>NC_064865.1:2802057-3130057 GCF_024139225.1 Suncus etruscus | reverse complement strand
GAGTTCTAGCCGTTGCTGTCTCCAGCTTCCCATGCACCTCTCTTCCCTTCCCTGCTGGCAAATCTGAAATTGGGAGACGCTGGCATTCTGGGGGTACACGACCTGGTCCCCCCCATGAGTCCAGAGGCTCTGATTTTCACCTCCTTAGGTCCATGAGAAAGAGCTAGTTGGGGAGGGTATGGAGAGTGTGTTTGGTGAAGTCTTAACTTTTATCTTAGACCTGCATGTTTAAGGGAAGTTTTTGCAGCTCCTCCCTTCCAGCCTAGTCCCAGGCACAAAAAGCAGAAAATCCACAGAAGAAAAAGGGTTTTGACACACACACAAACGCACGCTGGGTCGGAGTGGTAGGGAGAACAGAAAGATCTGTGTAGCTAGTAAGGCCAGAAGAAAAATCTACCCCAATTTAGGGATTTTTTTTTGGGGGGGGGCAAGGATCTGCCAATATATTTTCTGAACCAACATCATTTACGTTAGAGAATCTCTAGGTAGGGACAGGGACACTCGCTCACTCACTCAGTCACTTCACACTACCTCTCTCCGTCTCCCTCCCTCCCTCCCTAGGCCTTGCAGGAAGAGCATCTTCCCAACCCTTTCTTTTTTTTTTTTTTTTTTTTTTTTTTTTTTTTTGTGGTTTTTGGGTCACACCCGGCAGTGCTCAGGGGTTATTCCTGGCTCCAGGCTCAGAAATTGCTCCTGGCAGGCACGGGAGGACCATATATGGGACGCCGGGATTCGAACCGATGACCTCCTGCATGAGAGGCAAACGCCTTACCTCCATGCTATCTCTCCGGCCCCCTTCCCAACCCTTTCTTCCAGGGCAACTTTTTCCCTGGGAGGTGGGTGCTAAAAAGGCCCTTAGACAGATGAAACCTTGGCAGCTGCCAGGTGGTGATTCTGTTTTGCATTCTTCTGAAATCTGCATACACGGGGGCCTGAGAGATAGCCTGGAGGTAGGGCATTTGCCTTGCATGCAGAAAGACATCCTATAGGGTCCCCTGAGCCTGCCAGGAGCGATTTCTGAGCGTAGAGTCAGGAGTAACTCCTGAGCACTGCTGGGTGTGATCCAAAAACAAAGCAAAAAAATAAAAAATACTTTAACCAAGACAAGTGGCTGCACTTAAAGCTACCAAGGAATGAAATCTCAGCAAAGTGTAGATGCATCTTTGTTCTTGAGAATTTTGATTGTAATTAGCATACATATGCTCTCCAGTAAAATGCAGGTTAGAACCGTTTTTACTGTGCTCCTTTGACTCTAATCCTTAAAACACACCCACTTAAAATTTGAGGTTAACTTAAGCTAATATGCATGTACATGGAAATGTAAAAAACACTATGCCTCTAATGTTTAAGGAGTTACGTAAGCTTGATGGCTTTAGATTGCCTTGTGTGCTGTTAAGAAATATTATAATGTGCTACAATCTGGGGACTTGAGGGAAAAAGTAATTGCACATGGATTCTGTTTTATTTATCTTAACTTTTTTTGGTGAAAATTCAAAGTTAAGATATCAGCAAGGGGACTTCTTCTGATAATTATGTTATGGGTGATTGTCCTTCCACTGTAACTTTACCTTATCCTCTTTCTTTGCATCTTTTGTTCTCATAATTCATAATAAAAAATTATAAAAAAAAAAATGCAGGTTAGAGACTCACCCTGTAAAATATAAGGAAAGGGTCCGTTGCCTTGCACAAGCCCATGAATCTCCAGCACTTCATATGGTTCCCTAAACACTGGCAAGAGTAATTCTCGAGTAGAGCCAGGAGTAACCCCTGAGCATTGCCAGATGTAGCCCCAAAACAAAAAAGTATGACAAGATTCAGTTACCAGAAACTGTAAATTCAAGGATGTGTTTTAACTTAGCTTTAGAAAAGGGGGCCCGGAGAGATAGCACAGCGGCTTTTGCCTTGCAAGCAGCCGATCCAGGACCAAAGGTGGTTGGTTCGAATCCCGGTGTCCCATATGGTCCCCCATGCCTGCCAGGAGCTATTTCTGAGCAGACAGCCAGGAGTAATCCCTGACCACCGCCAGGTGTGACCCAAAAAACAAAAAAAAAAAAAAAAAGAAAAGAAAAGGGTGGAATCTGGCTGACTACTGAGTCTTTTAGGATAGACACTTCTGAACAGCTGGAAGTAGGAACAAATAATGGAACATGGAATAAGTTATGGCTGTGTGTATGTGTGTGCGCTTGTGTGTGTGTGTGTGTGGTTTATGTTGGTAAGATTTGGGTGTAATAACTAATTAAAAGTGAGAAATATGGGCCCGGAGAGATAGCACAGAGGTGTTTACCTTGCAAGCAGCCAATCCAGGACCAAAGGTGGTTGGTTGGAATCCCGGTGTCCCTTATGGTCCCCCGTGCCTGCCAGGAGCTATTTCTGAGCAGACAGCCAGGAGTAACCCCTGAGCACCGCTAGGTGTGATTCCCCCCCCCCCCCACCCAAAAAAAAAGTGAGAAATATTTTGAATGGTCATGTTTGTCAGAGGAAAAAAAAAGATCAAAAAAGAAGGGCCAGGGCCAGAGAGATAGCATGGAGGTAGGGCATTTGCCTTGCATGCAGGACAGTGGTTCAAATCCCAGTATCCCATATGGTCCCCCAAGCCTGCCAGGAGCAATTTCTGAGCATTGAGCCAGGAGTAACCCCTGAACGCTGCTGGGTGTGACCCAAAAAAAAAAACAAAAAAAAAAAAAAAGAAAGAAAGAAAAGACGGGTCAGAGTGCTTGCCTTGTCCATAGCCAAGGCACCACTTGTTCAATTCCAGGCACCACAAATGGTCCCTCATGACAGCAGACATGATTCCTGAGCAAAGAGCCAGGAGTAGCCCCTGAGCACCCTCAGGTGTGGCTGAAAAACAAATGAAGAAGCAAAATCTTTTTTTTTTTTTTTTTTTTTTTTTTTGGTTTTTGGGCCACACCCGTTTGACGCTCAGGGGTTACTCCTGGCTATGTGCTCAGAAATCGCCCCTGGCTTGGGGGAACCATATGGGACGCCGGGGGATCGAACCGCTGTCCGTTCCTTGGCTAGCGCTTGTAAGGCAGGCACCTTACCTCCAGCGCCACCGCCCGGCCCCAAGAAGCAAAATCTTAATGAAGACAGCATTAGGGAGGGGGAATGCTGGGGACTGAGCCCAGGGCCTCACACCTGCAAGGCAAGTGTTCTACTGCTTTAAGTATCATCCCCAGCACAAGAGCTGTTTTTTTTTTAAGCCTTAACAGCACTTTAGAGTGGTAGGGGCTAGAGATATATTTTAGGGGCTAAGGCACTTGCCTTGCACAAGTCTATTGGATCCTGGTACCACATATGGTCCCTGAGCACTGTCAGGAGTGACCCTTGAACTCTGATCCCAGAGGAAGCCGAGAACACCATAGAGTATGTGTTGGAACACAAAGAGATCATGCTCATGGTAGAAAGGATTTAGAGAAGTGTCTCATCTGCTCCTACACCACAAAGAAACTTGCCCGTAATATTTTTGAGAGTTTCTACCAGATGTCTGACACAAATAGCTGAATTTACATATCCTGGTTTTGTTTGCTTGTTTATTTGTTTTTTGGGTCACATGTGGTGGTATTCAGGGCTTACTCCCGGGGACTATCTGTGGTTTCAGGGATGAAACCTGGGTCAGCTGCATCCAAGACAGGTGCCTAATCCCTGTGCTGTTTCTCTAGCCCCTACTTACTTTTCTAAAATTAAAAATTAAAAACAGTTCTTTGCTATGTTTCAAATAAGAAGCAAGAATTGTTCTGTATTCCAAAGGAAAATTTGAGACTTCAATTTTTTGTTGTTTTTAAACCGTACTTAGCAATGCTCAGGAATTTCTCCTGGCAGGCTCAGAGGGCCATATTGGATGCCAGGGATCAAACCCAGGTCTGCTGTTTGCAAGGGAAGTGCCCTCCCTCCTTTCACTCCAGCCTCCATGTTTTTTACTCCTTTTTTTTTTTTTTTTTTTTTTTTTTGGTTAACCCCGGCAGTGCTCAGGGGTTCCTCCTAGCTCTGTGCTCAGGAATTGCCCCTGGCAGACACGGGGACCATATGGGGTGCCGGGATTCGAACCACCATCCTTCTGCATGAAAGGCAAACACCTTACCTCCATGTTATCTTCCCCAGCCCCGTTTTTTACTCTTTTTTTTTTTTTTTTTTTTTTTTTTTTTTTTTGTGGTTTTTGGGTCACACCCGGCAGTGCTCAGGGGTTATTCCTGGCTCCACGCTCAGAAATGGCTCCTGGCAGGCACGGGGGACCATATGGGACGCTGGGATTCAAACTGATGACCTCCTGCTTGAAAGGCAAATGCCTTACCTCCATGCTATCTCTCCGGCCCCACCGTTTTTTACTCTTAAACAATATTGTACACCAAGTTGTGGGGAGGAGCCAGGTGTCTTGTTAAAATATTCAATCATCCAGGGACTGGAGTGATAGCACACTGGAATAATAGTGTAGGGCTTTTGCCCTGTGGCCCACCCCACTCCCCCCAAATTCAATCCTGCTTTTCATGTCGTTTTGTTTTGGGTGGGTACACCCGATAGCGCTCAGGGGTTACTCCTGACTCTGCTCAGAAATCGCTCCTGGCTCAGGGAACCATATAGGAGGTCGGGGATTGAACCTGTGTCCATCCTGGGTCAGCCATGTGCAAGGCAAATGCCCCATTGCTGTGCTATCACTTTGGCCCCTCATAAAGTCCTTTTGGTCCTTAATTTTATTCAGGATTCCTGAGGCCTCAGCACTCGTTTCATGCTGAGACTTTCACTCTAACGCTGTGGACCTCATCTGGGGCTCACTGGACAATGTCTAGAGACATTTTCTTTAATTCTTGACATTTGGTGAGTAGAGGCTTAAGATGTTGGCAAACATTTTATAGTGGCTAGCCATAATAAAGAACTTCCTGGGCTGGAATGCTGGTTATGCTGCTTTGAGAAATCCTAGTCTCAAATTTGAAGGACACACAGGGATAGAGTTCAAGTTTTACATATATATATATATATATATGTATATGTATACATATATATATGAAACATATATATGTATATATATATGTATATGTATACATATATATGAAACATATATATGTATATATATGTGTGTATATATATATATATATATATATATATATATATATATATATATATATATATATATATATATATATATATATATGAAACCTGGGTTTGATTCTTGAAACAGCATGATTCCCTGAGTACCACCAAGAGCAACGGCCCACATCATCAAAATACCCCTTTCCAAAAGAGAGGGACACACAAAACCAATAAAAGAGGATGATGGTGCCAGAGATGGTACTTTTGGTACAGTGCCTGCCTTGCATGAGTCTGACCCAGGTTTGATCCCTGGCACCACATATGGTTCCCCCTGAGCACCTCCGGGAGTGATCCCAAAGTGCAGAGCCAATAGTAAGCCCTGAGACTACTGGGTGTGCCCCCAAACCCTAAACATTAAAGTTCCTAGATAGTACAGGAAGTAAGGCACTTGCCTTGCATGTGGTAGACTTGTGACCCCAGAAAACTACCAGCAATGCCCCTTACCCTCAAGTGAAATATGATGGAAAAAGATAAAAGTTATGGTTTATTATAATTATTAAGTACCTGCTACCAACATAGCACTGAATTGTCTTGTTGGGTTTTTTTTTGGGGGGGGGGGCACACCTAGCAGTACACAAGGTTTACTCCTGGCTCTGCTCAGGGATCATTTCTGGTGGGCTCAGGGAACCATATCAGGTGCCAGGGACTCAACTTGGTTAAGCACATGATAGGCAAACAGCCTACTTGCTGTACTGTTGCTCTGGCTCTTGTTTAAGTCTTATTTATTCAGTCTTTTTTTTTTTTCTTTTTTTTTTTTTGGTTTTTGGTTTTTGGGTCACACCCGGCAGCGCTCAGGGGTTACTCCTCAGAAATCACTCCTGGCAGGTTTGGGGGACCATATGGGATGCCGGGATTCAAACCAACATCCTTCTGCATGCAAAGCAAACGTCTTACCTCCATGCTATCTCTCCAGCCCCTTTACTCAGTCTTCTTTTTTTTTGGGGGGGTGCTCAGGGGTTACTCTTGGCTATCTGCTCAGAAATAGCTCCTGGCAGGCACAGGGGACCATATGGGACACCGGAATTCGAACCAACCACCTTTGGTCCTGGTTCGGCTGCTTGCAAGGCAAAGGCCGCTGTGTTATCTCTCCGGGCCCTATTCAGTCTTTTTTTTTTTTTTTTTTTTTTTTTTTGGTTTTTGGTTTTTGGGCCACACCCGGTGACGCTCAGGGGTTACTCCTGGCTATGCGCTCAGAAGTCACTCCTGGCTTGGGGGACCATATGGGACGCCGGGGGATCGAATCGCGGTCCGTCCTAGGCTAGCGCAGGCAAGGCAGGCACCTTACCTCCAGCGCCACCGCCCGGCCCCATATTCAGTCTTCTTTTTTTTTTTTTTTTTTTTTTTTTTTGGTTTTTGGGCCACACCCGGCGGTGCTCAGGGGTTCCTCCTGGCTGTCTGCTCAGGAATAGCTCCTGGCAGGCACGGGGGACCATATGGGACACCGGGATTTGAACCAACCACCTTTGGTCCTGGATCGGCTGCTTGCAAGGCAAACACCGCTGTGCTATCTCTCCGGGCCCATATTCAGTCTTCTTAAAGGTGGATGTGAGTGACATTTTTCTAGGTGAGGAGATGTGACCCAAAGGATTTGAAGCTGCGTGCTATACACAGAAGGAAGTCAAACCAGTTCTTCTCTCCACTGTCTCATCTTAGTAATACTCCATTACAGGCCTCTCTCTGCTTCCTTCCTGCCCAGTACCATTCTTTGTCTTTCTGACTGACCATGCAAGAATGAGAAAAGATTGCATCCATGTCTCCCTTATTCTTAGAGCCCTTTGGAAGGAAATGTATTTAAAACAAGAAAAGTAAACATGCGATCATACAAATTAATATTAACAAGCTGTCAGACACCTGGAATGATTGTGTGTTGAACTCAGTAAAAGCTGAAGGGAATATTTTTCCCCCTTCTTCCATTTGGTTTGAAAGGGCTTGCCGGAGGACTTAAGCATTCCAGAGTGCTTGGCAATATGAGCAGCACCCATAACAGCTCTGGGAGAATAACGAGCGTGTTCAAAGCCTAAAAGACTTCAAGAGACAGTCGGGAGTAACCTGGTGGCCGGAAGAGATTTTTATGCAGCCCTGAGACTCCTCAGACTAAAGTTTGAGTGTGAAAAGAAAACAGGGGAGGTGGGATAATAGGGAACCATCAATGGTAGAATGAAAGGTAAATAGGAAGTGGAGCTTGAGCCAGAAAGGAGTTTGAGAAAGGCAGCCTATGACCAGAAGTCCAGGTACATACACACCAGTCGCTCCCTGACCCCATGGCAGGCTGCAGCCGCCCTTGAACCTTCGTGCCTTTCATTTACTCCATCCCTGCATATGCTGCTTGGGACCTGGTTTCCATGGATTCTTTCTAAGAAGAACCTTACTTTCTGGCACCTCCTGAGCCGCCCTGCCCTCATTCATCGTCCTTGCTTCCTCCTTGCCTAAATAGTTAGGCCTTTATGCCGCTGTTGTTCACCATGTGTTTATGTGGTCTCTGGGCCTGTTTGGTTCACTGTCATCTCACCGCATCCCTGTTTGCGGTGACAGTTAAAGTTCAGTTGGACTTGGACTGCATCCTGGGCGAGTATTTACTCAAGCACTAAAAGGGCCTCTTTACAAGGTACGGACTTTTATTACTGTGACGTCCCCATACTTGCTTTAGTTTCCTCTCTCCAAGTCGTCCTGGCCAGCTAAAGGAGCCAGAGTAGGTGGAGCAGGACTGTCCCCTTGTGAAGCGCATCTTTTCACGCATGTGTCTGAAACCGCTGGGGCCTTCACGTCTCTTCGAATCTCAGACCTTGAGGTCGACCCCCACCTCTTTCTCAGCAATTTTTCCAGTCAAGCCTCCCTCTCTTTAGCCCAGTCTTTCCTCACCACCCCCCACTTCCCCTGAATGACGAGGCAGCCAGGGATGAAATGGAGCTCAGGTTCTGTTTGGTTTGTGCATGCACATTGGAAATCAATACTATTTTGATTCCTATCTCCTGTTTTCAGAGTCTAAGCTCTACTCTCTTCCTCAGGCTCCAGCCAGGCCTCTCTGCCCCTCCCCAGGAGAGGGAGACCCCACCCTGCCTGACTCCATCCCCTGTGAGTTCTCAGGTCATTCCTTCTGGTTTGACAAATTATCCCTACAAGATAAGCATCTGCCTATTGTTTTAGCCACTGGCTTGTAGTAAGATGATTCACTGGCTCTGGGTTGCTATGTGGGGAGCTAAAGAGCAGCCGAGCTCGCCACAGGCTTTGATCTCGTTTCCAGGGGCCGGCGGGATGACTTCAGGGTTTGGGTCTCTGCCGGGAGTGATGCATGTTTTGTTAGACTTGTTTACCTCATGGTTCGGGGCCCAAGTGTCTCCACAGAGCTGGGGAGCCACGTGTTTATCCGCTTTGTGGTTCCAGGCACTGTTCTGGGGGAATGTGGCTCTCCTTGTATTACCTCTAGGGATTCTTCTAAACCTATCCCCCTGGAGCTCATCCAAGGGGTTCAATCCCAGGCACCCACCGGATTCTCCCAAGCACCAACAGACACAACCCCTGAGCACTGTCATGTGTGACCCAGATACCAAGAAGGGGGGAGAAAAAACACACACCCCCACACCTGTTGTTATTCGAATCTGGCCTCCTCCTCACTTTGGTGCATTTGCCTGGGAAGCCCTACTGGGCCAGGCCAGGGTCCTCCTGTTAGACACTGTGCGATGATCATCCCCTGGCATCTGTGCTGGCCTCCAGACTGAGCACCAGGTTGAGTCTCATCCACATCCCGTTTGGGCTGGTCTCTGTTCGGAACAAGTAGATCCGTGTGTGGGGTGACGCAGTTGCTTTTACGGGGAGCAAACCCTTCTGCCTTTGAATTGATGAGTGAGTGCAGTGTTCGCTGGAGAAAACCTCCAGGCCTTTCTGGCCATTATTGCTCCTTTGTGTATCCAGGGTTGGACCTGGCGAGACTCTCAGGTTGGTCAGAGTAATGAGTCTTTATGAATGGCCTTGCCCAGAAAACAAACGGGGAACAAGTCCAGGCGGTCTGTGTCCAATTAGGTGTCGGTCACAATGCTCAGTGAACACAGATGCTGCTGCCATGGGCCTCTGGCTGGGCTAGGATCGCTTCATGTGTCTCCCTAGACCTTCTCTTTCTATCTTCATTGTTTGCTTTTAGTACAAAAGCAGTGCCTGTTATTTTAGAGACTTTAGTGTGTACGGTAGATATACAGAAGAAATGTAATCCTAAAAACGTTCCACTCGTGTCCTTAGGTCAAGCACTTTGGGGTCTGAGCCCCTTCAGACCAAGTGGCCTGGGGTCTTTGCTGGTGGGGATCTGTCTCGATGAGGTCTGTGTTCCCACTGGAGAACTGGATGCTCTTTCTGATTTGTATCTTTTCTTGCAGTGGCTAGGTGCTGAGGCAAACGGAATAGTGGTAGCCAAGCTGCTGGTAAAATATGGTCATGATATTTTGGCAGTTCTCCCCTGGTTTGTGTGGGCCCAGATTCTCTGTTGTGCTAATTAACTGTCTGAAGGGGACCATGAGAAATTTGTTCCCCAAAGCTCCAGCTAGTGCCTCTTGAGTATCTGCTGGTTAGCAGCTCCTAGACTAGCTGCAGCAGCTTCTCTCGAAGAAATGAAAGTGAACTCCACAAGCCTTGTGTTGCTTCAGTTTGCAAACATGAGCTGTCACCGTGGGTCCTCTGTGGTAGGTAGTTAGATCTGTCACTGCAGCCAGCTTAGTGAGAGAGGACACTCTTGCAGCCTGGTGCTTGGAAGAGCCTCTGCTGGCCCTTGGGTTCTCCTCACTGTCTCAGACATCTCTGCCCTAGACAGTGTGAATGGGAGGATGATGCTCAAGTCTGGGCTTGTGGCACCCTCCACGAATCTTGGCCTGCATCCTGAGCCTGTGGGTCCCTTTTCCACCCATCCCTTTTCTGTGTGGTGACCTCGTGCCACCCTTGCAGGGTGAGGATTGGAGAAGAGGAGCAATCTTGCATGCAACCCACATGCTCTTTCAGACTGAACTTCCAGTTCCTCGGGATCGGTGTCTGTTCCAAGCTCACCAACACTGCAGCCTGAGTGTGTGCCCTTCCGTAGGGCTGCCCCCCCAACACACACACACACACACACACACACACACACACACACACGTATGCACGAATATGCACTCCTAGGTGGTTCATTGCTAATGATCACTGTAGGGTAGGATCAGACCACTTCCCTGGGACAGAACCAATTGCTTGCTAATCCAAGACATGATCTTACTTGGGCATCTGAGTTCTCCCTCCCTCAACCCCCCCCCCCCAGTGCCTACACACCCACAGGGCATCGAGCCTTGGCCCTTGGAGGGCATCCCTGCCCGCTCGCTCTTCCAGTTGGGGGCCGTGGGAGAGTGCAGACCGGGCTCCGTGTTTCTGCCTGCGTAGAACTGAACTGTTACTTGAGACTCCCTGTTCCTTATTAAACGGCTGGCCTAATTCCCCCCTTTATCTCTGCAGTGGTCGAGATCCAAGAAGGGAAGACGACCATAGTAAGTATCATCGAGGTGGCCACTCCCAACCTCTCCAACACTTGGAACTGCCTGGCTGCAAACCAGACTCCTGGCTCCAGGGTCAGCTCCCTCTGTGCCCATAAATCCCACCGTCTGCTCTTTTCCACGCTGTGTGCTGCGGAGGGACTAATCAGGACCAGTCGCTGTGCCTGGACCCAAGGCAGCGCTGACTCGCTCAAAGTGGCCTTTTGCATGATGGTCTCCGAGGCCTTTGCTCCTAGTGTCTTTGGCAGGTGATGCATCTATTTCCCAAAGGGGAAACTAAGGCAGTGGGGCTAGTGAGCCAGAGGAAGCAGTGCCAAGGGCTGGCCTCCTGGCCCTCAGACCTGAACCTTGATGCTCTCAGAGCCGCTGTGCTGTTGAAAGGCAACACTCTGGGAGCCAGTGGCGCCACAGAGAGCCCTTGCCCTGTGTGTGTGAGGCCCAGAGTGCTAGAGTGGCGTCACTGTGGGGCCTGGCCTGTCTGCATGCAGGGAGAGAGCGAAAATGGGTCTTCATCTCTCCCCGTCCCCCCCTTCCCCTCCTTGGCCCACTACCACCACCACCTTGGGTCAGGAGTCATGGGGCCTAGATTATCCCGTAATCTCTAGAACACAACCTTATTCTCCCATGGCCTTCCGTGTCTCTGGAAAATCCTCAGGCTCTCCACAGAGTTCCCAGAAGCCTCTGTGACTCCCCAAGTCAGCAGGGATTTAACCTTCTGGCAGCCCACCAGGCTCAGTCCTCCCTAAGCAGTGCTGGCCCTCAGAATAGACCCCTGAGGGGTTCCCCCACCCCGAAGTCTACCCCAGGACACACTGCACCATTTCCCTGCTCTGCCTCTGAACACTCCTTTTTAGGGTCCTCCCTTCCCTGTAGGACCTCCCTCCCTCCCTCCCTTCTTATTTGGTTCCCCCAACCAAAGGGAAAAAAAAACAAAAAAACACTTCATTTCACTCTGTAAACTTTGTGCTAGTGGAAAAACATAGCCTGGCTTTGGAGTAGAAAGTGTTCCTGTGGGGTAAGCATGCTGGAGAATGAAGATGGAGACTGGGGTCCCTGAGCCAATCTCCAGTCCTTGGGGGAAGAGGTGCTTCCCTGGGCATCTGACCTGCAGAACAAGCCCATCGCCTCTCTCACAACAGTGCTGTGCTTTGACCTGTTATCACTGCATAAGCCAGCAGCTTGGGGGCTCAGCATATGCGTTCTCCTTCTCCCCATCCCAGGCCCTCAAGATGTGCCACATCTCCTCCCCGACCCCACACACACACACACACTATCCCCCACCATCCCTATTCCTGCCCTACTTGCATTATAATAGCTTTGGCAGAAAGGTGTTTGTTCACAGCATCCATAGAGCTTAACATGGCTCCCAGCGCCGTTGTCCTTTGCCTGCTCTCTCTCGGGAGACAGTCACATCTCTCCCAGATGTATCTCCCCCCCCCCCCATCCTAAGTCCGAGGCCTCAGCCAGCAAGACTTTCCCATTGCAGCCAACTCCCCACCCTTGCTTTATTGTGCTGCATCAATGCAGGGCTTTGTCACAGGATACAGCTGGGCCATGGTGGTCATGTCACATGTGGCTTCAGTGGAATTGGAAAGGCAGCATCCAAAATAGGAAGGCAAAGTGGAAGGTGGGGTACATCCTCTGGCTTTTTTTGGTGTTTTTTCCTTTATTTGGGGGCCGCACTCAGTTGTTCTCAGGTCTTACTCCTAATTGGTACACTGAGGACCATATGGGCTGCTAGGAATTGAATTTAGGTCAGCTGTGTGCAAGGCAAGCCCCTTTCTCCCTGTGTTATCTTTCTGGCCCTGTCCTAGGGTTTTTGTTTGTTTTTTGGTTTGGGGGCCATACCAGCAGTGCTCAGGAGTTTCTCCTGGCTCTGCACTCAGAAATCAGTCCTGCAGACTTGGGGACCATATAGGATACTGGAAATTGAAACACTTCCACTGTGTTATCACTCCGGCCCCTCTCTTAGATGTTTTGTTTTTTGTTTGGTTTTGGTTTGGGGGCCACATCCGGTGACGCTCAGGGGTTACTCCTGGCTATGCACTCAGAAATCGCTCCTGGATCGGCTGTTTGCAAGGCAAACGCCGCTGTGCTATCTCTCCGGGCCCTCTCCTAGGTTTTTTTTTTTTTTTGGGGGGGGCCACACCCGTTAGATGCTCAGGGGTTACTCCTGGCTACGCGCTCAGAAATTGCCCCTGGCTTGGGGGGACCATATGGGACACTGGGGGATCGAACTGGAGTCCGTCCTAGGCTAGCGCAGACAAGGCAGATGCCTTACTGCTTGCACCACTGCTCTGGCCCCTCTCCTAGGGTTTGTTTGTTTGTTTGTTTGTTTTTTGGGGGTGGGCCATACCTGGCAGTGCTCAGGGGTTACTCCTGGCTGTCTGCTCAGAAATAGCTCCTGGCAGGCACGGGGGACCATAGGGGACACTGGGATTGGAACCAACCACCTTTGGTCCTGGATCGGCTGTTTGCAAGGCAAACGCCGCTGTGCTATCTCTCCGGGCCCTCTCCTAGGTTTTTTTTTTTTTTGAGGGGGGGGGGCCACACCCGTTAGATGCTCAGGAATTACTCCTGGCTACGCGCTCAGAAATTGCCCCTGGCTTGGAGGGACCATATGGGACACCGGGGGATCGAACCGTGGTCCTTTCCTTGGCTAGCGCTTGCAAGGCAGACACCTTACCTCTAGCGCCACCTCGCCGGCCCCTCTCCTAGGTTTTTTTTTTTTTTTTTTTTTTTTTTTGGTTTTTGGGCCACACCCAGTAACGCTCAGAAGTTGCTCCTGGCTTGGGGGACCATATGGGACACCAGGGGATCGAACCGAGGTCCGTCCAAGGCTAGCGCAGGCAAGGCAGGCACCTTACCTTTAGCGCCACCGCCCGGCCCCCTCCTAGGTATTTTTAAGAGAGGAAAAAGGCAGGTGAGCAGCCAAGGAGCTGCCTGCATATAGGTTCAGCTGGGATATCACTTCCTTGACACTCTGAATACCAGATACTACATTTTATTCTTGGTGGGGGCCATCTTGTGCACTGTGGGATGGTCAGGAGTACCTTCTCTCCTAGTTGTGAGCGTCAAAAACATCACAGACATTGGGGGTTGGGGTAGACAACTAAGTAATGGCAGATTGAGTGCCCCAGCAGAGACTCCTTTAGGAACACAGCCAAAAGCATATGACTGGGAGTGAGACTTCCTTTGAGTGCTCCATCTAAGTAGTTTGACATTACCCTGTGCATGTATTTTTTTTTCAATATAGAAGTTCTATATTTTTAATATTTATTTAAGCACCATGATCACAAACATGTTTATAGTTGGGTTTCAGTCATATAAAAGCATACCCCCCTTCACCAGTGCAACCTTCCCACCACCAACGTCCCCAATCTCCCTCCTCCCCAACCCTCTGCCTATCTTTGAGACAGGCATTTTATTTCTCTCACTACCATTACGTTGCCTGTGCATGTATTCAGTCTTTCCAACAAGCAGGGAAGAGGGCTGATTTTTGGTGGTATTCCATTGAGAAGGAAAAGTGGGATTTGCTGGTAGAGCAAACCCTCCCTCCTGCTGCCAGCATGAAGTCCCTTTTACATTTCCCCTGCAGGCCACCAACCCCATCTCTGTGGCCACCCAAGGTTTGAGAGAGAACAGCTGCACCAGCAGTACCAGGCAGTGGAGAGGCCTATGAGCTACTCCCCAGACCCCCAACAGAGACCCCTCCACACCATTTGGAGGGGGGGTGTGCATGCAGGGATCTGCACCATCTTCTCCCTCGCTGACTCTTCTTTCTCTGCCTTCTAGATCGAAGGCCGGATCACAGAGACTCCCAAGGAAAGCCCCAACCCCCCTAACCCCACTGGCCAGTGCCCCATCTGTCGCTGGAACCTGAAACATAAATACAACTATGAGGTGAGTGTCACCAGGGTGGAGGGGGTTTCCCACCACGATGCAGCATATATGTATGTCCCTGCTCTTAGGGACCTGCCAAGGACATGGTGTGTTGTCCTCCCTGTTCCTCAGTCTACTGCACATAAGAATTCTCAGAGGGGCCGGGCGGTGGCGCTAGAGGTAAGGTGCCTGCCTTGCCTGCACTAGCCTTGATGGACCATGGTTCGATCCCCGGCGTCCCATATGGTCCCCCAAGCCAGGAGCAACTTCTGAGCTTTCATAGCCTGGAGTAACCCCTGAGCATTACCGGGTGTGGCCCAAAAACCAAAAAAAAAAAAAAAAAGAATTCTCAGAATATTGCTCTGAGCCACCTCCAGGTACTGACTGCAGGTGCGGGCTGGAGCCAGGCCCCAGCGGGTCTGAGCCTCCCCCTGTGAATTGAATGTGCAGCAGGTCAGAGTCAGCGACTTCCACTTCTTCCTGTCTGGCTGTCCTCCCACCCCCAGTCCCTGCAACCGAGGGTTGGGATGGAGTTGGGGCTGGACTTGCCTCCTTTTCTTTGTTTGTTTGTTTGGTTGGTTGGTTGGTTGGTTGGTTGGTTTTTGGGCCACACCAGGCGATGCTCAGGGGTTACTCCTGGCTGTCTGCTCAGAAATAGCTCCTGGCAGGCACAGGGGACCATATGGGACACTGGGATTCGAACCAACCACCTTTGGTCCTGGATCGGCTGCTTGCAAGGCAATCGCCGCTGTGCTATCTCTCCGGGCCCTTGCCTCCTTTTCTAATGAGGGGGTACTTGAGGCACTCACCCAGTGCTTTGGGGGCTGTGGCTGTCTCTGCCCTAAGTGGAGCCACAGAGACCCTTGTGTGCTAAACTCTTCCAGAGCCATTTCCTCATAAAGAAGAAAATGGTGGATTGACAACAGTGATAGACCATACACAGTCGTCGTGTTCCCCCCCCCTTGTATTGAATGTGCCCCACACTGCGTCAGACATATGGTAGGCACCAAAGAGCATAGGGAGCTAAGGCAGTTGCCTTAGATACACTCAGTCACTGTGACACTGCCCATGGTTCTCCCCATCACTGTCAAGAGTTGCTCTTGAGTATTCAGGAGGAAGCCCAGATTTGCCCCAAATCAAACACAGCAGCCACAGCCAGAGCTGAAAGGTGGCTCAGAAGTAGACATTTCTCAGCTGTGTGAATCCATGAGTTCCATCTCTGGCACCACCACCACCAACAAAAGCATCAAAACCTATGAAGGAGGAGGCGCTTTGGGGCATAGGGAACTGACTGGCTATGCTTTCGCCAGGCTCCAAACCAGGATCCACACATTCCCACTTGGGACTCTGATCCCAGTTTCTCCCTGGAAACGGGAAGCACCCAGGGAAAGACACACAGTCCTGGCCCTGGAGAGACATCCATGCTCGCCCTTCAAGATTCCATGGGTGGCACCAGGCTTTATTTTTAGGCTTCAGGTGATTCCGGTTTTAGGCCAAGGTGACCTGCAAGTTATCCCTGTGTGCCTCGGTGGGATAGGGTGACTGAGGGCAAAGATCCTGGTAGCTGGTCATGTGCCCTTGGCATCTGAACACAGTGACCCAACTAATCTCCCGGCCTGGGAGCCTTGGCTTCCGGCCACCCCCTTTGGGGTGTGCTTGAGCTTCCCTGGGACCTTCTGCCGATGGTGGGACGGGTGTGATGGGAAGCTTGTGGCCCTGGGGACGTGTTCTCGCGCTTTGTGACATGAAGTGAATGGAGTCAGGGCATGTTGGAAATCTCAGCCACGGCTGGGAGGCGAACCCCACACTTCCCAGGCTGCCCTAGGCACGCTTTTGAACAGCCATTTCCAGGAACTGGACTGGGCCCTGTTTATCCAGCCGAAGAAACCCAATCTCCTCTGAGATGAAGGCGAAAGTTGTTTTCCTTTCCCCCTCTTCACTCAGGACACTGTTCTCCTGAGCTGCACAAAGCCTTCAGCTTGCTTGGCAGCAAGGAGGGACTGGGAGAGGTGGGGGGGGGGCCCTGGGGCCGAGCCCAGTTTATTAGCCCCAGATCATCCAATCCAAGTTCTTTTCATCAGATTCTGGAGATTACAGGGATGGGAATTGGGGGCCTGGGTCCCTCAGGAGCTGTTCAGTGATTAAAACAAATCTGCGGTTATCCAGTGAGGCGCCTGCCAGGGCAACAAGTCGGCTCGTGGATCATGACTGCTAGAACTGCTTGCCAGGCCTCTGGGGGCCAGGCAGGGTGGGGCGCAGTGGTTTGGCTTAACCCCTTCAGCATTCTGGGTGGGAGGGAGCACGGGGGTCTCCTATCTGTTCTCAGATCCTTGACTCGCCCAGAGCCCCAAATTCTAACAGTCTCTGGTCATAGCAGCTAGAGGAAGTGGTTAACCTAGCAGCCCTGCACCCCTTGGGCCGGGAGTCTCTAGAGCTGAAGTAGGAGTGCCTGCAGCTTGTAGACCTCCAATGGAAAAGAGCCGAGGCTTTCCTTTGTATGTCTAGGTAGGACGTAACCCCTGACCTCACCAAAGGAAAGGAAGGTCTTTAGTTTTCCAGAAAGACACTGGTAACAAATGCAAGAAAATATGTGGTACTTGTGGGAGAGGTGGACACATCTGGCAATGTTCAGGTTACTCCTTTCTCTGCTCAGGGTTTACTCCCGGTGGGGCTCTGGTCCCAGGAGTCAAATCCAGGTTGGCTGCGTACGAGGCAAGTACACTGCCCACTACACTATCACTCCAGCCCCGTGTATTGGTTCTTGTTTTGTTTTGTTTTTGGGGGGGTCACCCGGCAGTGCTCAGGGGTTACTCCCGACTCTGCACTCAGAAATCGTTCCTGGCAGGCACAGGGGACCATATGGGATGCTGGGATTCGAACCACCGTCCATCCTGGATCAGCTGCATGCAACTCAAATGCCCTGCCGCTGTGCTGTCATCCGCTGCCCCCTCCCCCCCATGTACTGTTTCTTCAGCGATGTCTGCTCTCTGGAGGGATGGCGCTCGAGAGGCAGTGCTCGTCAAGCATGGGCAGGCCTTGAGCTTCACCCTAACACTGCACATCCTCCGATCCCCAGTACTCCTTGCCCAGCTCTGTCAGGCATGGCCCTCCTTTTTCCTAAACGTGCCTGTTCTTTAACCTGATGGTCAAAAGATGACGGGGCTGGGGGTGTCCGAGAGCTCCTGGGGTCGTCAGTGTGGTCAAGAAGTTGTATCAAAAAAAAAAAAAAAAAAGAATAAATTAAGAAGTTGTATCAAGTGGGAATTTCTCTTCTGTTCTGATGGAGGGAGTGGCCGCCGGACAGCGATTTTAGCCTCCGGAGAGTCCTAGGAGAACCTCAGCCCAGCAGGCCTTCTGGGACTGTCTCCCTCCTACCCCCCACCAGACACCCGCCCTCACTCCTCTTGTGGCCTGTTTTCTCTCCCACTAGGATGTTCTCCTGCTCAGTCAGTTCATCCGGCCACACGGCGGCATGTTGCCCCGGAGCGTCACGGGCCTGTGCCGGGAGGAACATCTCAAGATCGAGGAGTGTGTAAAGATGGCGCACCGGGCAGGTAGAGATGGGCAGCACCATCCCAGAGGTGCCCAGGGCTCATTATTCTCATTCCCCAGTTAGCACCCCCAGCTTCCCCTTGGTCCCCCACCACTGCAGAGACTACCCTCACCAGCTCTGCTGTTCCCTCAGGTTTGCTGCCAAATCACAGGCCTCGACTCCCCGAAGGATTTGTTCCGAGGAACAAACAAAAACTCAACCGGTAAGAGCCCCGGACGTGGGTGCCTATCCGACACTTCCCCCTTCAGCACCGCCGCCACAGCACTCCCAGGCCCGCTGTCTGCCTGCTTGCCTGCCCGGCTAGCTGGGGCAGCCTGTGGGAGTCTGTGTAGGGTCATGGGGTTGCCGTGGGAACGGCGGCACGTCTGCAGATACTCAATGCCCCAGAACTGGGTCACTCAAGGGCAACGTGGGCCCATGGAGACACAGACTTGAGCAAGTGGGAATCTCTGAGTTGTGTGATTTGCTGGTGACCTCGAGCTGTGGTGCTCACCTGCCCAGCAGTACTTCCTGGGGCCAGGGGAATCCCAAGTTGGAAAGGAAGAGGGGAGCCCTGATCCTGGACTCAGACCGGGCCAGTTCTAGCACAGTGTGGCCGCAGCACACTCGGAGCACAGAAGTCCCATTCCCACCTACCCTGTGATAACCCTGTTTGCTGTGGATCCGACTGGCCCTCTTGTCCCTGTCCCCTACCTCTGGAACTGTTCTCTGTGGGTCACTAATTAATGGTGGGAGGAAAACAAGACCAACACACACACAGTCGATCTGGGGTAGCAGCATCTGCCTGCACCTTCCACATTGCCAGCTAGTCCTTTGCCTGGAGAGATGTTAACCTTTTTCTTTCTCACCCAGATGTGCTATGTGTAGACTATTAGGAAACTAAACACCCACCAACACACACACACACATATACATATTCAGTCTTGCCCTATCTCTCCCACCAACATACACACACACACATTCACTCTTGCTCTCTCTCTTATACACACACTCATGTTTGAGACAGAACTGAGCCCAAGGACACATCTATATTGCCCCCAGGCCTTTGAAGCCAGGCCAGGCTTCCTCCCATATATCCGGCCCCCTTTCGCGTGACACAGGATTGATGATGTGTGGAGCTCTTGGGTTGCAAAAGGCCACCCAGGGACCCCATGGGCGGGGTGGGGGTCCAGGCTACAGGATGGCTGATGACTGTGACAGGCCTCGGGTCCCACCCCTGCAGGCGAGTTGGGAAGAATTTGTGGCTCTTCCTAGAGCTGGAATGTTCCCAGAGCTCCCTGGAGGCTACACAGGGCCCCCTTGCCAGCTGGCTTCTCGGTGCCACAGGCACCAGGCGCAGGACTAGCTGCAACCTCATGTCCCCGGACTCTCCAGGTCAGGGCTCTCCTGCTCCCAAGGCCCTGGACGTCTCTCAAGCACTCCTGAGTTCTGTGAATCCCAGTGAATGTTCCTGGGGAGCCCATCCTGTTCCTTTGCTCCGCTTGCTGTGAGCTGCCATGCACCAGGGCACCTGCCAGGTGTGTCCCTTTACCTTTCCTCTGCCAACCCAGTGGCACCAGCTGCAGGTCGGCCACTCTGCAGTGTCTCCGGTGGGAGCATGGACAAGGCCAGGCCTCTCGCCTCCTGGGCCTGCCCCTCCTGTAGCTTCTCACTTCCTCTGGGAGAAGCTCTGCCCCTCCCCCTTACACAGGGCTGGAGAACACAGGGCAGGGCAGGACCGTTGAACTGGATTTATCAGCAGTCTTTTTTTCACTTTTATCTCAAGATTTGCAGCCAAGGTGATTGATTTGTTTAATTGAGAAACTGTTCATGTGAGTCTCTCGAGGCCACTGGGTTGAACCCCAGCCTAGAGTGGAGGCCAGGGAGGATCCTGGCCTTTGCCGCGGCTGAGCTTTTAGGACACCGGGTGGGCCTCTCTGGACAGGTTCCAGGTTTCATTCTGGATGGAGCAAAGCTCCAGTTCCAGCCTCATGAACCACTTTTCCGGGAACTTGCAGGGCCCTGGCCATTCCCAGAGGAGGCCGAGTATTGGGTGGCAGCCATGTTTTTACCCTCCCTCCCCCCCTTTTACAGGAACTTTCCTTAACTCACATGCACCCACCAGGCCCTCACTCTTGGCTCCCATCATGGGCTGGGTGAGGGTCAGGGGTCTCCACCAGTTACAGCTACCCAGGGAACTCCCTGAGGGCCGGGTGGCAGAGCGAGCCAAATGGGGAAGGGAAGGCGCCCTGTGCATATGTCAGCCACCCACCCCCTCTCCCTTCCTCCACTCATTCTCCCAGCAATACACACAAATAGCTCCGAAGATCCAGGGAGTGCCTGGCCACACAGGAGCTTCCCGCCTGCTTCAGCAACTCCACACTTGCTCCCAGGAAAAGCCCTGCTCCTTGGGAAAGGCTGGGCTTGCTTTCAGGGCACAGCTTTGACCCTGGAAGCTAGAGTCCCAGGCCTGGTCTCCCCATGCCCTGAGCTTCAGCCCTCACCGCCTCCCACCTCCTTCCACAGGTACCTGACCCGCTGGTCTCGCCGGTCCGTCAAACCCATCTATAATAAAGGCCACCGCTGGAACAAGGTGCAAATGGCTGTGGGGTCTCCTCTCCTCAAAGACAATGTCTGCTACTCCTCGAGACCCCTGGTGCTCTATCAGTGACCAGTCATGGAGCCCCTGCACTTCGCAGCGCCCTCTTCACCCACCATACCCCAGCTCTTCAGCCGAGACAGCTGGAGGGACCCTGTGACTGACTCTCTTGGCGGACCTAGCAGTGGCCGGGGAAGGCTGAGTGGCCTGTAGGCAGCTGCTGTGGTCTTGTAACTGCCCTCAGATCAGCGCTTGGTGCTGAGGGACATTTTCCCCAAAAGCACATCATAAACCAACCTCTGGACTCCACTCTGGGAGTGCTTACTGTTGGCGAAGAGAGGGGAGTAACTTGGGGGGGGTGGGAACCTTGGGCTGCTGACAGCCAGTTTTGACTCAGGCCTCACAGACTTCCTGTGAGGGGTCCCCCAGATGCAGCAGAGTGAGCTCCCAGGTCAGCACGCAGGCTTCAGCCCATGAGCCCGCCTTTTTAAAGGGCTCCTGGCTAGCACCTCCCAGCACCCCCACTCCGCAGCCAGTCTTTCCTGGGCCTAGGCACCAGCTAGAGGTGGCGATGAGAGAAGCAATAGTCCAGAGCAAATCTGTTTCACTGAATTTGATGAAAGTCTTGTTTGGACTTGACATTAAAAATTCCCAGGCTGTACCCCAAACCCCTCATAGCATGAAGGGCAAATCTATGTTCTTCTCACCAGTGCCCACGTAGACAGAGCCATAGTTCTTGGTGTGGGGTACATGGTAGAAGGTGAGGCCTGGCCAGAGCAGGCTGCGCAGAACCACCAGGGCATTGCCCTTCTCCATCTGGATGCTCCAGGACCCTGGGGAGGAGGGTGCAAATGAGGTCTGCTGCAGTGGGCATGTGTCCCTGGGGCAGGGAAGACCCGCAAGATGACCTGCTGCTTGCTCCTTCACCGCCTAGTGAGGCCACGAGCACACAAGCACCCCCGCCAGCCTGCTCTGCTCCGGTTGGCAAAGTCCAGCTAAAGGGTGAGTGGGACAGGGAACTGGGCAGCCTCTCCCTCTACGAGGGGTCACCTTCAGCTGCAGGCCCCCACCAGCCCGCTGGCTTGCTCCTCCCCAGTCCCAGAGGCCTCTGCTCTTAGATGGATTGGGCCAGGCCTCCCCGCTCAATAGCCCTTTCTGGCAGTTGGTGGACAGGGAGCACGTCGTTGGCTGGAGGGCACCGGGTGGCCGCAAATGCGCCTTTGTCCACCCTGGGTTCTGCCCCGGTTTCTGCTCCCCCCAGCGGGGCTGAGTTGTACAGCCATGAGGACTTGGCGGGAAGGGCCTGATCTGGCTCCAGAACCAAGGGAGGGAGCTGCTGTGTGGGAGGAAGGAGCCTGGGAAAATCGCCTCTGGATGCAGATCTGGAGCTTCTATTCCCCTGCGCACTGAGGCCTCTCCCAGACCAGCCGCAGCTCGGCTCCGGGGCCCTGCCAGAAAGGCAGACGCTTTGAAGGTTCTGGTGTCGGCCCAGCCAGTGATGCGGAGCTGCACGGAGGCCTTCATCGGCTGCCAGTACACCCGACTGCTCCGGCCCCCATCAGCCCAGCTTCCCACGGGCCAGCCCGGCCACTCCACACCCAAGGGCCTCCCAGCCTGCCCCCCACCCAGCGGGGGCCACCCTGCTTTCCAAGACTGGGCCCCCTGGCCAGGGTGGCAGCTCACCCAAGCGCAAGGTGCTGTTCCCCACCCAGTCAGGGCCAGCACATTCTGACTCAGCTGTCCTGGGCACCATGTGGCCATGTCCACGGAGTGTCTCTGTCTGTGCAGTTGTCCTGTCACAGTGCAGATTTGGTTGTGTGCGCACGTGCATACACAACAGGAAATGACCACATGGCATCGAGAAAGGAAGGGTCCAGACTGGTTCAGAGCTGAAGCACAGACTGCATGTAGGAATGCCGGGGTTCATCCATAGGGCCATGTAGCCCAAATCAAATCTCTGTAGCCCAAAATCAAAACGGAGGGAGTGGAGTTCCTGATGGCATCTATCTGTTCTAGGTCTGCCTTGCTGGGACTGGCCCTGCACTTAGCGGAGGCCCTTAAATGATTTGGGGCCATGGTCAATGGTGACGGGACCACCCCTGGCAAGCCAGGCCTCCCACGTTCAAGATGACTGAACTATCTGACCTTCAAAAATTGCAGGGGGGCTGCACTCGGGGTTCACTCCTGGCTCTGCGTAGGGATCACTCTTGGCAGTGTTCAAGACCTTCTCACTCTGTGCTTAAGGATCATTCCTGGTGGAGCTTGGGGTGCCCTATAGGATACTGGGGGGAATTAAGCCCAGATTTTGGGTTTTTTTTTGGTTTTTTTTTTTTTTTTTTTTTTTTTTTTGGTTTTTGGGTCACACCCGGCATTGCTCAGAGGTTACTCCTGGCTGTCTGCTCAGAAATAGCTCCTGGCAGGCACGGGGGACCATATGAGACACCGGGATTCGAACCAACCACCTTTGGTCCTGGATCGGCCGTTTGCAAGGCAAACGCCGCTGTGCTATCTCTCCGGGCCCAAGCCCAGATTTGTGGTGTGTAAGGCAAGCACCCTCCCTTTTGTACTCCCAGCCCCTAAAAATAAAAAAACCTTATAAAGAGGGTCTCTGGTTCCCAGAACTATAGCTGGGCTTCCCTTAGGAAAACAGGTGGGTTTGCTACCCTGATAGGCCACTTCCTTCTCATTAGTCAGTCCCAGGAAGGTACCACTGCCTGGCCCTGCGTCAGTGTCTGTGCCCTTCCAGGAGCAGCACAACCCTGCTTGCCTGCGGAGCCCACACAGTGTGCCTTGAATTGTGTCTACCTCATTCCCTTCTCCCTACCTAGGCAGTGTAGGAAACTGCCCTGCTAGGAAGTGGAGTCTAGGCCTTATCCTTTCTGGACCCTCAGGGCGGGCTGGAGCCCTCCTACCCGCACGCTTGGTGTGGATTTGGCCACCTCAGATGAGAGATCCACCCACAGGGATGCTCTTGCGCACACCAGAGAGCCAGGGGAGCCGGCAGGAAGCTGAAGAGAGACGGTGCCTGCTGTGATAGGGCAGCGCCAGGCAGCATGCTGCGGAGACAGCCAGCCCTGCTGCCTGCCTGCCTCCCTCCCTCCCTTGCATTCCTGTCACACTCCTGTCCTCTCCTTGTCCCTGGCTCAGCTGGTGGCCCGGGAAACACAGGCTTCTAACGTGCTGAGAGTCACGTAGCATCTATCTGGGGGGGGGTGGCCAATTGCTGGCTCCTTCACCCCCTTTCTTATTGCAACTGCTAGAATCATTGCCTCTACCTCTAAACCCTGGGGACAAACTATTTGTTCTCCCCAAAACACTGCCTCGTGCTGCTTCCCCACAGCTCTGCTTTTAAGGTGCCCTTGGCTTCCTGGCCCCCAAAGGTTTGAGCCTCTTTGTGCACCCAGAAGGCTGAACGGGGGTGCCAGTTCCCAACCTATTCTACCACCGCCTCGTCTCCCCTGCCCGCGCTGGCCACCGGCAGGCAGGCTCCTTGGAGCCCTCTGCTGTCTCAACTGGGCACTGCTGCAGCGAGCTGGCTTGTGATGGTCCAGCAGGGTCTGAGGGGCAAGAGAGAGAGGCTCTGCCCTCCACGCCCCAAAGCCCCTGCTTTGCTCCCCTCGCTGTTCTGATGCCCCTCTCTGCTCAGCAGCTGTGATCTCATCTGAGAGGCGGGTTCCACTTTCCCCGCTTCAGTGTCCGGTGAGGTCAGGGCAGGCCTGTCTTGCCCCACTGCTCAGTGGCTGTTGGCAGATGGAGTGACAGGCTAAGGAGCACATGGACTTCACTATTAGGTTTCTGGGCAACTGCCCTCCCGCCTGGCCGTGGCATCTGCTGGGAGGACAGTTCAGTTCCCAAAACCACCCATTCCTGCACACCTGCAGCCACAGCAGGCGCCACTACAGGACGGCCTTACAGGGTGCAGGATGTTCCAGCCCACATCCCTCCATCTTACTTGACCTAAGTGCTGGTTTGGTGGCACTCTGCAGCAGAGGGCCTAGCATTCGACAAACCAAGAACTGCAAGACCCCCTCAACAGTGCTCACAGGGCTCCAGGAGAAGAAACACTAGGGCCAACCCCAGCCTCCTATGAGGCAGCCACCCTGAGATTGTGGCCCCCATGCACAACCTCCTCCTCCCTGCTCTACGATGGTCAGATGAGGGAGTGAGTGTGGGCCAGGTCTGGGTGTCTGTCCCCAGCCGCGGTTGCCACCCCATCCAGGCCTCCACCAACCATTCTATGAGCAAATGCCTGACCTGCTTCTGCTGCATGCCTTTTTTGTTGTTATTGTTTGTTTCCATTTCGGAGGCCCCATCCAGCAAGGCTCAGGGTTCAGTCCCAGCTCTACTAGGGATCACTCCTAGCAGGCATGGATATGGAATGCCAGGGAGAGACCTGGATCATGCCAAGTGTAAGGCAAGCGCCTTCCCCAAAAGTACTCTCTCTCTCTCTCTCTCTCTCTCTTCTCACTCTCTCTCTCTCTCTCTCTCTCTCTCTCTCTCTCTCTCTCTCTCTCTCCTCTCAGAGGAACCTGGATCAGCCAAGTGTAAGGCAAGCGCCTTCCCCCAAAGTATTCTCTCTCTCTCCTCTCTCTCTCTCTCTTCTCTCTCTCTCTCTCTCTCTCTCTCTCTCTCTCTCTCTCTCTCACTCACCCCCTTCTGGGTGTCTCTCTGGGTCTAGGATGTGCTTGCTGGAGGCCAGAAGCATGAGTTCTCCAAGGAGTTCCCCCCCAGGTCCCCCACTGTATCCCTCAAAAGAAGTCTCAGTCCCGAGGCAGAGATGAGTTGTGATTGCTTGGGTTCCACACCCGAGCCTCCACTGCCAGTTGGACACAGGGTGCTCAGCAGCCTTTGGGGAGACCCCTACATCCCCTGACGCTTGCTATGCAGGGCAGGCAGGCCTCCTGGGTCCTCATCGCCCAAGATGGCAGGTTGACTACCCCCCACCCTCCCTCGTGGCAGCTTTGGCCACCCCCCTTCCCAGCAGAGGCCTGTGCCCTCCTTGCTCTGCCCACCAGAGGCACGGCTAGAGGCTCTTGTGAACCCCAACCACCCAGCACTGGAGAGGTGGAGCTGAGCAGCAGGCTGGGTGGCAGCGCCAGATTAGGGCATTAAGAGACTTTTCTCAGTCCACCCTCGACCCCTGGCACGGGCTCCCACCACCCACTTTCCTGGCTCCTTATCACCAGGATATGCAAGTCCCTCTGGATCGCAGCAACAGACAGAGTCAGAACAGATAACTGTGGTCTGGGAAAGGGTGTCTAATGTCCCGCCATAAACCTTATCTCCCAGAAGCCCCTTTCTATGCTCAGCTGCACTCGGGCCCCCTTGTGTGGCAAAGGCTCCAGTGGCTATTCTTCAAATGACTCCTGCTCCTTGGTTTGCCCGTCTTCTGTCTGCACATGCACACCATCCATGTCACAGGTCCCAGCCACAAGCCCCCTCTATGCCCATCACCAGCGAGGGCCTACACAGGGCCGCAACAGCCCCTGTGCAGACAATCTTGCCAGTAAAAATGAGGTCAATAATAATGGTTCTTTTTGTTTGTTTTTAACTCAACTCCAGCAATGCTCAGGGCTTACTCCTGGTTCTGCACTCAGAAATCACTCCTGGATGGGTCCTGGGGGACCATATGGGATGCTGGGGATTGAACCCTGGTTGGGTGTGTACAAGGCAAGTGCCCTACCCACTGTTGGTCTGGCCCAAAATGGTCATTTTTAGTGGACTCCTTGATACCTTTTGGGCCCTCATTAGCATTTTGTATTCATAATGTGAACCTAACTAATTCTCCTAACTGCCTAGTGAAGTGAAGAATATCATGATTCCTTGTTAAGAAAGGAGGGGCCAGAGCAGTGGCGCAGCAGTTAGGGCGTTGCCTTGCACACGGCTTGACCTAGGGCCTACCGTGGTTCAATCCTCTGGCATCACATATGGTCCCCCAAGCCAAGGAGCAATTTCTGAGCACATAGCCAGGAGTAACCCTGAGCATCACCAGGTGGCCCAAAAAAAGAAAGGAGGACTAGAAAGATGGCACAGAGGTTTAAGTGCTTGCCTTGCTGGCAGCCTACCTCAGTTTAATCCTGATCAAACCCTGTGCACCACCAAGAGAGGGCCCTGAGCACAGCTGGGAGTGGCAACACACACACAAAAAGGAAGAGACTGAGGCAGGGGAGATAGCTCAACAGGTTGTCTGCTTTGCAAACAGGAGGCCTAGGTGCTAACCCCAGCACTGAATGTTCCCCCCCAACACCACCAAGAATAGACACCCATCCCCCCCAGCACTGAACAAGAATGGCCTCCCCACAACTACGAGGAGGTGGCTGGGCTTCACAGGTAAAGGCGTGGCAGATTTAAGGTTCCAGAGCCTTTTGCTTCAACCGCACTGCCCTCCCCACTTCACCCCATCTAACAGGGCAGGCCATGACTCCTCCTCATAGACCCTCCCTGTGATGGGAGTGGAGACAGGCAATGAGATGGTAATAAAAGGACAGCTGGTGGGGCCGGGCGGTGGCGCTGGAGGTAAGGTGCCTGCCTCGCCTGCGCTAGCCTAGGACGGACCGCGGTTCGATCCCCCGGCGTCCCATAGGGTCCCCCCAAGCCAGGAGCGACTTCTGAGCGCATAGCCAGGAGTAACCCCTGAGCGTCACAGGGTGTGGCCCAAAAACCAAAAAAAAAAAAAAGGACAGCTGGAAATAGGGTGAGAGAGTAGAAAGAGAGTGGCCCTGGAGAAAAATTCCTGAGCAGAGGCCCAGGACATGTAGACAAGAATGTCTAAAGAAACACTAGAGGCCTGGGGAGGTGACTCTGGAGGAACGCATCTAGCCTGTGAGGCCCTGGGTTCCATCCCCAGTACCAACATAAGGAGACACTGGGCTAGTAGGGTTCATTTGCCTTGCACACATATGGACCTGCAAGCCTGCCAAGAGTGTTTCCTGAGTGCACAGTCAAGAGTAACCTCTGAGCATTGCAGGGCATGAGCCAAAAACATAAGACAAGAACCAGAGCGACAGCACAGTGGAGAGGGCACTTGCCTTGCACTCAGCCAACCCAGGTTTGATCCTGGGCATCCCATACGGTCCTCAGAGCCCACCAGGAGTGATTCCTGAGTTCAGAGCCAAGAGTAATCCCTAAGCACTGCCAGGTGTGGCCCAAACACGAACAAACAGCAGCAAAAGAAAAAAACCTAAGATGACACTGAGTGACGTCCTGTGTTGAGGCCTTTGAATGGTAATGGCACCCATTGTCCTCCACTGCAGAATCCCTGTCCTTGAACAAACAGGCTCATACCTTTGGGGATGTCATGCTCCAAAGAATCCAGGAAGTCCAGGGAGGGATCCAAGTCAGCCTTCTCTAGCAAGGTCTTGTTCTTCAGATCAATGGGCTCCCGGAAGTGGAAGTAGGAACTAAGCTTCTTGGCTTCACTTAAGGGAAGTCCTGGGGGTTGGGGGACAGGTAGAAAGGTGCCTGCTCTTGCATGAGAACCACAAGAGGAGCTTAGAACGGGCATGGAAGGATGAAGTCATTGTATAACAGATAAGGTGCTTGCCTTGCTGGTGGCCAACCCGAATTCAATCTTTGGCATCCTTTATGGTCCCCCAAGCACTGCCAGGAGTAATTCCTGAGCACAGAGCCAGAGGTAAATCTCTGAGCACTGCTGAGTGTGGCCCCAAAACTTAAAATACAGGGACCGGAGAGATAGCATGGAGGTAAGGCGTTTGCCTCTCATGCAGAAGGACGGTGGTTTGAATCCCAGCATCCCATATGGTCCCCGTGCCTGCCAGGGGCAATTTCTGAACATAGAACCAGGAGTACCCCTGAGCGCTGCCGGGTGTGACCCAAAAACAAACAAACAAACAAAAAAAAAAAACCCCATAAAATACAGAAAGGGCATGGGTGGCCATGGAGAGAGAGTAAGTGGAAACCAGGAGGAGAAAGGTGAAATCACAATGATCAGTTATGTCAACTATGTGATACATTGTTTTTAACTAGAAAAATTTAAAAACAGAAAGAAAGAAAGGTGAAAACCCAAGGAAAACCCAAACACCCTGCCACCTCAGAAGAGCTAGGGACTATTAGTGGGTACCAACCACCTTGCCAGGTCCCTGAACACATTTCCAGGTGAGATGGCCTAAGCTGTTTCTTTTATATTCATTAATTTTGGTTTTGAGTCTCAGGTGCTTTGGTTTTGGTGCTTAGGCATGACTCCTGAGAATGCTTAGGGAATTATGCAGTGGTGGGATCAAACCCAGGCCCGATTCACAGCCCGTGCTCAGCCCATTTCCACCTCCCCATCCCTCCCAGGAGTCCCCATGTGGCAGATTTTCCCAGATCCCCAGACATGTGTCCAACTCTGCTGGGAAGGAAGACCCTGACCTGGAGAAGGGCCCCGAGAACTCACCCTCAAAGGTCCGGTTGACATGGATGGGTCCCATTGGGGTCTTAAAGAGTGCACCTCGTGGGATGATCGACACCTCCTTATCGATCTGGTCAATGATGGTCACCAAGCGGATCTCCTCCTTAACCTGGACCTGAGGGACCGGGAGACAAGCTATTCTGGGGAAGCTGGGCCCCAGGAACCACCACTTCACCAATCCCCCGCCTTGTGGGGTGCTATCCACAGAGAACCACACCAATCACCCCTCCTGTCCAAGCGTCTTTCTCGGGTGGGAGAGATGGCTCAGTGGGGTGGGATGCTGTGCATGTTTGCAGGAGCCCCAGGTATGATCCCGACACCTCAGGGTCCCCCAGCACTGCCAGGGGCTTCTCCTAACACCTCTCAACAGGACAAGCCACAGTATGAACAGTTAATTTCACATGCACCCATCCAGAGCTGCCACCCACTCTCCACATCTTAATGTGCTTATTTGCCCTTTTTAAAATATAAAAGCAGAAACAGAAAGATAGTACAGCAAAAGGAAGGAAGGAAGGAAGGAAGGAAGGAAGGAAGGAAGGAAGGAAGGAAGGAAGGAAGGAAGGAAGGGAGGGAGGGAGGGAGGGAGGGAGGGAGGGAGGGAGGGAGGGAGGAGGGAGGGAGGGAGGGAGGGAGGGAGGGAGGGAGGGAGGACAGCAGTAACAGTAATTGCTTTGAATGTGGCAACTCAGGTTTGATCACTGGCACCCCCAAGCACTGCCATTGGTGATCCTTGAGCGCAAAGTCAAAAGCACTACTGGGTGTGGACTCCATTCCTCCCCAAAAAATAAAAGAAAAAATATCAAGGCAATCAGGCTCACTGAAGAATATTTAGATATTACAGAAACTTCAGGGGGATTCCCAAGTAGTACTCTGGGTGCCCAAGAGCTCCTCCAGATATCTGGGATGGGGGTGAAATTCAAGGAATCAAAGATACAGTGCTTCCTCAGGACCTGAGGTTGGGAAATATGTGGACACCCAGTGATGCTCAGTGACTGGGGATTTCTAGGGCTATACCCTGAGATACTAGGGGGGTCATATAATGCAGGAGTCAAACCAGGGTCGGTTTTGCATACAAAACATGCGCCTTATAAATAAAATATTTATAATATGCCTGAGAAATTTTAAATTACTTTGTTAAGGGCCAGACAGTATTGTAGGGTGCTTGCCTTGCAAGCGGCTAACCCAGGTTCATCCCTAGTATCCCATATGGTTCTCTGAGTCCGCTAGGACTCCTGAGTTCAGGGCAAGGAGTAACTCCTGAGCATCACTGGATGGGAACCCCTTCATGCCTCCCCCAAGAAAAACAATATCTTAATCTGTTTATTTTTGAACCACACCCTGCTTGGGTACTCAGGTGTTGCTCCCAAGCAGTGCTCAGGCCCCCTGTGATGCTGGGGGTTAAATCTGGGCCTGCTCTGAGCAAAGCCTGAGCTCAGCCCTCTCAGCTTGTGCTCAGTTATTTCTCTGGCCCCTGCAAGCACTCTGTTGAGTGCATTATATAAAACAACATGAATCACATCTGTATAGCTCTAGATCTTACTCTTCGTCTTGAAAAGCCTCTTTCCAGATTGCACCTTTACAATGCAGATTACTTACAGTCAACATCAAGGGCAACCCTGCCAAGCAGGAGGCCACTAAGGGACCCAGGAATCTGCAGTGCTAGTCTAGAAGATTATGTCACGGGCTTTGAGGCACTGAACCACTTCTTGCCACCTTGAATCACTTAGAAACAGGAGGTGGACAGTGTCTAAATGGGAGTGGGGAGGAAGAGAAAGAGTGAGAGGGAAGAAGGGAGAGAGAGGAGAGAGAAAGAGAATAACCTAAGCCAAACAGAAAAAAGAAAAGCAAAAAAAAAAAAAACAAAAAAACAAGTGATGGGGGGTGCAGAGAGATAGCACAGTGATAGGGCGTTTTGTCTTGCACGCTGCCGACATCAGAGGGACCCAGTCGATTCCCAGTATCCCATATGGTCACCTGAGTTGGCCAGGAATAATTTCTGAGTGCAGAGCCAGGAGTTACTCCTGAATTCTGCCAGGTATGGCAAAAAACAAAAACACTTTTTTAAATCTACTCCTTCCTTTCTTTGTTTTTTTTTTTTTTTTTTTTTTTTGGGGGGGGGGTTGGACCATACCCAGTGATGCTCAGAGGTTACTCCTCAGTTTGGGGGACCCCTGGTTTTAAATTATGTTCACTTGGGGCTGGAGAGCTAGCACAGGGCTTAAGACACTTGCCCTGCATCCTGCCAACTCTGATTTGAAACTCTGGCACCACATATGTTCCCCTGAGTACTGTCAAGGGTTGATTCTGAACACTGCATGGTGTATCCCAAGAACAAAAACAAAAACATTTCGAGCCCACCCAGGGACGCCAAAAAAAAACAAAAACAAAAAACAAAAAAACAAAACAAAAAAAAAAAAACATAATGTGTATATTTCTTTTTTTTAATGTATATATTTCTAGATCTGTAGATAATCATGTACATCTGCACAATGATAAAAAGAATGAGGAGATTCTTTATGGCACCAAAGTAAAAAACTTCAAACATCTTAAAAATATTTAAATTAACATATTTGCAAATACTAGGTAAAAAAAAATAGTAATGGGGACAGAGAGATAGCCCAGCAGTAGAGCATTTAGCTTTTACAAAGCCAACCCAGGATAGACACAGGTTCAACCCCCGGCATCTCATATGGTCCTCCAAGCCTGCGAGGAGCAATTTCTGAGCACAGAGTCAGGAATAACCTGAGTGCTGCTTGATGTGGCCCCAAAACAAAACAAAACAAACAAATAAAAGTAATGAACTGCATGTATAACATGTTGGTCTTTTGTTTTTGTGTTTTGGTGGGGAGAGGTTTGGATTTCTTCTTTGTTTTGTTTTAGGGCCTACTCCTGGCTCTGCACTCAGGGATCATTCCTGGTGGGCTCAGGAGACCATAAGGGATCCTAGGGAATGCGTGAGGGGTGGCCACATGAAAGGCCAAATGCCTACTATCTCTCTGACACAATGTGTTTTGTTTATTAAGATAAAAAATAGGGGCCAGAATAATAGTACAGCAGGAGGAGCATTTGTCTTACACACAGACCTGGTTCAATCCCTAGAACTCAATATGGTCCCCCAAGCACTGCCAGGAATAATCCCTGAGCACAAAGCCATGAGTAAGCCCTAACCACCACCAAGTGTGATCCCCTTCATGCAAAAAAAAAAAAAAAAAAAAAGGGCCCGGAGAGATAGCACAGTGGCGTTTGCCTTGCAAGCAGCTGATCCAGGACCAAAGGTGGTTGGTTCGAATCCCGGTGTCCCATATGGTCCCCCGTGCCTGCCAGGAGCTATTTCTGAGCAGACAGCCAGGAGTAACCCCTGAGCACCGCTGGGTGTGGCCCAAAAACCAAAAAAAAAAAAAATTGAGAGAGAGAGAGAGAATATTTAGGGGCTGGGGAGAAAGCGCAAAAGGCTAAAGGGCATGCTTTGCATACAGAAGGCTCAGCTTCGACCCCCGTTGAGCACCACAAGGAGCAACCCCCACATAGTACACTGGAAGTAGCCCCTGAGCACCTCAGAGTGTAGCTTCCACTTAAAGCCAAAGAGGAGGGAGCACAGTGATGTACATTGGATAGGGAGTTTGCCTTGTCCATGTGGATGCCTGGCATCCCATATTGTCCCCAGAGCCCAGGAGTGATTCCTGGGTGCAGAGCCAGGAGTAATCACTGAGCACCACCGACAGTGACCCAAAATCAAAAACAAGAGAGAGACAGAGAATGACTGAAGAAGTGAGCAGCTGTTAAGGTTTGTATTTGCAGAGAGTATTTTCAGGAACTGAGTTTTTCACACATTTTTTTTTGCGGGTGGGGGGGCCACACCTGGTGATGCTCAGGGGTTAGTTACTCCTGGCTATGTGCTCAGAAATCGCTCCTGGCTTGGGGGACCATTTGGAACATCGAGGGATGGAATCGAGATCCATCCTAGGTTAGCACGTGCAAGGCAAATGCCCTACCGCTGGCACCACTGCTCCTGCCCAAGTTTTTCACACTTTTATGTATAATTACTTAACATTGTAGGTTTTTGAAACAATAGCTTGAAACACAATGACTTGTAAAGAAACTAGGTCTTTGAGAAATCTGGTTTCAGTCTATGTCAGCTGGGAGTTTCATCAGCCTGATAAAGAAATGGGGCTGGAAAAATAGCTCCAAAACCCAGAGAATACACTTTGTATGGGGGAGCCCTGGGTTTTCTCCCAAAAAAAGTACAGTTCCCCAACATGGCCAAGTATGCCAGGAAGTGATTTTTTTTTCGTACTAAAAATTTTAATTGATTCACCATGAGACACAACTATTAAGTTGTTCATTATTAAGTTTCAGTCATACAATGTTCCAACACGGATCCCTTCGCCAGTGCACACTTCCCTCCCCTCCCATCCCCTGGGAATTACTAAGAACTAATTTATTATGATGTTCCTGGAGAACTTTTGGTTTACTTGAATCCCTGGGGCTAAAATGGGATTACCATGAGGATCCCCAAGTCCCCTGGAGAGGCTAAATTCCTAACTTGTGGGACATTGTAATGTTTCCAATTTAGATTGCATTTGAATAGCAAGATTTGGGATATTTTAGTGCAAAATTGTGACAGTAAGCTCTTCCAGAAAGTGGGGGGTGGGTCAGAGCAATAGCACAGCAGGCAGAGCATTTATCTTGCATGCAGCCCACCCAGGTTTGATTCCTGGCATCCCATATGGTCCCCCAAGCCTGCCAGGAGTTATTCCTGAGCACAGATCGAGGAACAATCCTTGAGTGCCGACCGGGTGTGGCCTAAGAAAGATAAACAACTTGAATGTAGAGGGACAAGTGAAGTGAGGTGGACAGAAATGAGAGGGAAATTTATACCGTTTAGTTGCTTTGAAGTTTGACCCATATGATTGTATTATTTAGTAAAACAAGCCTTTATACAAAAAGAAAAGAAAGAAGAAAATGAAGAATAGTTAGTGATTTTAAAGCAGGAAGGCACTTGCCCTTGTCATGTGACTGACCTTAATTCAATCCCCAAGATCCCAATAGGTCTGTCCCTGAAACCCTGCCATGAATGATCCCTGATCACAGAGGCAGGAGTAAACCTTGCACACCACCAGATGTGGCCCAAAAACCAAACCAAATCAGAAAAGGAACAAAAAAAAAAAAAAAAAAAAAAGCATGGGTGAGATGGCAGAGTGAGTGGGAGGGAACCACACTGGCAAAGGGTGTGATGGAGCAGTCTGACATCTGAAACTCTGCCAGAAACGGTGACGTAAGTCACAATGCATGAATGAAAATGAGAGAAAGAGAAAAGGAAATACTGGAACTCCTCAGGATCTTCTAAGTTCCATATTTTTAAATACCATTACATATGACTCCTTAGAATGATAGTATATAAACACATCATATTCATCTGTAAATATTTATATATGCCTGGGTGCCCAGGCCTATGGGGTGCAGCAAGGATACCCTCTTCCCAAGCCTGGAGCCTCCCTGCAGTGCCTCCTGTCCCCCGAGAGCCACAGAACCCAGACTCAGTCATTCCTTCTCCAAGTTGCTGCTCCTGCTTCTTTTCCACCTGGCAAGTGAAGTGCCCACTCGCAGCATGGTGAGGCTTAGAGATGACAGCTGCAGGAGCGCTGTGTCCTGCACACCCCTAGCAGGGGTAGAGGTGATATGGCACTTGCCACTATTGTGCCCAGTGGGCTGGGTTTGGTGGCCCCAGCTCATCACAGACACACACACAGACACACACACAGACACACACACACGCACACGCAAGCACCCATTCCTCTACTCACCACTACTTCTTCTTCATAGACCTTATCCCCCTCTTTGATCCTCTGCATCTCAGTGTGCTCATACTCATGCGAGGGGTCCCCGATGAAGCGGCCCTTCACCGCAGCCGTCTGAAGCGCCATCTCCTCTGTGGCGGGCGGCAAAAGGCTCCACTCCATGCAGTTCAGGCTGCCAACAACACCCGCATCACCCACCATATTGGCATCCCAGACCAAGCTTGTGGGACACTGTAATGTTTGCAACTTAGGTGGCACTTAAGTAGCAAGATTTGGGACACTTTAGTGCAAAATTGTGACAGTAAGCTCTCCCAGAAAGAGGGTGGGGGGCAGAGCAATCGCATAGCAGGGAGAGCATTTGCCTTGCATGCCGCCCACCCAGGTTGGATTCCCGGTATCCCACACGGTCCCTCAGACTTCTGGCTGCCCCATGTGGGGCGTCACACCGTGTTTGTCGTGGAAGTCTTTAGCCCTAAGTGACTGTGAGTGCAATCGTGTTTGCTAAGGAGGTCTTCCCTTCGTTGTTGCCACGTTTTGGAGGCTGGGTCAGAAGCTGCTGGCCTCCGCTTGGGACATCAGACTCCTCACTTCGTGCTTGCGAGAGAGCACTCCACCATTGGACCCCATCTTTGGGCTGTAGGGGTTGGTTTGCCTGGGGTTTGGGTCAAACCTGACAATACTCGCATGTACTCCTCCCGGCCCGCCCAGCCCGCGCTCCCGGAGGCCCAACCACGTCCACGGGAACGCCAGGGTCCCGCCCCCGACCGGGCCGACCCCGCCCAGCCGTGGCGGAGGCCCAATCACGTCCCCGCAGACGTCGGGGACCCGCCCCCAAGCGCTTCCGGAGGCCCAATCACGTCCTCGCCAGCGCCAGGACCACGCCCACGGGGGGGGACCAACCATGTCCCCGCTAACGCCGGGCCCCGCCCCAATGTCGAGATCCCGCCCAGCAAGCGCGGAGGCCCAATCACGTCCTCGCGCAGCCAAGGTTCCGCCCCCGAGCGCCCCAGCCCCGCCCATCCGGCGCTCCCGGAGGCCCAATCACGTCCCCGCCAGCGCCAGGGACACGCCCACAACCGCCCCGGCCCCGCCCAGCCCGCGCTCCCGGGGGACCAACCACGTCCCCGTCAGCGCCGGGGCCCCGCCCCCTACCGCAAGGCCCCGCCCAGCCAGCGCGGAGGCCCAATCACGTCCTCGCGCGCGCCAAGGTCCCGCCCCCGAGCGCCCCAGCCCCGCCCAGCCGGCGCTCCCGGAGGCCCAATCACGTCCTCCGAAAGCCGGGGCCCCGCCCCCGACTGCCAGGGCCACGCTCCCGGCCGCCCGGCCCCACTACCCGGGCGTCCCGGCCCCTCCCGCCTTCGGTCCCTCCGTCCGTCCGTCCGTCCGTCCGTCCGGGCGCGGGCACCTGTAGAGCGTCTTCCTCGGGGCGAGCTGGTCGGCGGCCAGGCCCTGCGCCACGAAGTAGTCGGCCGCCACGCCCAGGACGCGGCCCCAGAAGAGCACCCGCGCGAAGCGGTAGTCGCGCGCCACCAGCCGCAGCGACGTGAGCAGCGACGCCCGGCGGTCCGGGCTCAGGCCCTGCCCGCTGCCCGACGCCAGCTCCAGCGACAGCAGCAGCCCGTCCGCGTCCATCGCTCGCCCGGGGCCGCGGGCCGTGGCCATGGAGACGCGCGGCGCCCCGCCCCACCCCCGGACTCTGGCGCCCCGCCTGCACGGGGACGCGCGGGCTTCGGGCCCCGCGAGCCTAACTGCCGGGAGCCATCCGAGCCGAGAGCCGAGGGGAACCCCTGGCGACCACCGAGTGGACCCCCAAGACGAAGCAAAACGGACCCTCCCCTCTGCCCCTGTCCATGCCATCCATTCTTAGCGGATTGTCCTTTTTTTGCTTTGTTTTTTTGTTCCTTTTTTTTGGGGGGGGTCACACCCGGCGGTGCTCCTCGCTTTGTGCTCAGAAATGACGTACTCCTGACAGGCTTGGGGGACCCTATAGGATGCCGGGTTCCACCCACCCTGGGTCCTGGGTCCGGCCTCTTGCAAGGCAAACGCTATCTCTCTGTCTCTGGCCCCAGCAGATTGTCCCTTATCTCCCCCTCCCACAGGGCCGGTGCATGGAAGGAAGGAATGGACGGGAGACTTAAGTCAACAGAGCAAGGGACATATGGTCATAGGAGGAAAAGTGGGGGTGATGCGTGGTATAAAAGGGTGATATTTAGGTAAGCTTATATTCTGGGGTTGGAGCAATGACAGCGGTAAGGCCCTTGTCTTGCACACCGTGGACCCAGGTTCAGTCCTCCGCTTCCCATATGGTTTCTGAGGCTGCCAGGAGTGAGCCCTGAGCATTGCTGGGAGAGGCCCCAAAATACAGATATAAAGAAACACAGTGAAAGGACACAAAAATACAAAGAACAGGGGCCGGGCGGTGGCGCTAAAGGTAAGGTGCGCCTGCCTTGCCTGCGGTAGCCTTAGCCTTAGCCTTAGCCTTAGCCTTAGCCTTAGCCGCGGTTCGATCCCCCGGTGTCCCATATGGTCCCCCAAGCCGGGAGTAACCCCTGAGCGTTACCGGGTGTGGCCCAAAAACCAAAAAAAAAAAAAAAAAAAAAATACAAAGAACAAAGCTTGACTGGCCTACAAAATCCAATTTGCTGAGGGAGGGAGGGGTCGTGGACCTGGAGGGACTGAACTTTGACACTCCCCATGCTAGGTGAGGGGTAGCAACAATGTACTCTTGAAACATTGCCATTACTGTTAACTTTGTAAATGAAAAATATTAATATATGATTTTCTTTTTTTCCTTTTTGTCTTTTGGGTCACACTCGATGACGCTCGGGGGTTATCCCTGGCTAGGTGCGGAGAAATTGTTCCTGGCTCATGGGACCATATGGGACGCCAGGGATCAAACCCAGGTCCGTCAGCCACGCGCAGGGCAAACACCCTAGGACTGAGTTATAGTTCCTGCCCCTAAATTAATATACAATTTTCCAGGACCAGGTAAAGCTCAGAGGTAGAGGGAGCACTTGCCTTGCTATATGTGAGGTCCTGGTTTCCATCTCTGAATCCATAACAATCACATTGCCATCAGCTTCCACCTTTATTTACCTTCTTGGAACCCATACCTGTTACTTTCAAGCCCAAATCAGAGGGTAGCAGCAAATAAACAAGACTAACTGAATAAAGACTTGTTTTCTCACCTTCCCCTTGGGAGTTCATGACTGAGACTCAGCAAGCTTGTTCTCAAGTAAGATTGGATGTGTGAATTGTTGTGATTTTAATTTTTGAATTCCTTGGAGAGGACACATGAAATCAGTATGAGCTGGGCCTCAAAGTCAAGTCAATAGCAAAGTGTCTCAAATACCCAGATAATTACTTTGTTTCAATGGTTTTGGCATTGTTTGTGAAAGCCTTTAAAATTAGTGTAATTAGTGAATATGGGAAGCTGACTTGGCTTAAAGCATCTTCTATCTCAAAACAATGTACCAAAATCTTCCCTCCCTGGATTAGGGATAGCTAAAAAGATATCCCTTGCCTTGCATCTGTGAGACCCTGAATTTCACCATCACTGGCACAAATAAGAAAATAAAAACCAAAAACAGTCGGGGCCAGAGGATAGCACAGCGGGTAGGACACTTGCCTTGCACATGCCCGACCTGGATTCAATCCCTGGCATCCCATATGGTCCCCGAACCTGTCAGGAATAACTTCTGAGCGCAGAGCCAGTAGTAATCACTGAGGGCTGCTGGTTTTGGAAGAAAAAAATATATACCATTCCCTGTCAGTCTGTCAGGGCAGAATTTTAAAGGGCTAGAGCACACACTTTTCTTGCAGGAGCCCTGGATTTAATCCATCGCACCATATGGTCTCCAAAGTGTCATTTCAAGCATGGAGCCAGGTGTAAGCCAAAAAAACAGCTAGATTTCAGAGTAAACTAGGATAAAAAGCTCACTGGTATTAGGGTTGGAGAGACTATGCAGTTTATAGGGCATTTGCCTTGCATATGACTGATCAATCCCTGATAAACTGTAAGTTCCCTTGAACCTGACCAGGAGTAATCCCTGAGCATAGAGCCAGGAGTAAGCCCTGAAAGATAAAAGAAAGCTCAAGCTCTACAGACTAAAACAATCACTCTCTAGAGTCAGGAGGACCAGGTTTGAATTCAGTTTCAGTACTTAATTCAAATCAGTCTGTTTTCCCAAGTCTCATTTCTGAAGTAAGAATAGAAATATATCTTTTGCAAAGTTAAATAACATATGTAAAAATTACGACATAGTATAGAACTAGTTTGTTTTCTTAGACAATAACTAAAATGCTTCCTAAAACATAAAAAATAGGATATATTGTCACCATGTCCAACCCTTTCTCAGCCTGAATGGGTTGTACCTTCAAATTGCAAGAAATGAGCAATTATTCTCCAGGACAAAGCACATCCATACAAAAAGCAAGTCAGAGTGTAAGAGCAGAAATTGGAATGTCCATGCCAGCCCTGGAGCTGAGAAGGAATTGCTACAGCCATGAAGACAGAGCTGTCAGGGATACCTGTCCACTGCCAGCAGACAATGCAGAGGAAAAATTCAAATTCAAGAAGAGACACTTTGGTGTCAGAGAGTCAATAGCACAAGCAGTGCTGGGGCCTCAACTAATGTTCTGCAAAAGGTCCTATTTTCTCAACCACTTTTTTTTGGGGGGAGGGGGTTGGGTTACATCTAGCAGCACTCAGGTTCCTCCTAGCTCTACGCTCACTCCTGGCAGGCTCAGGGGACCCTATGGGATGCAGGCAAGGTCGCCCTACCTCCATGCTATCTCTCTGGCTGCCTTCTCAGCCAGTCTGAAGCCAATTCCTTAAAGTGCTCTCTGCTTTAGGCAAACATCAGTATGTACCAAGGACTGAATGCCATGTTAGGAGTTAGCTGATGAGAACTTCAATCTCTAGTTTTTTTCCACTTTGGTTTTTGGGCCACACCCAGCGACACTCGGGTTACTCCTGGCTCTGTACTCAGAAATCGCTTCTGGCAGGCACGGGGGACCATATGGGATACTGGGATTTGAACCACCATCTGTTCTGGATCAGCTGTGTGCAAGGCAAGCTCCCTTCCACTGTGCTATCTCTCCGGCCCCCAACAAAACCCCTGAGCGCTGCCCACGGGTGTGACCCAAAAACCAAAAGGAGAAAAAAAAAAAGTTTTGTGAAAATGTAATAAAAATCCATTCATTTTATTTATTTATTTATTTTGGTTTGTGGGCCACACCCAGCGGTGCTAGGGGGTTACTCCTGGCTGTCTGCTCAGAAATAGCTCCTGGCAGGCATGGGGGACCATATGGGATACCGAGATTCGAACCAACCACCTTTGGTCCGGGATCAGCTGCTTGCAAGGCAAACACCGCTGTGCTCTCTCCGGGCCCTCATTTTATATTTCAATTCATTGAGTCATACCCACATTATAATCCTGGTTAAAAATTCCAGAAAGGCACAAAAAAGGCAGAGAAGTCTATATGTCCATGAACCCACAGTTGCTTTCCAAGCCCATAAAGCAATGCACGACCTGGCAGCCACTCATAAATTCCACTTCTGATTCAAAGAGCTGTTTGAAGACGACGACATCACTGTCAGCCATCATCCCATCCAGAAGTCTGAGGAGAGGAGGCAGGAGCCAGAAGGAAGCAACCGAAGCAAAAGATGGGGGGAGTGGTGACAAGATGGCGGGTGGGGGGAGATTAGCTATTGAGTTCACAATCAAAGCAGCACCTCTGCTCATTCATGGAAGCCTTTCAGAGTCACTGGTGCCTGGAACCAAACGTAATCGTCCCAGGCTGTGTCGGGAATGGAGGGGCGGCCACAGGACAAGGTCACAGTGAGTTTGTGGCCCTGGCTGGGCACTCGGTAGTTGAGCTTAGGTCTGAACCAATCCTCCCCACAGTCACGGTGCCCCATGGCCATGACAATGGTGCCCATGAGCGGGGGAGCCTGCAGCTCATTGAAGGCATTAGCCAGGAAGATGGCTCGGAAGAGGCGGCGCAGACAGGATGATGTGCTCAGGCTCTGGTCCATGCTGCTGGGGGCTAAGCGGGACAAGTCCAGCTCGTAGAACTCCTTGGGACTTAGGGCACTGCCCCCCAAGAGTATCAGCACCCGTGGCACTACTGTCCGGGCAAAGAGACCCTCCAGGTGGCTGAGGACACTCTCCAGTTCCATCAGGGCTTTTTGGCATTTTCTGCTGTTCACCTCGGCACCGGCCCGAGGTTTCTTCTTCATCACGTCCTCTGCCTGGGAGAACAAAGAGTGGTAAGAGAGGACAAGAAGGGGGACGCTGAAATCATCTCAAGAACGCTGCTGTGCTGAAAAAGACTTAGAGCACTGGAAATTCAGTGAAACATTGGCCCAAAGCACTGGGCTTCCAAAGATGTCAAAAGAGCAAAGAGAAAAAGTATATTCTTTGTACGATACCAAAATTTTCCCAATTTTAGAAGAGCAGACAGTGTTCTGAAAGTGTGGGTGCACAGCAGGTAGGGCATTTACACTTGAATGCACCTGACCCTGGTTTGATCTCCAGCATCCCATATGGTCTGCCAGGAGTGATTTCTGAGCACAGAGCCAGGAGTAACCACTTAGTGCCACCAGCTGTGGCCCAAAAACCAAACAAACGAACAAATTAAAAAAAAAAAGTTCTGAAATCAGTATCCAGCAATATGCAAAAATAAAAAATAAAAAGCAGTCAAGGATTGGTGGCATGGCAGGGAGCAAATGTTTGCCATGCTAGGAACGAGCATAAAAATAAAGATACTTGGGGCCGGTGAGGTGGCGCTAGAGGTAAGGTGTCTGCCTTGCAAGAGCTAGCTAAGGAAGGACCGCGGTTCGATCCCCGGCGTCCCATATGGTCCCCCCAAGCCAGGGGCAATTTCTGAGCGCTTAGGCAGGAGTAACCCCTGAGCATCAAACGGGTGTGGCCCGAAAAATAAACAAAAAAATGAAAACAAGAAATAAAGATACTCAGGTCTAAGAAAGGTGATTCTGGAGAGTTGGTCTACTTAAACAACACACTGAGCACAAATTTATTTGTGGTGCCATCTGAAATATTTCTTTTTTTTTTTTTTGGTTTTTGGGCCACACCCGTTTGACGCTCAGGGGTTACTCCTGGCTATGTGCTCAGAAATCACCCCTGGCTTGGGGGGACCATATGGGACGCCAGGGGATCGAACCTCGGTCCTTCCTTGGCTAGCGCTTGCAAGGCAGACACCTTACCTCCAGCGCCACCTACTCGGCCCCTGAAATATTTCTAAATGAGAGAAGGAAGAGGAGGAGGAAGGGTGACAGGGAGGAGAGAGAACTTGAGGATGAAGAAACAGAAAGCAGATAATGTTCGCCAAAGGCAACACATATTAGCACATCAAAAAATACAGTAATCAGGAATGACAGCAAAGCCCTAAGAATGGACCCCGGACTGGGTTTGATCCCCAGCATCAAACCTGCCCCCAGCCTGCCAGGAAAGACTTCTGAGTGCACAGCCAGGAGTAACCCCTGAGTGTGGCTCAAACACCTCCCCACAAAAATACAGTAATAATGGGTCAGGAGAGATAGTATAATGGTTAAGGAGCTTGCTTTACATGAAGGCAACCAGTTTTCCATCTCTAGCATCACATATGGTCTCCTGAATACCAACAATAGTAACTCCTGATTGCAGAGCCAGAATATTCCCTGAGCATTGCTAGGTATGCCCCACTACCTTCCTAAACACCACCAAGAGTAATTCCTGAATGCAAAGCCAGGAGTTACCCCTGAGCATCAACAGATGTGCCCCCCTCCCCACAAATATACAAATAAGCAAAAAATCAGTAATCTAGATGCTGGAGCAACAGTACAGCAGTAATGTACTTGTTTTGCATATGGCAGACCTGGGCTCAATCCCCAGCACCCCATATTGTCCCCTGAACTCTTCAGGAATGATCCTTGAATGCAGAGTCACAAATAAGCCATGAGCATCTCTGGGTATGGCCCCAAACCACAACTTAGCTTGCAAATGGCCAATCTGGGTTCAATCACCAGTATCATCCCATATGGTCCCCTGAACTTGATAGAAATAATTCTTGAGCCCAGAGGTAGGAATAACAACCCTTGATCACCTCAAGCTGTGGTCCAAAATCAAACAACAGCAACAAAACAAAATAAAACAAAACCCAACCACAACAACAAATATATAGTAATCAGGGCCAGAGAGGTAGTACAGCAGGTAGGGATCTTGCCTTTGCATATGACTGACCTGGGTTCAATGCCTGGCAACCCATATAATCTGAGTTCTGCCAGGAGTGATCCCTAGGCACAGAGTCAGGAGTAAGCCCTAAACACGATAGTCCAAAATACAAAATTGGAAAGAAAAGACTAAAATGGGCTCAAGGGAGGCCCGGAGAGATAGCACAGCTTGCAAGGCAAGCACCCGATCCAGAACCTAAGGTGGTTGGTTCGAATCCCAGTGTCCCATATGGTCCCCCGTGCCTGCCAGGAGCTATTTCTGAGCAGACAGCCAGGAGTAACCCCTGAGCACCACCAGGTGTGACCCAATAACCAAAAACGAAAAAAAAGGGCTCAAGGGACTGGAGATAGTACAGCAGGTAGGGTGGCAGCTGGCCCTAGTTTAATTAACAGAACCACATATAGTTCACCAAACACTTGCAGGAGTGATCCCTGAGCATTACTGGGTTTGGTACCCACACAAAACCAAATAAAAGTACTAAAGTGGGCGCCGGGAAGGTGGCGCTAGAGGTAAGGTGTCTGCCTTGCAAGCGCTAGAGTAGGACGGACCGCGGTCGGATCCCCTGGCGTCCCATATGGTCCCACCAAGCCAGGGGTGATTTCTGAGCACATAGCCAGGAGTAACCCCTGAGCGTCAAACGGGTGTGGCCCAAAAACAAAAAAAAAACAAACAAACAAACACAAAAACCAAAAAAAACAAACAAAAGTACTAAAGTGAAAGGGTGAAGGCTGACCTGCGTTCAATTCTCAGTATCTTATATGGTTTCCTAAGCCCCTCCAAGAGTGATTCATCCCTAAGCTCAGAGCCAGGGTTAAGATCTGAGTACACTCAGGTGTGGTCAAAAATAATTATTTTAGGGCCCGAAGAGATAGCACAGTGGTGTTTGCCTTGCAAGCAGTCGATCTAGAACCTAAGGTGGTTAGTTGGAATCCCAGTGTCCCATATGGTCTCCCGTGCCTGCCAGGAGCTATTCCTGAGCAGACAGCCAGGAGTATCCCCTGAGCACTGCCGGGTGTGGCCCAAAAACCAAAAAAAATAATAATTATTATTATTATTATTTTAAATTAAAATAAAGAAATAATATGAAAAGGTCAAGCTTTATTTGTTTGTTTGTTGTTTTTGGACCACACCCAGCGGCACTCAGGGGTTAATCCTGGCTCTATGCTCAGAAATCGCTCATGGGGGCCAGAGCCATAGCACAAAGGTAAGGCATCTGCCTTGCTCATACACAGGACAGACCCCAGTTCCAATCCCGGCATCCCAAATGGTCCCCCAAGCCTGCCAGGAGCAACTTCTGAGCACAGAACCAGGAGTAAACCCTGAGGAATGCTGGGTGTGGCCCAAAAAACAACAACAACAACAACAACAACAACAACAACAACAACAATAATAATAATAGGGCCCGGAAAGATAGCACAGCGGTGTTTGCCTTGCAAGCAGCAGCCGATCCAGGACCAAAGGTGGTTGGTTCAAACCCCAGTGTCCCATATGGTCCCCAGTGCCTGCCAGGAGCTATTTCTGAGCAGACAGCCAGGAGAAAGCCCTGAGCACCTCCGGGTGTGGCCCAAAAACCAAAAAAATAAATTAATTAATAAATAATAATAATAATAATAATAATAATAATAATAATAATAATAATAATAATAAAGAAGTAGCTCCTGGCAGGCTTGGGGGACCACATGGAAAGCCGGGGATCGAACCCAGAACCATCCTAGGTCTTCAAGGCAAATACCCTACGGCTGTGCTATCGCTCTGGCACCAGGGTCAGGCTTTTGAATAGCTCAAGGAGTTTCCGAAAAAGAGACGTACAAATTAGGTGCGGAAATACTTTCCTTATTAGTTAGGCTAATGTGCAGAAAGCTTTCTTAAACTTTTTTTTTTTTTTTGGTTTTTGGGCCACACCCGTTTGACGCTCAGGGGTTACTCCTGGCTATGAGCTCAGAAATCACCCCTGGCTTCGGGAGACCATATGGGACGCCGGGGGATCGAACCGCGGTCCGCCCTATGCTAGCGCTTGTAAGGCAGACACCTTACCTCTAGCGCCACCTTCCCGGCCCCCCAGCTTTCTTAAACTTGAATTTTTCTTTTTCAAAATAAAAGCAATCCTTCAGCATTGTCACCTCATAATAACAAATAAACCAATATAAATATTTTAAAACTACATTCCTTAAAGAAACACCTAAAAACCAAACGGTAGATACATTCTCTGTTTTCATTGGAGATACATGGCAAAAAGCAATATACTCTTGTAAACGTGATCAAACAAAAATGATTTTGTTTTAAAATTAAAAAAAACGGAGGGGTGGGGGGAATCTCTTTTGCATCACCAAATGAGGTTCCTTTTTTTTTTTTTTTTTTTGGTTTTTAGGTCACACCCTGCAGCGCTCTGGAGTTACTCCTGACCCTCTCAGAAATCGCTCCTGGCAGGCTCAGGGTACCATATGGGATGCCTGGATTCAAACCACAGTCCCTCTGCATGAAAGGCCTTACCTCCATGCTATCTCTCCGGCCCCTTTTTATTTATTTTTTGGGGGGGGGGGGTTTGTGGGCCACACCCGGTAACGCTAAGGGTTTACTCCTGGCTATGTGCTCAGAAGTTGCTCCTGGCTTGAGGGACCATATGGGACGCCGGGGGATCGAACCACCATCCATCCGTCTGTCCAAGGCTAGCGCAGGCAAGGCAGGCACCTTACTTCTAGCGCCACCGCCCGGCCCCCCCCCCTTTTTTTTTGTTTGTTTGTTTTTGGGCCACACCCAGTAACACTCAGGGGTTACTCCTGGCTATGTGCTCAGAAGTTGCTCCTGGCTTGGGGGACCATATGGGACACCGGGGGATCGAACTGCGGTCCGTCCAAGGCTAGCGCAGGCAAGGCAGGCACCTTACCTTTAGCGCCACCGCCCGGCTCCCCCCCCTTTTTTTTTAATTAAAAATTATGCAGTCGAGTTTCCCACATTTGGGGAAATCGCAGGGGTCAGCACATCCCGAGTGCAATGGATAAGCCTCGCCCTGGGGAAACCACCTTCGTGATCATGGTATCTCCCCTGCCAGGTAAGTATACCAAATGAGGTTCTTAAACTCATCTAAACCAATGTTACAACCCTCTAACTGCATACCCTCTTGCTCATAAAGTCACACCTGAATCAAAATCTAGTTTTCAAGTATCTGAAGATGAGGTGGTAGGGTGGGCTACAGTATACAGCACACCTGCACTTTCTGGTCCACGGGAAGCCACAGACCAGACCTTGATTTTTTCATTTTGTTTAGTTTGGGGGGGGTGAGGTGGGGGCTTACCTGGAGACAACTCATGATATTCCTGACTCTGCATTCAGGAATTATTCCAGGAAGTGCTCCAGGAACCAAGGTTGGCCTCGTTTAAGGCGTTTAAGGCAAGCACCCGACCCTCTGTTCTCTCTCCAGCCCCCATGGACCTCTCCTTCATAGACAATTCCTCCCCCCTGCCTGGCTTTCTAGCCGCAAGATCTCCCCATCATCTTTCCCTCCAAGCCTGCACCTACTTGCGGAGGTGGTTTTCGGTAGAAGAGCTTAAGCTGTTCATAGGGCAGTGGGAATTGCTGGCGTTGGTATAGTATGTGCTTCAGAAGTTCACAAGTGAAGCGACAGCAGCCTTCCTGGCTCACAGGTCCGGGAAACACTACAGGCACCAAGTAATCTCTGGGGCCAAAGGGTTCCAATGGGTTGGGGGGTTCCTGGGCAGAAGCAGCATTCTCGAGCAGCTTGGGAGCGCAGGTCTCCTCTGGCTTCTCACACCACTCTGGGTCTGGCAGGGGGCACCGAGGAATAAAGAAAAGAAGAGAAAAAAGGCACAGTCAGTCTCTGGATACCCTTAGGGGTCATGTCAGCATTAGGGATTCCCTCACCCAGCACCAGTGGTGGGAAGATAACAGATCTGTCGCCTCAGGGGGCGAGGGTGTGTGTGGGGTGGAGAGATCTGGGGCAGGAGAAACTCGGAGCAGTGACTGATCTGCATGGAAAGTGGGGTGAAGCGGGGTCCTAATCGCCAAGAGGAAGGGAAGGAGCCAAGGAAGGTCTCCAGCCAGGGTGGGGCCTTGAGGCCTAGCCAGAGCCGGGAGGAAAGCCAGGATGCGGGCAGCAGGAAGCCAGGCTAGAGCCAGCAGAGTCCTGGGTGGAGTGGCCGAGGGGGAGGCGACGGGTGGGGAACAATCTCCGGACCTAGCGCTTTTTTAATTTTTTTTGGTTTTGGGGTCACACCCTATGGTGCTCAGGGGTTCCTCCTGGCTCTGTGCTCAGAAGTCACTCCTGGCAGGCTCAGGGGCCCATATGGGAGGCCTGGATTCGAACCATTGTGGATCCTGGGTCGACTGGGTGCAAGGCAAATGCCCTACCACTATGCTATCTCTCCGGCCCCAGCCCTACAATTTTTGTGGGGCCCTTCTTGGTCTTTGGGGGGGAATGTATGTTTTATGAACAAGATCTTTTTAATTTGGTTCTTGGGTCACACCCGTCAGCACTGAGGGTATTGCAGGCTCTGTGCTCAGAAACAGCCCCTGGCAGGCTCGGGGCACCAAATGGGAGGCCGGGACTCGAACCCCCGTCGGTTCGGAGTCAGCTGATGCAAAGCGAACGCCTACCACTGCGCGCTCTCTCCGGCCCCTGGGGGTGGGGTGGGGGGCCAGCGCCTTACCAGGGACTGCATCCGGGGCCAGCACTTCCGACTCCGGAGCCGCCATCGCCCCCTCGACCTCCTCCTGCACCGTCTTTCCTCCTCCTCCTCCAGCTCCTCTTCCGTGCGGTTTGAATGGGCGCCCCGCGGAGCATCATGGGAAGGCAGCACCTTCACTTCCGACGGTGGGCTAGGTCACTTCCGGTAGGGGTAGGACCGCTTCCGGTGGGCGGATCGTGCACTTCCGGTGAGCTGCCTGGGCCTGACCGGAAAAGGAAGCAGCCCTATCACCAAGCCCTGTGTACTTGCCTTCTCCTAGGCCAGACCCCTCTCTCTGTCCTAGGTGCTGGAAACGCAGGGAGCAAGCCAGCCTGAGAGGAAAAACCCTTTCCCCTGAGGTGGAGGGCGGGGGCGGCTCGCCCACCTTTGATCCAACCCTATCTAATGATTAATACACCAAAGCTATTATAAATTGACTGATCATATGATGAAGGATGAAGGAACTGAGCAGGGAGAAGGACCTACTTATTAGTCCCAGAGCACTGTTTTTCAACACTCTTTTTTATATCTTTATTTATACAATTTGATGACAAACATGATTGTAGTTGGGTTTCAGTCGTGTTAAGAACACCCCCCTTCACCAATGCGACATTCCCATCACCAATGTCCCAAATCTCCCACTTCCCTACACACACACACACACACACACACACACACACACACACACACACACACACGCGCGCGCGCGCGCGCGCGCGCACACACACACAAACCTATGCCTGTATTTGAGACAGGCTTTCTACTTCCCTCTTTCATTCACATTGTTAGGTTAGTTGTCAGTGTAGTTATTTCTCTAACTGAACTCACCGCACATTTTTTTCATGAAAAAAACTCACGCACAGCATCATTAGAAAATGTTAAAAGGGGCTGGGAGAGATAGCACAGCGGTGTTTGCCTTGCAAGCAGCCGATCCAGGATCTAAGGTGGTTGGTTCGAATCCCGGTGTCCCATATGGTCCCCCGTGCCTGCCAGGAGCTATTTCTGAGCAGACAGCCAGGAGTAACCCCTGAGCAATGCCGGGTGTGGCCCAAAAACCAAAAAAAAAAAGAAAATGTTAAAAGACAGTTTTAACTCTGTGCCTATATTGACTATCTACAAAGTCATTCTCTTGACTAGGATCAAAGAAACATAAAAGGAATTATTTTATAATTACTTTAGTATGAAATGATCTAATAATTGGTGTATTTGTGAGCCAAAGCTGCATGTTACTGGATGAAATTGGAATTTTTTTCTCATGGCACACCAGACAATATCTCAAGGCACTGTGGTTGAAGCTGTAGAAATACAGCATCCTCGTGGACTGGAGCATTCTCTTTTGAAGAAACAAAAGAGGGACGCAGGAAATAGTGATACCTGCTTCACATACATGAATCCCAGTTTGCATCCTCCTCTCCAGACTACCTCATCCCCCTACCAGAGTCCAGAGAGGAAAGGCAGCAAAAGAAATTAAAGCGATCAGATCATAGAGTTAAGACAGTAGGGGATGAGCAATAGCCAGTTCATGACAAGGCCTTCTAAGTTAGTTTGAAGAGTTTAACTTGAGGGGCTGAACTATATAGCACAGTGGGCAGGGCCTTGCACTCGGGCAACGTGGGTTAGATCCCTGGTCTCCAGGGCTCCACCAGGAGTAATTCTGAGCACTGGGCCAGGAAGTAATCCCTAAAAGCACCACCAGGTGTGGCCCAAAAAACAACAACAACAACAACAAAATCTTAATTTGGGCTGGAGAGATAGTAAGTAGGTAGAGCCCTTGTCTTACACGGGACTCGCCTGGATTCGAGGAACCCTGTATGGCACACCGAGCATGTCAGGAGTAATTCCTGAGTGTAAATCCAAGAGTAATCCCTGAATCCCTGAGCAACACCAGATGTGGGCTCTCCCCCATCCCAAAAAAGTTTAACTTGGGGGCCAGAGTGATAGCATAGCGGTAGGGCTATTTGCCTTACACATGGCCAATCCAGGACAGACCCTGGTTCAAATCCCAGCATACCATATGATCCCCCGAGCCTGCCAGGGGCAATTTCTGACCCCAGAGCCAGGAGTAACCCCTGAGCGCTGCTGGGTGTGACCAAAAAATTTTTTTAAAGTTTAACTTGATCCTGTGATGGAATTGGGAAAGCTTTACAAGATATTTTGTAAGCCAATGACAAGACTAAATATACAGTTTACAAATTTTATCTCTCCAACTGGCAGCAGTGTCAGGTTTAGACTGCAGGGAGGATAAGTGGGGCAGAAATAATTGCAGCTAGTATTTAGTGACTACAATTACTCATGTGTATGACGAAAGAGGTTTGAACTAGGTGGAGTCACAGTAGGGTGAGAAACAATTGGGACTCATGAAGGAGGTCCAATGAGCATACCTTTGTTGCTCCAAGGAAAAGAAAGAATAAAGAATGTGAGGCCAGAGAGATAGCACTGTGGTAGGGCGGTTTGCCTTGCACACAGCTGATCCAGGACAGATGGGGGTTTGAATTCCGGCATCCCATAGGGTCCTCTGTGCCTGCCAGGAATGATTTCTGAGCACAAAGCCAAGAGTAACCTCTGAGCGCTTCCAGGTGTGACCCAAACACCAAATACAAAAAAAAAGAATAGAGAATGTCTGGAAAGCAAATAAGATTTTTACTTCAATAAGTCTATGGGCAGTTGTACCTTTCGATTAAAGGAACCACTAATGAACTATTGTATTTATTGGGGGGGTACTTATGAAAATTTAAATTTTGGTGGGATGCAAACCTGGTAGTGCACCAGGAACCATATAGTGCCTTATGCATGTAAGGCAAGTGCCCTACCACCAAGCATCATTCCCAGCTCATGTATTCAACTTTTTTGCGATCACACCCAGCAGCGCTCAGGGGTTACTCCTGGCTTTGCGCTCAGAAATTGCTCCTGGCAGACTCAGGAGACCATATGGAATGCAAGGATTCAAACCACCATCTATTCGAATCAGCTGCATGCAAGGCAAATGTCTTACTGCTGTACTATCTCTCCAGCCCTATGTATTCAACTTTTTTTGGGGGGGGCACACCCGATGACACCCAGAGGTTACTATTGGCTATGCACTCAGAAATCACTCCTGGCTTGGGGGACCATGTGGGACGCCGTGGATCAAACCTGAGTTTGTCCTGGATCAGGCGCGTGCAAGGTAAACGCTCTACTACTGCGTTATCGCTCTGGCCCCTTAAGTATTCAACTTTTGATAGGCCGGCTTTTCCATGCCAGAAGAAAGTGAAGAGATATTAGATGCACTGATGGAATAAAAATACTTTTAAAAAAATGATCAGTCCGGGGCCCGGAGAGATAGCACAGCGGCATTTGCCTTGCAAGCAGCGATCCAGGACCAAAGGTGGTTGGTTTGAATCCCGGTGTCCCATATGGTCCCCCGTGCCTGCCAGGAGCTATTTCTGAGCAGACAGCCAGGAGTAACCCCTGAGCACCGCCAGGTGTGCCTAAAAACCAAAAAAAAAAAAAAAAAAAAAAAAAAAAAAAAAAAAAAAAAGAAAGAAAAGACAATTACTTTCCAGTCCTTTAAAAAAAATAAAGAAAGAAAATTAACAGTTTATATACAAAAGAGTATAAAAGTGTATAAAATGAGGTCAAATGTGGATAGGGAGATAGTACAGCAGATAGGGCACTTGTCATGGGTTCAATTCCCAGCATCCTATATGGACCCTGAGCCTGCTAAGAGTGATTCCTGAGTGCAGAGTCAGGAATAAGCCCTAAGACCACCAGTTGTGTCCCCTAAAAGTCCCCCCCAAACCCTAGAATTTACGTAACCCTTGGGGCTGGAGAGATCATATAGTGGGTAAGGCCCTTCCATAAAATTAATCTGGGTTTGATCTCTGGCATCCTATATAGTCCCTGGAGCACCACCAGGAGTGGTTGCTGAGTACAGAGCCAGGAGTAAGCCCTGAGCACTACCACGTGTGCCCCACCCCACCCAAAAAAAAAGGAAATGTATATACTCTTGGGGGATGGATAGGTAGTATAGGAGGTATGACACTTGCTTTACAGGTGCCTTTGAGATCTATGACCAGATTTGAATCCTCTAGTACCACATATATATATAACACCTTGAGCAGCACCAGGGGTCACTCCTTGTTCAAGAGCCAGGAATAGCTCCTGAGCATCACAAAATATGTGTAGCCCTTGGGGCCGGAGAGATAGCATGAGATAGGACATTTGCCTTGCATGCATAAGGACGGTGGTTCGAATCCTGGCATCCTACATGGTCCCCCAAGCCTGCCAGGAACAATTTCTGAGCATAAATTCAGGAGTAACCCGAGCATACGAGTGTGACCAAAAAATGTGTATGTGTGTGTGTGTGTGTATGTGTGTGTGTGTGTAGCCCTAAGCACAGCTAGGATGACCCCTGAGCACTTGTGGGTGTGACCTCATTAAAAACATGTATGTAAAGATACTATACTACTGTACATAAAGAATAAATGACTGACTTGCTTGTCAAGCCCATGTTCTCCACTGAACACATATATCATGACTTGTCTTGATGTTTATTTGCTTATTTCCACAATTCCCCTCTGGAGCAGTCTATTTTCTCTTTTCCTTTTTTCTTTCTTTTTTTTTTTATTATTTATGGGCCACACCCAACAGTGCTCGAGGATTATTCCTGGCTCTGTTTTAGGAAATACTTCTGGCAATGCTCAGGAGACCATATGGATGCTGGGGATCAAATCTGAACCAACCACATGCAAGACAAGCACCATACCCACTGTACTATCTCTCAGCCTTCCCAACCTGTATGTTCTCTCTCTCTCTCTCTCTCTCTCTCTCTCTCTCTCTCTCTCTCTCTCTCTCTCTCTCTCTCTCTCTCTCTTTCTCTCTCCCTCCCTCCCTCCTCACATCTCTCAAGAAAAACTACCTAGCTTCACTTAAAAAAAATAACAAGATGACTAATTACATACCAGGAAAAATGTGTTGTATGTACATGCCACAGCCAGCTACCTCATAAGTACCTCATAAGCACCCATCCAGGAAACCAACACACATACACACATACACACACACACACACACACACACACACAAACACACACCCCACCACCACCATCACCTTCCATCTGCCAGCAGCCTCATCTCCTGGATTGACCACCCTGTTTAGCCTTCGCTTCTCTTTGGGGTAAGCCAAGTTGTTCAAGAATGAAATATCAAAATGGGTTATCCCTTCCCATCACTTAAAAATTCTCCCCTGAGGAGACAAGGGAGTTGTGATGGATGAAGTTAAATTGTGTGTGTGTGTGTGTGTGTGTGTGTGTGTGTGTGTGTGTGTGTGTGTGTGTGTTGGGAAGGTTGAAAGATCTGTGAAGATGAGAGGACATTTATTATCTGCTGAGTACAGCAAGGCCCCAGTTATCAGGAGAAAACAGGCTTGATGGGGGTGAAAATGTTGGTGAAGTGATCTTAGATCTTCCTTTCAAGCCCCAACTTTTCACCATTTCTCACTGAGTTCTTCAGTCTGTTTCCAAGTAGCAGTTTTTCTGATGGGATTGTGATACCGGGTAAACTGGACCGCTGCAGCACAATTACCATTCAGCCGAACAGGATTGAGAAGAGAAAAGTCACAGGAAATTCAACCACTTAAAGCCACACCATTGACTGGGTCCACGAAGCCCTTTTGCAGATTTTTCTCCTCTTGCTTCCCCTTCTTTTGGGGCTGTGATCCTATGTAGACAGCTGCCTGATCAGCAAACTGCCTCCCTGCTTGTGATCACACTTGAGGGGTCATGGACTGCACCAGGTCTGAACCCCTGAAAGAATCGCCAGAGGTAAGCAAGCCACTGTTGCTACTTCTCGTTTTCCAAGGGTCCGGGGGAAGCGTTGCAAGGTATCTCTGGCCTTTGTGTTGACTTTGTGTGCCATTTGCTGTTTGTGAAGGGAGGGGAGTGGACATATGGCGAGGTGATGAGTCAGGGAACAGGAGGCTAGGAACTGCACCCCTGGCGTCCTGACTCCTGACACTAACTCCTTGTCCACCCTGCCTCTTTGGTGTCCTGCAGACTGGTTCACGTGCTAAAAAGTGTTTGTTTACGCGGTGCTGACTCCAAGAGCCCTAAGGAGCCAGGGAGGTGGCACTTGGCAAGAGAGTGCAAAAGTCAGCAATCCCCTGGGGCCAGGGCCAAGTTTCTATTCCGGGCCAGGGCCCCGCCTTCGGAGGGGGTGACTGGAAGGCGCTCCAGCCTCGCCCTAATCGGGCTCCACCCCGCCTACAGCCCTGGTGTTGTTTAAAAGCAAGCTCGGGCCTCCCTGGTTGGTCCGGCTTCAAAACAAAGGGGAGGGGAAACGTTCCCTGGCCACAACCCCGTAGCCCACGGGCAAGAAGACTGGTTTATAGGCCCGGGCCTCCTGTCGTAGCCGACGCGGTGGTGTCTCGGGCGGCCAAAAGCAGGCCCCGGAGGGGAGGGTGCCAGGCTGGTGATCAAGCCAGGGCCTCACTCTGCAAAGGCGGCACAATCACCGCAACAATAACAGCCGTAATTAAGTGACCCACCAGCCGCCTCCGCCCTGGCATTGGCTCTGACTCACCCCATTGGCATGCTAACTGGCCGTCAGGGGTCAGGGAAGAAACTGAGGCTGGGGTACAGCCACCTGCTGGAAGGGCCAGGCATGGTCTCCTGGGTTATGCACCCAGGTCTCCAGCTGCAAAATCGATCGATTAGGAACGCCGAACCCGGGAACTCCCATAAAACTTGATGCTGGTGGGGCGGGGAGATGGCATGGAGGTGGAGCATTTGCCTTGCATGCAGAAGGACGGTGGTTCGAATCCCATATGGCAGCCCATAGGGTCTCCCGTTGAGCCTGCCAGGAGCGATTTCTGAGCGTAGGGCCGGCGGGTGTGACCCCAAAACCAAAAAAAACACTTGATGCAGGTGCAAACTTTCAACTTTCGGTAGGGGTTTATTTATTTATTTTTGGGGTTCCTCCTGGCAGGCTCGGGGGGGGACCCTATGAGATACCGGGATTCGAACCCCCGTCCTTCTGCATGCGAGGCAAGACGCCCACCCGCTGCGCTTTCGCCGCAGCCCCTCGTTAGGAGGGTTTGCAAACTTCTTCCCAAGCCCTATAGATTAGAACTAGACCCGCTCTGGGCTCTCTAGGCGCAGGGCTGGACTACATCTCCCAGATGCCTTTGCGCGGCGCTTGCGCCTGGCGGCCGCTCGCGACCTTCAGCGCCGCGGTGCTTTCTGGGAATCTTAGTCTCGCGGCCTCGCACTCCCGGGGGAAGCCCCGGGCGGGCGGACTTCAAATCCCGTGGTGCCTCGCGGCCACCGCTGCGGCGACCCGGGCGAGGTCAGGGGAGGTCAGGGGCGGGGGTGTGGCCTGCCCTCCGGCTGGCGCGACGCGGCTCGGCTCGGCTCGGCTCGGCTCGGCGCGGCGGTGGCTCCCGGGGCGGCGGCGGCGGGGGGCGGGCGGGCCGGGCGGCCGCGGCGGATGGACTCGCGGGTGTCGGAGCTGTTCGGCGGCTGCTGCCGGCCCGGGGGCGGCCCGGCGGTGGGCGGCGCCCTCAAAGCCAAGGCGGCCGGCGGCGGCGGCTGCGGGGGCCCCAAGGGGAAGAAGAAGAACGGGAGGAACCGCGCGGCCAAGGCCAACAACCCCCCGTACCTGCCCCCCGAGGTGAGCGAGCCGAAGACGCGCACACGGTCACGCACACAAGCATACACACACACATGCACACACACACACGCACACCCCTTTCCTTTCCTTTCCGGCCCAGACCCCCATTGCAGCCCCCCCGGGAGGCCCGATTTGCGCCCTAGCAAGGAAGGGAGGGAGGAAGAGTGTGGCTAGAGGAAACCCCCCACTCTCGGCCCACACACCCCAGAAGAGGGGCCCAGGCCTCTCCCCTTGCGAAGAGCAAAGTGGCAAGCTTGGGGACCCTGCCCGCCAGGCAGGAGGAAGGAGTTGGCAGGGGGGAGGAGGAGGAGGGAAAGAGCCACGTTGGGTCCTTGGCCCCCAAGTGTGCAAAACTACACACACACACACACACACACACACACTGCCCTTTGCCTGTCATGGGGGACAAATGCATAAACAACAGACACACCTGGTGGACACACACACACACACACACACAGACACGGCAAACACACACACACACATATACCGGTATTACCCTCCGCCCTTTGCCTGTCCCACAAGGAAGTAGTGGCACAGCCCTTGGTAAGGCTAGAACTCTTAAGCTGCAGCTTTGCACCTCTTTGGGGAAAAGGACCGGGAGGAGAGACCCCCGGTTTATCAAGCCAGGGAGTATCACAATCACCTGAATTGCCTCCCCGACCCTAAGCTTTTCTCATGGAGTAGTAGATCAGAGGTGCCCCCTCTAAACTGCATTTCTTTCCAGCTCCCAGGTTATGTTCATGCTGCTGGTGGCGGGACCAGATCTTGAGACCATTAGACTAGCAGTTAGTTTGGTGCCACTTTTCTGAATCTCTTCGCCCTAATTCTCCGGAAAGGGATGGAGTGTGGAAGGGGACAGTCCAGCGGTGCTCAGGACTTACTCCTGACATTGTGCTTAGGGACCACTCCTGGTGGGATTCAAGGGACTATATGTGGTGCTGGTGACCAAGGCAAGTTCCTTGTCTGTTGTACAATCTCTCCAGCCCCACTGGAAAAGTGGTATTTTTTTGTTTTTGTTTTTTTCGGCCACACCCGTTTGATGCTCAGGGGTTACTCCTGGCTAAGCGCTCAGAAATTGCCCCTGGCTTGGGGGGACCATATGGGACTCTGGGGGATCGAACCACAGTCCTTCCTTGGCTAGCGCTTGCAAGGCAGACACCTTACCTCTAGTGCCACCTCGCCGGCCCCAAGTGATATATATTTTTTAAAGGAAAGTAATTTCTTTTAGAGTTTCTCTTATATTCTGTGAGGTTCTGGATGAGAACCTTTGGAGCCTGGATGGAATGGAATAAGGACAGGAAGGGATAAAGATAGATAAAGAAAACGACTGAGGAGGGGTGCAGAGGCAGAACATGGGAATGCCCTGTCACCTATGAAATTTCATATATGTCATCATATTTTCATATCACCTATGATGATGTACTTAGTAAGGCAAGGGATCAGGCAACAGGTTACTTTGGTGTTGGGTCACCTGAGAAAGAAGCTGCAGAGAAGATTGTGGGGTGGATTCAGGAGATCACCTGGGCTGACAGCAAGGGACAGGAGGCAGAAGTCACATTGTGCTTGGTTGGAGGAGTCTGGCTTCTCAGCATTTGAGATTCTCCTCTTCATTGTGGGTGCCCTGCCTCTGTATCCCCTGAACTCTGCTCTCATGGGGCTTATAGTAACCACTGGCTGACTCATCCTGGTTTGGTCCAGAACCTGTGGCAGCCTCTTACTCTAGATGACATCAGGCACTGAGCACAGGAAGGAAGGAGATGTAGCAAAGAATAATTTCAGCAACCCAAACATAAGACAAGACAGATTTTGGGGGCTCTAGTTGAAAGTCCTGGGAAGAAAAAGAAGTGATTTTACATCTAGGTAGAAGATGCTGGCCAGTGCTTAAAGCTTGGTTGTGTTCCAGTTGCACTGGGCAACTGTGTGCACATGGGGAGGCCTTGGGATCATATGAACTGGGGTGTGAGTTTGGCTGTTCTTGGCCAGCACTTGCCAAAGCTTACTCTACTGAGGTGTTCTATTGCCTCCAGGGAACATGCTGGCCCTGGGGTGGGGGATTGGCCCTTTGGGATAGTAACATCTCCCCGTTTCTTTTTAGGCTGAAGATGGAAACATTGAATATAAAGTGAGTTTTGGGCAGGGAGGGCCAAGTTGTGCTTTTTATGGGTGTGGGGTGATGTCTCCCAGCCTTCCACCTTCCCGATCCTGGGCACTTTAGGGGTGTTGGCTCAGGGTAAGGACTATGGACCTCACCTGGGGGTTATACCCCCATATAGGAGGGTGCCCGGGAAGAGGGTGGCCCAGGGAAGGGAGGGAAAGATACTGGTTCTTGCGGGTGGGGGTCAGAAGCACCAGTTCTGATTTTTACCTCCTGCCCTCCCACCTCACCAAAGCTGAAGCTGGTGAACCCGTCCCAGTACCGCTTTGAGCACCTGGTGACACAGATGAAGTGGCGGCTGCAGGAGGGCCGCGGGGAGGCCGTCTACCAGATCGGTGTGGAGGACAATGGGCTGTTGGTGGGGCTGGCCGAGGAGGAGATGCGAGCCTCCCTTAAGACCCTGCACCGGATGGCAGAGAAGTATGAGACCCTCATCTCTGCTCCACGGGCTTCCAGGACAGTGGGCCGAAGTGGGACCTAGTGGCATTCTGTACATCTCTGCTGTGGACCTTTGCTCAGATGCTCAGGAGGTTCTAGGGCTGCCATCAGTATTTTCAGCTAATCAAACCAGCAGGTCAATGCTGGGGTTCGAGGACCACACCAAGAATGCTGGGGGCCCATGTGGTACCAAAGAACCCAGGCTGAGTGCATGCTAGACACACTCCAACAGCTATATCATCTCTCCATCCCTGGCTCTTAGCTTTTTCACTTTTGCTCATGCATAGGAGTTTGGTTGAGATGTGGCTGTGGATGGAGGGGACAGTGGTAGGAGATGAAGTGAAATGCTGGGAATTGTGTAGCTGGGGAAGGCCATGAACCTACAGGATGGAGGAGTTTGGGGGAGGGAGAGAAGGGCAGGGGCAAGGTGTCAACTGTGGCCTTGCTGTGACAGAGTCGGGGCAGATATCACTGTTCTCCGGGAGCGAGAAGTGGATTACGACAGTGACATGCCCCGAAAGATCACTGAGGTTCTGGTCCGAAAAGTCCCCGACAATCAGCAGGTGAGCCTCCTTGCCTACGCCCCACTCCCGATTCCTCTCTTGCCTTTTTGTTTGTTTGTTTTTGGGACACACCTGGTGGTACTTGGTTGATTATTCCTGGTTCTGTGCTCAGAAATCATTCCTGGCAGGCTCAGGGGACCACAGGGGATGCCGGGGATCAAACCCGGGTTCGTCCCAGGTTGGCAGTATGCAAGGCAAATGCCTTACCGCTGTGCTATCACTTCAGCCCCTCTTACCTCTCTTGGTAGTGTTCCCTGGGTGGCAGATGCTCCTTTGGTCTGGCTCTGGGGGGGTGCATGGGCTATCAGTTGGTCCCCGGTGAGTGTCCCCGCCCTGCCCCACTCTGCCATGGTGACAAGTGGGAGATCAGAGCCCTTACCTGTGGCTGTTCATCCCTAGTTCCTAGACCTCCGTGTGGCCGTCTTGGGGAATGTGGACTCGGGGAAGTCGACTTTGCTGGGTGTCCTGACCCAGGGAGAGCTGGACAATGGAAGGGGCCGGGCACGGCTGAACCTTTTCCGCCACCTGCATGAGATTCAGTCTGGCCGAACCTCCAGCATCAGCTTCGAGATCCTGGGCTTTAACAGCAAGGGAGAGGTGCTTGCACTCCCCGGAACCCAGTGGGGCCGGGCACCGAGGAGGGGCTGGTAGTGGTGAGGGACTGAGTGTGCGGGCAGTATGGGGAGATGTTCACGGCCTTGGGGCCCTGACTCGGCTCTCCCCCTTCTTTAGGAAAGAAAGGTGGGGGTATCAACAGAAGCAGATCAGCAGTAGGGCTCTGGGGTGAGAGGCAGGATCATCCTAGGACTGGTACAGGGCCTGGCGACGCTTCCAGGGTTGGGAGGCTGGCCAGGGCACTGAGCGCCCTGGGCTCTGGGCCAGGTGGTGAATTACAGCGACTCACGGACGGCAGAAGAGATCTGTGAGAGTAGCTCCAAGATGATCACCTTCATTGACCTGGCGGGCCACCACAAGTACCTGCACACCACCATCTTCGGCCTCACCTCCTACTGTCCTGACTGCGCCCTGCTCCTGGTCAGCGCCAACACTGGCATTGGTATGCGGTGTGGCACTGGGCTGGGCCAGGGGTTGCCCCAGATCTGGGTGCCTGGCGCTCACTCTGCACCGTCCGCCTTCTCACTTTTGTCTCCTGCCACCTGCTTTCTTCTGAGGCAGCTGGCACCACCCGGGAACACCTGGGGCTGGCCCTAGCCCTGAAAGTGCCCTTCTTCATCGTGGTCAGCAAGGTGGACCTGTGTGCCAGGACCACGGTGGACAGAACCGTACGCCAGCTCGAGCGAGTCCTCAAGCAACCTGGCTGCCATAAAGTCCCCATGCTCGTCACCTCTGAGGATGATGCCGTCACTGCTGCCCAGCAATTTGCCCAGTCACCCAAGTAAGCGATCCACACCTCAAGAGCCCATTGGTCTGGGACCTCCATGGATTCTCCCCAGATATGCATGGGCTCCTCATTTACCACTAGGGTGCTGGGAGGGAATCTATGGTCAAGGTCCCCCCACCGCCACGGCAACCTCGAGTTTTGCTGCTGCTCAGGACTCTGGAGGTCAGGGCTGCCAGGCATGCCCCATTTCCCTTGGATTTTGGGATGGGTGATCAGCAGAGAGAAGGGGGTCCCTAATCTCTCAGAAACGCACTCCGATACCTGCCTGGGTGTGTGTCTGCTCTGTTGGAAACATTTGGTGTGTCCATCCCTCTCCCTTCTGCAGTGTCACCCCCATCTTCACACTGTCCAGCGTGTCTGGAGAAAGTCTGGATCTGCTCAAAGTCTTCCTGAACATCCTCCCACCACTCACCAACAGCAAGGAGCAGGAGGAGCTCATGCAGCAGCTGACCGAGTTCCAGGTGCCTGGCCACCGCAGGATGGGGCAGGGGCGAATTCCCAGCACTGAGCCCCCATCTGTGTTGGGACCCCTCCTCTGCTCGGCAGGCCACTGAACAGTTTCTTTGGCTTCAGGTGGATGAAATCTACACAGTCCCAGAGGTGGGGACAGTTGTTGGAGGGACGCTTTCCAGGTGAATGGCCCTGCCTGTCTCCTACACCCTTTGCCTGTGTATAAACACTCTAGCCCCCCCTCCCCAATCAGAGGAGCCCCCAGCCCCAGTCACACAGTCTTGCTCATCCTCAGCCTTTCCCTGGGGAGAACAGAGGGATCTGTGCTGCCAGGCGAGCAACGGAATGGCTGCTTCTGGGAAGTCTGAGCCCAGAGGGCGAGTGTGGGTCTTGAGCCCTAGGAAGAAACCTCAAGTGTCACTGGCCCCACAAATGAGAAGTCCCTTCCAGCGCATATAGTAATGCCCCAGGAGATTCCCAGTCCTCACCCTCAGGTGGCACTTCAGAGTTAGGCTCGGTCTAGAGCAGTGATGGCAAACCTTTTTGAGCCTCAGTGCTTCAAACTGCCACACAAAATGACCATCCTCCGATGGCCAGTCCGGCCCTGTTGCCAGCAGCAGACACCATTGCAAAGCAGACACCAGCACACTCGCCTCCCATCGTGCCGCATATCTTAATTGCGGATCCCTTCCCATGTGCCAGCTGCAAGGCCCTCGTGTGCCACCACGGGCACGCGTGCCATAGGTTCGTCTTCGAGGGTTTACAGTCCTCTCCGTCCTCCATGCTGGAGTCAAGGCTCCCTGTGCCCTATCTGAAGGACCCTACCCTTCAGGGAAAGAGAGGGAAGGGAAGGGGTACTGGGAGACGCTAGTACATCCGGCTGAGAGCCTCGTCTGACTCTGTGCCACCCGCTCTTGGGACCACAGTGGGATTTGCCGAGAGGGAGACCAGCTGGTGGTGGGTCCCACAGACGACGGCCGCTTCCTGGAGCTCAGAGTCTGCAGCATCCAGCGCAACCGCTCAGCGTGCCGGGTGCTGCGCGCTGGTCAGGCTGCAACTCTGGCTCTCGGCGACTTTGACCGAGCGCTGCTCCGAAAGGTGAGGGGGGAGGGCAGGCTGGAGAGCGAGCACAGAGAAGGGCCTGGGAGGCGGGCTCCTGGAACTCCCAAGAAAACGCTGTCTTTACCCCAGGATGCTGGTTACCCACTGATAGTGCATGAAAGACTTAGAATGCCCAGGAAATACAAACTGCCAATTAGGAATCATGGGGGAGGGCAACCAGAGGCTCCAAGACCCCCTAATTACAAAGCAGCAGAAGGGCAGGACAAGGGAGGGGCTCCCTCTAAGAGGACACTTTCAAACATCTGTTTTCTGGACCACAGCATGTTCGGGTTCACTCCCAGTAGGACCCAGGACCATGTGGTGCCAAGGACAGCACCTGGCGTTCCCACTCGTGAACCCTGACCTCTCTCCCCCAATCCTGGACTATGTCTAACGTGGGGTCGTGTTTGAAGAAAAGAAAGTTTAAGAACTGGAAACTTTGTCAGGGGATGCTCAACAGAGATCTGTCCAGCCTGAATCTGGGGGCTCTGTCTTCACAGGGCATGGTGATGGTGAGTCCTGAGATGAATCCCACCATCTGCTCAGTGTTCGAGGCAGAGATAGTCCTACTGTTCCATGCCACCACCTTCCGGCGAGGCTTCCAGGTAACTGTCCATGTGGGCAACGTTCGTCAGACGGCAGTGGTGGAGAAGATCCATGCCAAGGTGAGCTGGGCCCTAGCCACTCCCACTTTTCCAGGGAACAGTCAGTTCCCCTTGCTCCCTGACTTAAGAGAACTGATCCCGGGGCCAGAGAGATAGCATGGAGGTAAGGCGTTTGCCTTTCATGCAGAAGGTCATCGGTTTGAATCCCGGCGTCCCATATGGTCCCCTGTGCCTGCCAGGAGCAATTTCTGAGCATGGAGCCAGGAGTAACCCCTGAGCACTGCTGGGTGTGACCCAAAAACCACAAAAAAAACAAAAACAAAAAACTGATCCCACAAAGTGGACAGAGCCCCCACTTAGGGTGGGTAAAATCTGATAGGACCCAGATGTGAGGCGAGTAAATGGAGTAGGCCGGGGTCAGTGACCTCCTAATTGTCTGCTGCAGGACAAGCTGCGGACAGGAGAGAAGGCAGTGGTCTGCTTCCGCTTCCTGAAACACCCAGAATACCTGAAGGTGGGTGCCAAGTTGCTGTTCCGGGAGGGTGTCACCAAGGGCATTGGCCATGTCACGGATGTGCAAGCCATCACCGCCGGCGAGGCTCAGGCCAACATGAGCTTCTGAACAACTCAACTCCAGCGGTCCCAGCACCGTTGCTGTCCCTACATAATAAGGTGACTTCGGGCATGCTGCCCCCACGTTGGCGGATGTGTATTAAAAGCTCAGGAGAGAGGTGCCCGCTGCCACTTGCTCCCTGCCAGCTCTCTGGAGATGTGCCAAGCTTGGCATGGCCAGGAAGGGGCAGTCCTGAGGGAGAAGTCAAGGCACTCTTCAGCCACGTCGGCTTGGTTGGCTCATCGATCCTGGCCATCCCTATGGCCTGTCTGCTGGAGGGAGCTGACTGCTGCTTTGGCCCCGCTGCTGTGGTCCTGGGACTTCAGGAATTATCCGCATCACCGGGGTGGTCCTCGGAAGCACTCTCTTTCATTACCTCTTCTTAAGGCCCTGTAGGAGTTGCCTGTTGCTACCTGACTCTGGAGAGAAGACAGATCTCTCCTGGCCCTCAGGTGGTCCAGGGCCTTGAGAAATGGCACAGGGACCGCGAATGACAGTATTCCCACCTGTGCTGAGACAGGAAGCCTATTTCTCAGCTCGCTCTCCCTTCCCTTCCCTCAAGGCCCTGGTTCCCCGTTTCTACTGTCAAGGCCCCACAGGTGCTATTTGTCGTGCTGGCCCAGGAGTGGGGCTGCTGAGCTCAGACTTGGCCAACTGGAGGCCAGCTGCATGTCTACCAGCCCTTCCTCTGCAGTGATGTTGGTTTGGGTATTGGGTCAAACAGAATGTTCTCCTTTCCCTCAGCTTGGGTGGCTGGGGACCTGACCCACAAACTTCTCATCCTGCTACCCTCACCCCTCTTTTTCTGTTCCCATGTATGTCCTGTTTTAATTATCTGCAGTGATTGTCCCTTTCCCTCTGTTGCAGGGAACCTGGAGGGAAGGGAAAGCTGTTGCCATAATTTCCTACTTTTCAGGGGATGGAGTCCCACCTTTCCCTTTATAGTGTCCTGGGTTCCATGGGCTCAGGGATTTGTTTGTTCATGTTTCTCTGTATATGTATATGTACATATAGACATATGTACATATACATATACAGCATGTATACTTATACATATTTAAAATCACATATATATTGTACAGAATAAAAATGTTTTATTGAACACACTGTTTATGCTTAAGACAGACTCAACTTGCAGAGCTCAATTCCTCCCCCAGATTTAGAAACATGGAAAACGTAACATGACTCAGGCTGACATGGGAAAAAAACTCATCTAGTATCTGTTGACCCCTCTTCCTCTGCCTCCCTCCATGTGACCAAGCATTCTGACCTGCCTTCATACTTCTTTGAGCAGAACAGAAAGTGAAACAGACTTTTCCAGCTAATAGAGGAAACTACCTGACATTTGGAGTTTGGAGAGATGTCAAGTGCTAAATTGTTCACATTACTAAAAAGCATGCTGGAGCTGGAGAGATAGCATGGAGGTAGGGCGTTTGCCTTGCACACAAGGGACGGTGGTTCGAATCCCATATGGCATCCCATAGGGTCCCCCTAATCTGACAGGAGATTTCCAAGCATAGAGCCAGGAGGAACCTCTAAGCGCTGCCAGGTGTGACCCCCCCAATAAAAACATGCTGTTTCTGTGTCCTGTTAAGATATGTGAAGATAATAGCATACTACCTAAAGAACTTAAGAGTAACATTTAGATACTTAGTAATCTGGTTCTATTTTTCCTAGTAATGTAAAATAGTCTGGAGAGAAGCTTAATTAGCTAATTGGCTCTTGGAGTTGACTGCCACTGGCCAATCCTAAGTACTTGACTGCCATTATTTCTTGGGGAGAGGCTGACCAAGACTGAAGTCAACTGCAGAAAGCAGAGGCGACATTTTTATTAGTGATACTGTGATAAACATGTAAGAAATGTGACCCAGACCCCACTGAACATTCTGCCTCAAAGGCAATCAAACCCTACTGCTTAAAGTTCAACTGCTTGAAAATACCACTGGTTTCCCATACTAAGAAACCTGTGGTTGAACTTCTTCCTGTGTTGAGAACTTAACTACTTCCTTCTCTATGGCTGCTGATTACCAGCAGTGGGGAAAGGTTATATTCAGCAAAAGTAGCACTGTAACTGGTCTGTTGTCCTCTACGTGCATGTGGTAAGGATTGACATTCTCAAGAAAGCAGAAGGTGTGTTAACTACAAGCAGCCTCCCACCCCCCCAGTCTCTCCTTCTTCTCTCTCTCCTCTCTCCCTCTCTCTCTCCTCTCCCTCTCTCTCCTCTCTCCCTCCCTCCCTCCCTCCCCCCTCCCTCCCTCCCTCTCCCTCCCTCCCTCCCTCCCTCTCTCTCTCTCTCTCTCCCTCCCTCCCTCCCTCCCTCCCTCTCTCTCTCTCTCTCTCTCTCTCTCTCTCTCTCTCTCTCTCTCTCCCCTCATCCCCAGCACTCCCCTTTCTCACCCCAAAAAAGATTTTTGGAAAATCATCTCAGTATTTAATGAGAGATCTCCAGGAAACAGCCATTTGACTACATTCACAGAATATTTAATATTAGGGGCCAGGTTAATAGTAATTGCATGCTGATAGCCTAGGTTCAATCCCTGGCACCCCATATTGTCCAGAAAAGAGCCAGGTGTAAACCCTGAGCATAACTGTGTGTGACCCAAAACATGAAGAAGGTAGAAGAGGAGGAGGAAGAGGAAAAAGAAGAAATTTAGTTTTAAAAAGAGGCATCAAGGGACTAGAGAGATAGCACAGCGGTAGGGCATTTGCCTTGACGCAGCCGACCCAGGACAGACATCGGTTCCAATCCCGGCATCCCAAGCCTGCCAGGAGCCAGGAATAACCACTGAGCACCACTGGATGTGACCCTCACCCCTTCCCCCTCCAAAAAAGAGGAGCATGAGGCCGGATAAAAAAAGGAGCATCAGGAGTGATAACACAGCAGGTAGGGCTTTTGCCTTGCATGCATGCAGCCTACTCGGGTTCCATCCCCAACCCCAACATCCCATATGGTCCCCTGCCAGGAGTGATTTCTTTTTTTTTTGGGGGGGGGGCTGCATACAAGGCAAACGCCCTACAGCTATGCTATCTCTCCAGCCACCAGGAGTGATTTCTGAGTGCAGAGCTAGGAGTATCAAAGCAACATCAAAGGCTGGGTTAAACCCCAAAACAATAACCTGGGCCAAAAAGATAATGCAGAGTTTGGGGGAGGTGTGCTGCATTCAGCTAATCCTGTTTTTGTTTTTTTTGGGGGGTGGTGGTTGTTGGTTTTTGTTTCAGAGTCACATCCAGCAATACTGATGGGTAACTCCTGGCTCTGCACTTAGGAATCACTCTGGGCTGTGCTTGGGGGACCTTATGGTATACGGGGGACTGAACCTGGTTGGCTATGTGTAAGGCAAATGCCCTAATCGAATACTATCTCTCTACCCCCCTCACTTGGGCTAATCCTAGTTTGATGCCTGATCCCTTTAGGCCAAATATGGTTCCCTTTTATCTCAGTGTATATACTATACAGTATAGTACATATAATCTATGAATATTTTGGGTTATTTTTTTTGGGGGATCACACCCGGCGACACTTGGGTTACTCCTGGCTCTCTGCTCAAAAATTGCTCCTGGCAGGCTCGGGGGACCATATGGGATTCTGGGATTCAAACCCGTCTGTCCTGAATCGGCTGCTTGCAAGGCAAAAGTCCTACCGCTGTACTATCTCTCTGGCCCCATAGTCCATGAATATTAAAAGTACCTATTATATAATTCTTGCCTTCAAAAAATTACAAATATGGGGGCAGGTGAGATATACACAGCACTTGCCCTGTTCTCCAAAATCCCAGTTCAAATATCCAGCACTGTATACGGTCCCCTCAGCACAATACTAGTTGTGGCCCATAAACTAAAAAAGGGAAAAAACCCAGTACCCGAGATAGCTGGAGCACATGCTTTGCATTTAGGAGACCCAGGTTTTATCTGAGCACTGGCAAGGGTGACCCCAAAACCCAAAAAATAATCACGAATCCAGAAAAATATTATGAATTTACCCAGATCTGGTAGAATCTTTCTTTAGAAACATTTCCTAGTAAAATCTCATAGTTCTCAAACATGCCCCATTTTTAAAACTATATCATTAAATGTAAATTGCAGTTGGTTGGTTGGCTTGTATGGCAGGGGGAAATGTGTACGGTTCTGAGTTCTATTTAATTCAAGACTTCCCACATCAAAAATGTCAAAAAACAAAACAGACCAACAACAAAAATAATAAAAACCAAAATAACCCACCAATTCCACTTTTAAGAACAGAGATCAGGGGCTGGAGAGATAGCATGGAGGTAAGGCGTTTGCCTTTCATGCAAGAGGTCATCGGTTCGAATCCCAGCGTCCCATATGGTCCCCCGTGCCTGCCAGGAGCAATTTCTGAGCATGGAGCCAGGAGTAACCCCTGAGCACTGCCGGGTGTGACCCAAAAACCACAAAAAAAAAAAAAAAAAAAAAAAAAGAACAGAGATCAATATAGTACTATAAATATAGACAAGTGCAAAACACTAAGCACAACACAAAAGTCACACTTTAGCAAGGAAGAGGTGAATATACCAATGCATTTGAAGCTATAAACAACTCTTCAGGTTTGTACTTTGGGGTTTAAAGGACTGTTATTGCCCTGAGAGCTTTTCAGTGTTTCTCAAACTTCAAGATACACCCCGGGAAATTTTTTTTTTTTGGGTCACACCCGGCGGTGCTCAGGGGTCACTCCTGGCTGTCTGCTCAGAAATAGCTCCTGGCAGGCACGGGGGACCATATGGGACACCGGGATTCGAACCAACCACCTTTGGTCCTGGATCTGCTGCCTGCAAGGCAAACACCGCTGTGCTATCTCTCCAGGCCCACCAGGGAATTTTATTAATATGCATTCTTGATTCAGAAGGCATGAGGGAGAAGCTTAAATTATCACGAGTTCCCCATTGATGCTAATACTGCTCCTGCGAACCACGCTCAGCAGCCAAGCTCTAGAGAAGCGCATTCTGAATGCAGCTAACCCAGCATAAGCAGCTCCAGGACTGGTTCTGTCACAATCTCATTTTACATTAGAACAAAATGTGAGAGGGTAAACGAGCTAAGAGTTACCTTTGTAGCTTTAATACTAGGGTTTGCTAGTACGATATTTCACACTTTTTGAATAACTTCTGTATGTAGATATCTACCCAAAAGCAATCCTTCAGGGTTCCAAGTTTTACACTTTGGTGAAGATATTATCTACTGGCCTGATCACAAAACTAGGGGGGATTATTTTTAAATATTTTTTATTCAATTCATTTTCTGAGCCAAGTTAAAAAGTACATCATTCTAGGCATTGGAGAGCTAATGTAGCAGCTTGGGAATCTGCTTTGCAGTTGATCTGGGTTTGATCTCCAGCATCCCATATGGTTCCCTAAACTCACCAGGAGTGATTCCTAAGTGCAGAGCCAGTACTAACTCCTGAACACTGCTCGGTGTTGGTTTCCCTACCCATTTTTCTTTGCTTTTGTGGTGTGGTAATTCAAATTCAGGGCCTTACATATGTGGGGCATACGCTTTACCTCTATAGCCAGATCCCAAACCCTAAAAACTTCATTTCTCAATCTTCAATACCTAAGACATTATTCCCAAAAGATAAAAGTGACCCAGAATTCGATCCATATCTCAGGTCTAAACCCATTTCGGGGGATTTGGGCCATACCTGGCAGTGCTCAGGACTTACTCCTGGCTCTGTGCTCAGGATCTCCAGAAGCAGGCCTGAGAGAGGATGGGCTTAGTGGTAACGAGCTTGCCTGCACCCTGCTAATCGAAAATAAAAACAGTAGCTGGGGAGAGCAAGATCAAAGAACTCCCTTTACATGTGGGAGGCCAAGGCTCAATTCCCAGCATCCCACGGTCACTTGAGCATAAGGCTAGGAATAATCCCTGGGCACTGCCAGATACAGTTGCACATCAAATAGTGTTAAGAATTTAAAATAATTTTTTCAAAACAGTCATATCTAAAGATAAATTTTACCTCTCAATTGACAATGGGTTTAGAATCCAGTCTATGAAGAGATGAGTCTCTTAACTCAGCATCTAGTGATGATTTTTCTTACTAAAAATATAGTTTTAGGGGGTCATAGAGAGAACAGCAGCTAGGGTGATTGCCTTGCAAGCGGTCAGTCTGGGTTGGAACCTGACATTCTATATTGTCCCCATAATACAGGAGTAATTCCAGAGTACAGTCAAGAGTAAGTGCTGAGCACCACTGGTGTGGTCAAAAGACAAAAACAAAGTTCAGTTTTAGAGCTTATCAGCAACCATGCTTGTAAAGCATCTGGGTGGATCTTTAGGGGATTGATAAACCATCAAAAAATTAAAATATTTATAGTTACAAATATTCTTAAGTGAACATAGTTGAATTTTTGAATTTTAGAATATCAAAATCCTGCAGCAAGCCTGAGACAATGCTAATGTGTTAATGGCTTGAAAAATGATTCCAAAGTCTGCATGCCCTGAGGCCTTGGACGTTTACTACTAGAGGCCAAAGGACTCTTAGTTCTTTTCTGAGGAGAACTGGTAGGAGTTGCCGGGGAGCCTGAGGGATGGGGCTGCAAAAAAGATTTCTGCAACTCTACTGCAAAGTGGTAGTCTGCATGTTCAGGCATTTCCCATACAGGGATCAGAACACTACACTTCTCACAAGGCACCTGGTCCTCGGCAGCCAGACTTGTGCTAGTAGTTGCCTTCTGAGCTACAGCCAGAGCTGACTTGGAGTTTAAAGCAAGTGTGCTTGGGCTGTGCTGGGCCGAATCCATCTGTGCAGGAGCTGTTTGAGAGGAACCTGGCTCCAGCAGCTCTTCACTGACAGGAGCACAACCTGGATTCTCTGCTGGTAAACAGTCTGGTAGGACTTTAGAGCCGGACGATGCATTTTGTGCAGGAATGACGGCTAAAGGATTATTCAGACTTTTCTGCTTATAGAAGGGTTCACCTTGTGTAGTGAGACTTGTTTGGAAAGGTGATGAAGGCGCAGATGGTGAATTACTCGTGGAAGTCTGGGTCGTGGCAGTCGGAGAGGAAAGGGAAGTTTCCTTGATTTTCTGTCTTTCTGCAGCTTTTCGGAAAAACGATTCCAGAGAAGTGACTGCCTTCTTGTTAGGAGTCACTGCTGGGCCACTTGCCTGGGTCTTGACTTCAGAGCTGGTCATTGGCACTTTGGGCTGAGCACTTGATTCGCTGCTCAAGAAGGGAGTAATGTCTGTGAAGGAAGGAGGAGCAGAGGCGGAGAACTTGGTGGTACAGAGAAAAAGCATTGTGAGCGGAGGGTACCTATACAGAAAGTAGGGAACAAGATTGGTTATCACTAGGTTATACATTCCATGTAAAGGAAATCATCACCGCAGTAGTTTTCAGATTCATATAGTCAACAGACTGATGATGGGCACAACTTTGCCTTTCTTTTTTCTTTTTCTTTTCGGGCCACATCCAGTGATACTCGGGAGTTACCCCTGGCTCTGCTCTCAAGAATCACACCTTACTAGTACTTACCAGTACGAGGGGTCCATCTAGAATCCTGGGGATTGAACCCAGATTGGCTGCATGAAAGGCAAGCAAGCACCTCTACCCACTATATTATCTCTCTCTTCCTCAGAATCTGCCTTTATAACAAGCTTTTTTATCTCATTTATTTCTTTGTTTTTGGGTCCCACCCAGCAGCGCTTAGGGGTTACTTCTGGCTTTACACTCAGAAATCGCTCTTGGCAGGCTCGGGGGACCATATGGGATGCCGGGATTCGAACCACTGACTTTCTGCATGCAAGGCATTACTTCTTCTTACTTTTTTTTTTTTTTTAGAGACAGGGTCTCCCTATGTTGCCCAGGCTGGAGTGCAGTGGCTATTCACAGGCGCGATCTCACTACTGATCAGCACGGGAACTTTGACCTGCTCTGTTTCCAACCTGGGCTGGTTCGCCCCTCTTTAGGCAACCTGGTGGTCTCCGGCTCCCGGGGGGTCACCATACTGATGCTGAACTTAGTGCAGACACCCGATCGGCATAGTGCACTGCAGCCCAGAACTCCTGGACTCAAGCAATCCTTCAGCCTCAGCCTCCCGAGTAGCTGGGACTACAGGTGCCACCACCACGCCCGGCTTTACCAAGCTTCTTTTTTTTTTTTTTTTGTGGTTTTTGGGTCACACCCAGCAGTGCTCAGGGGTTACTCCTGGCTCCATGCTCAGAAATTGCTCCTGGCAGGCACGGGGGACCATATGGGATGCCAGGATTTGAACCGATGACCTTCTGCATGAAAGGCAAACGCCTTACCTACATGCTATCTCTCCGGCCCCTTTACCAAGCTTCTTAATGATGCAGATATTGGTGATCTAAGACTAAAGCTAGTCAGATCATCTACCCAAGTTTTTTTTTTAATATATTTTTTATTTAAACACCATGGTTACAGGGCTGGAGAGATAGCACAACAGTAGGGCGTTTGCCTTGCATGCGGCCAATCCGGGAGGGACCTGGTTCGATTCCTGGTATCCCACCTGATCACCCCAGCTTGCCAGGGGCAATTTCTGAGTGCAGAACCAGGAGTGACTCCTGAGCACTGCTGGGTGTGGTTGGTTACTTCTGGCTATGCACTCAGAAATCGCTTCTGGCTTGGGGAACCATATGGGATTCTGGGGGGATCGAACCACGGTCTGTCCTAGGCTAGCGGTGGCAAGGCAGATGCCTTACCACTCCATACTCATTCCTGCTGGACAGAACTAAAAGAGGAAATAAGTCTCAACTGAGATGAACTAGAAAAAACTTACCATTCAGTTTGGACTCTAGCAGTATTGCAGTTTCTGATGAGAGCAAAGGCATCACTGCTCATCTTGGAAGCATCGTAGCGGGTGAGGGCACAGCAGCGGCGCAGGCTGCTAAGACGTTTGTCCCCTTGTACACGAATGCTTACGACCAACTGGGTAGCTACCCTGTCATTCTGTGGGTATGACAGGATTGAGACCATAAGCATTAAGACCATAAACATCGTAAGACCATAGTATATAGACTGAAATGCATGAGAAGAAATTCAAAGAACCAGAATGACAGGATTTGGGAATAATTAAGTTAATTATGTGTGTGCATGTGCAATGCTGCGCATTTAAAAGCTTTTTTGGTTTTGTTTTGTTTTGTTTTTGTGTTAGGGGCCTGAGATAATACAGGAGTTAAGAGCCTGGCCTTAGACATGGCTTTCTTTTGTTTTGTTTTCTTTTTTTTTTTGGTTTTTGGGTCACACTCAGCAGCGTTCAGGGGTTACTCCTGGCTACACTCAGAAATCGCTCCTGGCAGGCTCGGGGGACCATATGGGATGTCAGAATTTGAACCACCATTCTTCTGCATGGAAGGCAAACGCTCTACCTCCTTTCTATCTCTCCGGCCCCACCTTTTTTTTTTTTTTCACTTTTAATTTTGTTTATGTGCCCCATCTGGTGATGCTCAGGAATCAATCCTGGTGATACTTGGGAGACCATGTGCAATCCCGAGAATCGAAGGCAAACACCCTAGTGCTGTGTAGTTGTACCTCAGCAACCTCTGTGGTTTTTTTTTTTTTGTTTTGTTTTTGTTTTTAGGTCACACCTTGCAGCACTCAGGGGTCACTCCTAGCTTCAGGGTCAGAAATTGCTCCTGGCAGGCTCGGGGGACCATATGGGATGCTGGGATTTGAACCACCAACCTTCTGCACGCAAGGCAAACACCTTACCTCCATGCTATCTCTCCGGGCCCTGTTTGTTTTTTTTAAAGGGAATCTACATTTGGCAATGCTCAGGAGTCACTTCTGACAGACTCTGGGACCATATGGGGCGGATGTCAGGGATATAACCTGGGTCAGCTGAGAGCAAGGCAAATGCCCTACTCACTATGTTATCGCTCCAGCCCCAATATTTCATTTCTAACTGAAGGAGGGTTCATGTAAGTAACTGAAAGAAGACCCAAATCTCCTATGTCAAGATTGTGTAGTAAATCTACCCTTTAATCTGCACTAATGCTCTTAATTTTAATGTCTCTAGCACCTCTCCTTGCAGCCACAGAGACTACAAAAGCATCCTTTCAAAAAACATTAAAGCAGGGGAGTTGGAGTACAGTGGGTAGGACATTTGCCTTGCATGCAGCCAACTTGGGTTCAATCCCCAGAATCCCATATGGTACCTCCTAGCCAGCCAGAAGGAAGTAACTCCTGAGCACTGTTGGGTATGGACCCAACACACACACAGAAAGTGAAATTACCCCTTAAGGCACTTTGGGAGCGACCCACATTTTGGGGGAGATAGTACAGGAAATAAAGCACTTGGTTTACATGCATCTATAAGGCAGCCATGACCCTGGTTCGAATTCCCAGCAAAACACACTGTTCCCTGTGCAATTCTAGCAGTCATTCCTACATAGTATCAGGAAGAGCTGAGTACCATGTGCTATTATAGCCCCAAAGCACCCCACCACAAACAGATATTTTATAAATATATTCATATAAATGTGTGTATCTTGAAAAAATACAAATTGGTGATTAAAAAAAAATACTTGGGCCCGGAGAGATAGCACAGCGGCGTTTGCCTTGCAAGCAGCTGATTCAGGACCAAAGGTGGTTGGTTTGAATCCTGGTGTCCCATATGGTCCCCCGTGCCTGCCAGGAGCTATTTCTGAGCAGATAGCCAGGAGTAACCCCTGAGCAATGCCGGATGTGGCCCAAAAAAAAAAAAAAAAAAAAAAAACCAAAAAACAAACAAACAAAAAAGAATATAGTGTCCCCCCAACCAAAATAATGTCTGGAGAAATAGTCCAGCAGGTATGGTGCTTGCCTTGCTTATGGCCTACCTGGTTTGTTTTTTTTTGGGCCACACAGAGTGACTCTCAGGGCTTTCTATGTGCTCAGAAATTGCCCCTGGCTTGGGGGACCATATGGGATGCAGGGGGATCGAACCACGGTCCATCCTAAACTAGTGCATGCAAGGCAGACAGACGCCTTACGCTTACGGCTTGCACCACCACTCTGGCCCCAGCCACCTGGTTTTGATTCTCAGCACCACCTATCCCAGCCCTGGTAGGAATAATCCTTGAGCATGGGGTCAGGAGTAAATGCTGAGCATCATCCTGCCGGGTGTGGCCCAGTCCCCCCCATCAAAGAAGTTAAACAATATATTAGTGGGAGGTACACCCTGAAATGCTATTTCAGGAGCTGGAGCTGTTCCTGCCATTATGCTGGGGAGTGACCCTTGGCATTGTTTGGGGACAATATGTGAGAATAAAATGGGGTTGGTGGCCTTCGAGGCAAATGCTTTAACTTCAATACTGTCTCTGGCCTAATTAATTATTTGCTTTTTAAACTGTGTGTTACATGAGTTGCTTTTTTTTCTTTCTTTCTTTCTTTTTCTTTTTCTTTTTTTTTTTTTGTTGTGGTTTTTGGGTCACACCCGGCAGTGCTCAGGGGTTATTCCTGGCTCCAGGCTCAGAAAATGCTCCTGGCAGGCATGGGGGACCACATGAGGCACAAGGGCACCAGGATTCGAACCGATGACCACCTGCATGAAAGGCAAATGCCTTACCTCCATGCTATCTCTCCAGCCCCTGAGTTTGCTTTGTTTTCAAATAAATTTTCTTATGGCTTATTATCAGTAAAAAAAAAAAAAAAGAATATAAGAGAAAACTTATCCAAGTCACAGGAATAGCAGGTACAGTGGTCCAAGATGAGAGCTCACTTGGTATATTAGATGAAAAGGTAGGTGTCTATGAGATATTAGTGTGGAGTGATTGGGGCGGGGTAGGAGGTGGGCAAGGAAGTGTCCGAGGCCTAGAGAGATAAACTCCATAGGAAGGGCATGTGCTTTGCATGTGCAAGGCCTGCATTTGATCTCTGGCACTACATAGTCCCACAGCACTGAACTAGGATAGACCCCTGAACACCACTGGGTGTGTAAAATCCAATCCCTGAATGTCCAGCTTAATGACTCTATTCTGATGAAGAGCTAGTAAATATTCAGAGTTGCTGGAATTAGATGAGAAATATGCCCAAAAAAGAAAAAGAGGTAGTAGGATAGGGAGATAGTTCAGAGGGCTAGTACACATGCTTAACTGGAAACAGCCAGGTAACAAAGAAATACAACTCATCTGTGCTCAAAATTAGGAGGGGAGGGGCAAAGGATATTAAAGGAGATAAGGCACCTGCCTTGCATTTGGCTAATATCCTGATTAATCTCCAGCATTGTCAGTGAGTACTGCCAACTACCCCCCCAAAATTTTTGGCACACGTCCTTTTATGTTTAAAGATATATTGGGGCTAGGGATGGTTTACATGATGAGAGTCTAGTTCAATCCCTGGCACCAGAAAAGAGTCTCTCCGGGCCCTAGAAAAGAGAATTCATTTTCTGTTGCACTGGAGCCAAGGACCTGGGATATATAGAGGTGAAACTAGAGTGACCCCTGGCGGACAAAATCAAATAACAACTAGGTAAAAAGCTAAAAAAGGAAGAGGATCCAAAGGGAGACAGACAGCTCAAACTGCTAACAGGCCTGTATGAACATAAATGAGGTCCTGGGTTTGATAACCAGCACTGCATGCCCCTTGCCATTCGGCAGGTGCAGCCCTCGTAGCCTCTGAGTACAACTGGTGAGGTCCCTTCCCACCAGAAAAAAAAAAAAAAGTTTAAGTCATTGGGCACTTACAAGAGAACTAAGCTTACCTGAGAAGGGGCCTGGGAGAGATGCAGTGAGGGTTGTGGTAATTATTTTGTAGTATATAAAAAAGTATGTATCTACAAAACTTTCTTTTTTTGTTTGTTTGTTTATTTTGGGTCACACCTGGCAGCGCTCAGGGGTTACTCCTGGCTCTATGCTCAGGAATCGATCCTGGCAGCTCAGGGATCATATGGGATGCCGGGATTCCAACCACCACCGTCCTTTCTGCATGCAAAGCAAATGCCTTACTTTCATACTATCTCTCCGGCCCCCAAAACTATTTTTTTAAAGAAGACCACCAGATGTAAATCTTTCACTTAATAGTTTTTGGTTTTGCCCCCAAAATACCTGGCTCTACTCAGCAGACAATATGCAATGCTAGAGATCAAACCTGGGCGGTTCTCTTTGTCTCTCTCTCTCCTCTCCCCCTCCCTCCCTCCCTTTGTTCCTCCCCATCCCGCCACCCCGGTGGTGGGGCACTCCTGGCAATACTCAGGGTTTATTCCTGGCTCTGCATCTAGGAATCACTGGCAAAGTTGAGTGACTATATGTGGTGCCGGGGATAGAACCTTGGACTTCTTTTCTGCACAGAAGGCAAGCACCCTAGCCACTATACAATTGCTCTGGCCCATTTATAAAATTTTCAATAATTTAAAATCCAATCCCTGAATGTCCAGCTTAATGACTCTATTCTGATGAAGAGCTAGTAAATATTCAGAGTTGCTGGAATTAGATGAGAAATATGCCCAAAAAAGAAAAAGAGGTAGTAGGATAGGGAGATAGCTCAGAGGGCTAGTACACATGCTTTTTATGTGTAGGAACCCCAGGTTTGAAGTCTGGCACTACATGGTCCCCAGGCACCACTGTGAGCACTGAGCTAGAAATAGTAAGGAAATATTCTCTGAAGTGGTAGAGTACATGTCTAGTATGTGAGAAATATTAAGTCTGATCACCAACCCTGTATGGCCCCAGCACTGCCAGGCCAAGCATGGCTGGGGGTGATGCCTATTAAAAATAAAAACAACTGAGGAGGGGGGCCGGAGAAATAGCATGGAGGTAAGACGTTTGCCTTTCATGCAGAAGGTTGGTGGTTCGAATCCCGGCATCCCATATGGTCCTCTGAGCAAAGAGCCAGAAATAATCCCTGAGCACTGCTGGGTGTGGCCCCAAAACCAAAAAACAAACAAACAAACAAAAAAAAAAAAACCTGAGGTGGTGGGCTGAAGAGATAGACAGCGGATAGGGCACTTGTCTTGCATGTGGATGACCTGAATTCTAGCTCCAGCACCCTCTATGTCCCCGTAGTCCCATGAGGAGTACCCAAAAAACAAATCTTAACAAAAAGCAATTAGGTCTAAGATAGCTCAACAAGCTAAGTGCATATAGTGCATGATGGAGACCTAGGTTAGATCGTTAGCACAACACTGACCCCTAAGCACTAGAGGAGTCACCTCCCCCAAACGACTACCAGGTGTGACCCTACCTCCCACCAACAAACCTTCAAAATACAAATAAACAAAAAAAAACACACAAATAATAGGGACCAGAGAGAGAATACAGTGGACAATACACTTGTACGCAGCCAACCCAAGTTTAATCCCTCAAGTACCACAGGGAGTGATCCTGGAATACAGACAGGAATAAGTCCGAGGTACAGCCATGTGTGAATCAAAAACCAGAAAGCACAACAAGGGGCTGGAGAGATAGCATGGAGGTAGGGCATATGCCTTGCATGCAGAAGGACGGTGGTTTGAATCCTGGCATCCCATAGGGTCCCCCAAATCTGCCAGGATTGATTTCTGAGCGTAGAGCCAGGAGTAACCCCTGAGCGCTGCCAGGTGTGACCCAAAAACCAAAAAAAAAAAAAAAATGCTGAAAAAAGAAGGAAAAAAAAAAGTAGAGGCAGGGTGTAAGGGATAGCTCAGTTAGTGGCTTAGGGCATCTCTAAGGCCACCAATTCAATCCCTGGAGCTGCCAACATGGGTCGAGAGCAATGCTGGCAACTTTCCTATCTTTGATCCCTGGCTCTAGAAATGACTAATTTAGGCTACACCACCCCCATGTGTCTTGTTAATACCACAACTAAAGGGGTGCTGAATATCTCCTTCCCCCGACAACGAATACTGCAACTAAAACATGTGAGCAGACGGGGCTGGAAGAATAGCATAGCGATAAGGTGTTTGCCTTGCACGTGTCCAACACAGGATGGACCCTGGTTTGATTCCCAGCATCCCATCTGGTTCCCCGAACCTGCCAGGAGCGATTTCTGAGTGCAGAGACAGGAGGAACCCCTGAGCTCTGCCGGGCATGGCCCAAAAAACAAACAAACAAACAAACAAACATGCAAACGTGAGCAGACAATTACCCTAGTGAGCACCACAATCAGAATTTGTGTATCGCAATAAAGAGTGGGAGACTGGAGAGAGACTGTTCTTAGAGTCAGATCATTAGTGTTGCACACAGCTGACCCAGATTCAATCTCTGGCACCATATATGGTCTCCCAAACACTGCCAGGATTGGTCCCTGAATACAGAGTCAGAAGTAAGCCAGAGCACCAAATGTGGCCCAAAAGCCACCCGCTGTGCCCCTCCAAAAAAGTATGAACCCCAGAGAGCACACGTGTGAGCAACACAACTAAAAATGTGTGTAACTCTCTGAGCACAGTGGACAGGCATGCCGTGATGGGGTAAAGGAAGTTAGATCTATGTTCACTGATCCAGACTTTCCAAAGATGATGTTGAAATTTAAAAGATTTATGGAAGGGGCCAGAGCAGTGGTACAAGCGGTAAGGCGTCTGCCTTGCCCGAGCAAGCCCAAGAAGGGCCACAGTTCGATCCTATATGGTCCCTCAAGCCAGGAGGGATTTCTGAGCGTCACTGGGTGTGGCCAAAAAAAAAAAAAAAAAAAACAAACCAAAACCAAAAACAAAATAAAATAAAATAAAATAAAAGTTTTATGGAAGATGGTAAAATATTTATCTTTTATTTTGTGGGGAAGGGTGATTTGGGTGTGGCTCAGAGCTAACTCCTGACTGCACACTCAGGAATTACTCCTGGCAGGCTTAGAGGACCATACGGGATACCAGGGATTGAATCCAGGTCAGCTGTGTACAAGGCAAGTACTATTTTATCTCTCCAGCCCATATTTATTCTTTCTTAAAATTTACTTATTCTGGGGCTGGAGAGATAGCACGGAGGTAAGGCATATGCCTTACATGCAGAAGGATGGTGGTTTGAATCCCGGCATCCCATATGGTCCCCTGAGCCTGCCAGAAACAATTTCTGAGCGTAGAGCCAGGAGTAACCCCTGAGCATTGTCAGGTGTGAACCAAAACAAACCAAACAAAAAAATTTACTTATTCTTAGGGCCAGGACAGTGCAGGGGTTTGTCAGCATGCAAGGCATTGGTCTGACCTGGACTCAGTCATGGTACATGAGGTCTACCACTGATCCTACCTGATTGGGCAAGCATCTTTTATTGTTTTGTTTGTTTGTTTGTTTTGGTTTTTGGGTCATACCTAGTGGAGCTCAGAGGTTACTCCTGGCTCTGCACTCATAAATAACCCCTGGCAGGCTTGGGGGACCATATGGGATGCCAGGATTCAAACCACCATCTGTCCTGGGTTGGCTTCGTGCAAGGCAAATGCCCTATTGCTGGGGTGAGCATCTTTAGGAATGGTCCCTGAATCAATCCCCTCATTTGAAAGTTCCCCCAACCAATTTATTAATTACTTTTTATTTTGGGAGTCACATACACAATGCTCTGTGCTCTGGAGTGATCTCTGGTAGTGCTCAGAGGATATCTGTAGTGCCAGAGCCAGCCACAAGCAAGGCACACATCTTTCCCCTATTTTATCTCTCCCCACCCCACCCCCCAATATATTACTTCTCCTTCGTAAGATAAGGAGCAATTTATATTTAAGTCCCAAAACTCACCCCAGAAATAAGAAAAAAAAACTCACATCATTTCGGTCCTTGGTTAGCCTCTCTTCTAGTTCCTGAGCTAACTGCAAAAGCCACCATTGTATCTAAAAAAGAAGTATTAAAAAAAAGTCCGATTATCTCCATAAACAGAAATGCTTGCCAAAGGCTCCTTGCATAATACTTATTATTAATAGTCCATGAAAACCTTTAGTAACTTTTTTTTTTTTTTTTTTTTTGGTTTTTGGGCCACACCCTGTGACGCTCAGGGGTTACTCCTGGCTATGCACTCAGAAGTTGCTCCTGGCTTCTTGGGGGACCATATGGGACGCCAGGGGATCGAACCGCGGTCCGTCCTAGGCTAGCGCAGGCAAGGCAGGCACCTTACCTCCAGCGCCACCGCCCGGCCCCAACCTTTAGTAACTTAATCTACCAAACCTAGATTAATATTCTCATTTTCTTTTCCTGCTAGCATGTCATCAGGCACATTTCAGGCATGTCTAGCTCTGAGAAAAGACACAACCTTGAGGCACAATATTCTTGGCCTTTTAAGTTTCTTTTTTTCAAAAATTGAGAATTCCGCTTAAAATTTAATCAGGTCCTTACACTGGCAGCATTCAGGGGTTATTCCTGGTTATTCCTGCCCCTGGCAGGCTCAAGAGGGGGACCCTATGGGATGCTGGGATTTAAACCACCAACCTCTTCTGCATGCAAGGCAAACGCTTTACCTCCATTCTATCTCTCCAGCCCCAAATTTAATCAGTTCTGGGACGGAGCAATAGCACAGTGGGTAGGGCATTTGCCTTTCATGTGTCTGATCCCTCGAATCCCATATGGACTGTAGAGCCTGTGAGGAGTGTGAAAAGCCAGCAGTAATTCCTGTGTGCTACTGGGTGTGGCCCATAAACAAACAAACAAACCAAAACAGAAAATTTTTTTTTTTGTTGGTTTTGAGACAAACCAAAAAATTTAGGCAGTTCTATTGTATCTGTTTTTAAATAGAAAGAAACCACAAATTTAGTCAAGTCTTTATACACAGGGCCAGAGCAATAACATAGCAGTAGGGCATTTGCCTTGCAAGCTGCTGATCCAGGATGGACCTGGTTCGATCCCTGGCATCCCATATGGTCCCCTGAGCCTGCCAGGAGTGATTCATTCATTCATTCATTCATTCATTCTTCCTTCCTTTCTTTCTTTTTCTTTTTTTTTTGGTTTTTGGGCCACACCCGGCGGCACTCAGGGTTACTCCTGGATGTCTGCTCAGAAATAGCTCCTGGCAGGCACGGGGGACCATATGGGACACCGGGATTTGAACCAACCACCTTTGGTCCTGGATCGGCTGCTTGCAAGGCAAACGCTGCTGTGCTATCTCTCCGGGCCCTTCTTCCTTTCTTTCTTTTGTTTGTTTTTGGGCCACACCTGGTGATGCTCAGGGGTTACTCCTGGCTATGCGCTTAGAAATCACTCCTGGCTCGGGGGACTATATGGGATGCTGGGGATCGAACCGGGTCCATCCTGGATCAGCAGCCCTACTGCTGCGCCACCGCTCCGACCCCTGGGAGTGATTTCTGAGTGAAGAGTCAGGAATAAACCCTGATCACTGCCAAAACACCAAAAAAAAAAAAAAACCACCCCAAAAACAAACAACAAAAAAAAAACCTAACAAACAAAAAGAAACAAACAAAAAAAACCTCTTTATACATAAAAAGAATTTATCTCTTTATAATGTTATAACATAAGCCCTACCTAACTGTTCTATTTATTTGTTTTGAGATCACACCCAACAGTGCTCAGGGGTTACTCCTGGCTTTGCACTCAGGAATCACTCCTGAATGGGTTGGGGGACAATATGGAATGCTGGGATCAAACCTAGGTGGGCACATGCAAGACAATGCCTTACCCTGTTTACTATCAGCTGAACTATCACACCGGTCCAAGTCCTATCTAAATCAACTAGAGCTTCCAGTTATCAAAAGCTACAAATGAGCCTTTATAAAATACATTGCATTGTCAAGAATGTGACCCACCTGCTCCGGAGTAGACAGAGCTGTTTTTCCTGGGAAGTTCTTGCTGCAGCCAATGGTTTTGGGTAGTTTCCTGGGTTTAACGGGATCATGTTCAACCCCGCGGCACATAGCATAGAGCCATGATCTAATAAAACCAGCAAGGTGAAAACAAATTATTATTATTACTTAGTTTTGGTTGGGGGGGGGGGGTCACACCTGGCTCTGCTCAGAAATTGCTCCTGGCAGGCTCAGAGGACTATATGGGATGCTGGGATCGAACCTGGGTAGGCCTCATGCAAGGCAAACTCCTTACACACTGTGCTATCGCTCAGGCCCCAACAAATGATTATTTTTACTAAAAATATTTTTTAAAAAAACTTGTATTTTGGGCTGGAGTGGTGGCACAAGCAGTAGGGCATTTGTCTTGCATGTACTGACCTAGGACTGACCACAGTTCGATCCTGAAGTATCCCAGATGGTCTCCTAAGCCAGGAGCAATTTCTGAGCTGGGAGTAACCCCTGAGTGTGGTCCAAAAACCAAAACCAAACAAAACAAAAACCAGAGCAGTGGTGCAAGTGGTAGAGCGTTTGTCTTGCACACACCGACCTAGGACGGACCATGGTTCAATCCCCCGGTGTTCCATATGGTCCCCCAAGCCGGAGAGATTTCTGAGTGCATAGCCAGGAATAACCCCTGAGCATCACCAGGTGTGGCCCCGAAACAAAACCAAAACCAAAACCCACAAAACAAACCCCTCTGCTCCCACTGAACTCTTTCATTAAAAAAAGGGGGGGGGGCAGAGAGATAGCATCGAGGTAGGGCATTTGCCTTGATCCTTCTGCATGCAGAAAGATGGTGGTTAGAACCCTGGTATCCTATATGGTCCCCCGAGCCTGCCAGGAGTGATTTCTTTTCTTTTCTTTTTTTTTTGGGGGGGGCCACACCTGGCGGTGCTCAGGAGTTACTCTTGGCTGTCTGCTCAGAAATAGCTCCTGGCAGGCATGGGGGACCATATGGGACACGGGGATTCGAACCAACCACCTTAGGTCCTGGATCGGCTGCTTGCAAGGCAAACGTCGCCAGAAGTGATTTCTGAGCGTAGAGTCAGGAGTAACCCCTGAGCGCAGCCGGATATGACCCAAAAACCAAAAAAAAATAATAAAATAAAGCCTTGTTGCAAATTAAGTAAACCTCATCTCTGGCATCCCAATAAATTCCAGTGCAATATATTGCTAAGAAGAAAATCATTGATTATGTTTTCCAAAGTCATAGTTTATATTTTTGAGAAAGAAAATAAGTTAATACTCTTGAAAAAAATTTTCTTGATGTGTGTATGTGTTTTGTATTTACTGAGATCTAAACATAGGATTTATAGAACTCTAAATCATTTTTTTTTCTCTGTTTTTTTTGGACCATACTCAGAGGCACTGAGGGGTTACTCCTGGCTCTGCAATCAGGAATCATTCCTGGCAGGCTCAGGGGACCATATCAGATGCTGGGGATCAACGTGGCTGGCCACATGTAAGGTGCAAGGCAAACTCCCTACCTTCTATGCCATCGCTCTGGTCCATATATATATATATATATATATATATATATATATATATATATATATATATTTGGTTTTTGGGTCACACTCGGCAGCACTCAGGGGTTCCTCCTGGCTCTATGCTCAGAAATCGCTCTTGGCAGGCTCAGGGGACCATATGGGATGCCAGGATTCGAACCACCAACCTTCTGCATGCAAGGCAAACACCCTACCTCCATGCTATCTGTCCAGCCCACTAAATCAATATTTGAAAACACTTACATGATGTATATAGCCAAGCATGAAAGTAACAATTCCTTTTATTAAAATAGAGCTATAAAAAAATTGTCTAGATCAATAATCTAACATGAAACAAATTTACCTCAAAGTACAAATGTTAACCTAAATATAGATCCAAGTATACTAGATCAGTGTTTTCTTTTTTTTTTTTTTTTTTTGGTTTTTGGGCCACACCCGGTAAAGCTCAGGGGTTACTCCTGGCTATGCGCTCAGAAGTTGCTCCTGGCTTGGGGGACCATATGGGACACCGGGGGATCGAACCGCGGTCCGTCCAAGGATAGCGCAGGCAAGGCAGGCACCTTACCTTTAGCGCCACCGCCCGGCCCCAGATCAGTGTTTTCTAAAGTGGGCTGAGGTGGAGGTAAAGGGTCAAGGATTGTGGGTGTTCCAGAAGTAGCTTTGGGCATTAAGTTGGGGACTGGTTTCTGTTTGTTCATTTAAAAAAAATAAAATTTGGGGGCCTGAGAGATAGCTTGGAGGTAGGGTATTTGCCTTGCATGCAGAAGGACGGTGGTTTGAATCCCAGCATCCCATATGGTCCCCCAAGCCTGCCAGGAGCAATTTCTCAGCAAAGAGCCAGGCGTAAACCCTGAGTGCTGCCGGGTGTGACCCAAAAAACAAAATAACAAAATTTCAGGGTTGGAAAGAGCTCTCAAAGCTGAAGCACATGCAATGCTTGCCTGAGGTCCAAGTTTGATCTACATATGGTCCCTATCCCCGAAGCACTACAGAAACAACCCTGAAGCTCAAAATGAGGAATAATTCCCCCAAAAAGAAGAAAAAGGAGGTCAATTTCTAGGCAGATGTCGATCTTTTTTTCCTGAATAGGGGGAAGTAGGCCAAATAAGTTGAAAAACCTTCATATTAGATGCTTTTGTTAGGCTGGAGGGATAGTATAGAGAGCAAAGTGCTTGTCTTGCATGCACGCAATACAGTTTGGTCCGTAGCATCCTAAATGGTCTCCTGAGCTCTCTCAGGAGTCATCCATGAGTGTAGAGCCAGGAGTAAGTACTAAACACTGCCTGGTGGGGCCCCAAAACAACTACCCCACTGACTAAAACAACAACAACAACACATAGATGCTTTCGCCTATATTTGAATTTTAGCAAACCCCAGAGATTATGAGTGAAGAATATTAGCAATCACTTACCCATTCTTTTCCCCAAAATGACACTGAAGCTGAGATTCAGTGAACCGAGTCAGTTCACCCATGTATTCTACGCCCAGGACTTCAGTGACAGAAGCTCCAAGCTTTCCTCCAAGACTACGGCTAAAAATAGATACAATTCAAGATTATCATCGGCAAATATCTGCTGAGCACACATAAGACATTCTTCTGTGTCCAAACCTCCAGAAAATTCAAAAGAAATAAGAGTATACATTGGTTCTTTAGGCTTCTCATTTTCTTTTTGGAGGGTGGGGATCACATCTGGAAATGCTTAGGAGTTACTTTTGGCTCTGCACTTAGGTATCATTGCTGGAAGTGCTCAGGAGATCATATGGGATGCCAGGATCAAACACAGGTCATCCATGTGCAAGACAAATGCCACTGTACCATGACTCTGGCCCCAGCCATTCATTTTCTTGAGTAAGACTAGATGGCTTTGAATATTCAGATACTCTGGGAATTAGGACCTGGGAAAGTTAATAATAGCACAGACAAATGAATACAAAATTTTCATTCTTTTGGGTAGCTAGATGATAGTACAGCAGGTAGGGCATTTTCCTTGCATGTTGCCAACCTGGGTTTAATCCCTGGCTCCTCATGTGGTCCCCCAAGCCTGGCAGGAGAATAAGCTGAGTGCAGAGCCAGGAGTAAACCCTGAACACCACCATTATGGCCCAAACCAAAACAAGAAATTTTTCCTTCGTATAAGTGCTGGGTCTCATATATCAAAGAAAGATTTTTAAAACCATACAGGCCTTACTACCTTATATAGGGATAAAAAAATACAATACCTCTTATGCCTTGCATGTGGAGGGCTAGGGTTTGTTTGTTTGATCTCTCCCAAAACAAATCTCTTCTATGACTAAAATATTTTCTTTTTTGTTGTTGTTTTTGGGCTACACCTGGCTGTGCTCAGAGGTCACTCCTGGCTCTGCACTCAGAAATCGCTCCTGGCAGGCTCATCCATATGGGATGCCAGAGATCAAACCCCGGTTCATCCCAGGTCAGTCATGTACAAGGCAAATGCCCTACTGCTGTGCCATCGCTCCAGCCCTTTTCTTTCATTTTTTGGGGGGGTTGGGGATCCCACAACTGGCTGTGCTCAGGGGTTACTCTTTGCCCTAGACTTAGGAAAATTACTCCTGGTGGTGCTTGGGGGATCGAATAGGATGTTAGAGATTGATCCTGGGTTTGCTTTGTGCAAGGTAAACATCCTACCTGTTATACTATCACTCTGAGTCCATAAAATCTTTTTTATTTTTGGTTTTAGAGGCCACACCCAGCAGTGCTCAGGGATTATTCCTCACTCTGCACTCAGGAATTACCCTTGCAAGCTTTGGGGAAACTATATGGGATGCTGGGGGTCGCATCTGAATTGGCTACATGCAAGGCAAGCACCCACTGTGCTATCTGGCCCCATCACCCTAAAATCTTTTCTTTTTTCTTTTTTTTTTTTTTTTGTGGGGGGCCACACCCAGTGATGCTCAAAGGTTACTCCTGGCTATGCACTCAGAAATCGCTTCTGGGTTGGGGGATCATATGAGAGGCTGGAGATCGAACCCAGGTCTGTCTGTCCTGGATTGGCTGTGTGCAAGGCAAATACCCTACTGCTGCACTGTTACTTTGGCCCCTCAAAATCTTTTCTATTTAAGAATATATATAAAGGGTCTGGAGCCTATGGCACAGCAGTTAGTGCATTTGCCTTGTCTTAGCACCTGGGTTTGATTCCTGGCATTCTATTTGTTTCTCCAGCCTACCAGGAGTGATATGTTTGTTTGTTTGTTTATGGGCCACATCCAGCGCCACTCAGGGGTTACTCCTAGCTCTGTGTCAGAAATCGTTCCTGGGGCCAGAGCAATAGCACAGTGGTAAGGCATTTGCCTTCACGAGGCCAATATAGGAGGAAACCTGGTTCGAATTCCGGTATCCCGTATATATCAGGCCAAAGGCCTGACAGGAGTGACTACTGAGCATAGAGCCAGGAGTAACCCTTGAGCACCTCCGAGTGTGAACCAAAAACAAAAAAAAAAAAAAAAGAAAAAAGAAAAAAGATAAAAAAAGAAATCTTTCTGGCAGACTTGGGGGACCATATGGGATGTCTTGGGTTGGCTGCGTGCAAGGGATACACATCCTATGACTGTGCTCTTTCCAGCCCCAGCCAGAAGTGATTTCTGAGCATAAAGGTAGGAGTAGCTCCTGAGGGCTGCCAGGTGTGGTCCAAAAACCAAAACCAAAACAAAAATAAATATATATAAAGAAATAATAAATCATGGGGCCGGAGCAGTGGCGCAAGCCTTGCATGCACTAACCTAGGATGGACCGTGGTTCGATCCCCTGGCATCCCAAATGGTTCCCCAAACCAGGGGCGATTTCTGAGCACAGAGCCAGGAGTAAACCCTGAGCACTTCCAGGTGTGATCCAAAAACAAACAAAACAAAACACAAAATAATAATGATATAGTACCGTTCAATTGTTTCAATCTGGCCTTGGAGATATCATAGAATCTGTATTCAATCGTTTCAGTCTCTCCCGATGTTATCCTCATATGATATAGCTCAATTTGTTTGACATAGTTTAGTAAAAATATCTGGTGCTTCTCCCATTTATTGTGTTCTAAACACTCTCTGAATCAGCATTACGTTGCTAATCTCATCCGCCAGTCCAAATTGTACCCATACTCATAATCCTGCCTTTTGCTTCTCAGATTCTTCTCTACGGACTTTGCTAACTATGGATCCAATTCATTTAGAATCCTGTGGTACGGCTTTTCCTGTTTGCTTGTTTGTTTTGGGGCCACTCTTGGCTGTGTTCCAGGGTTTCTCCTGGCAGGCGTGGGGAACCATATGAGATGCCGGGGATGGAACCCAGGTCAGCTGTGCGCAAGGCAAATGCTCTCCCCGCTGTGCTATGGCTCTGGCCCCAGAATCCTATGATACCACAATTCAGTAGTCCTAAAATCCTTTACATTAGAAGAAAAAAATAAGACTTGCTATTTATTTGTTATTTACTAAGAGCTGAATAGGGGCTGGTATGGCAGACTGAGTGCTTGACTTGTCCATGGTTGATCTGAGTTTGATCTCATATGGTCTCCTGAGCATGGCCAGGAGTAATTCCTGAGAGCAGAGCCAAGAGTAAGCCCTGAGCACTGCTGGCCCCCCCCCCCCCAAAAAAAAAGTAAAATTTGAATAAAAAGCTTAGAGTTAGGGCCGGAGAGATAGTATGGAGGCAGGATGTTTGCCTTGCATCCAGAAGGTCAGTTTTTCAAATCCCGGCATCCCATATGGTCCCCCGAACCTGCCAGGAGTGATTTCTGAGCGTAAAGCCAAGAATAACCCCTGAGCGCTATCGGTATGACACAAAAATCAAACAAAAAGCAAAAATAAAAACAGAAAAAAGCTTAGAGTGAAGTTAAACATTGCTAAAAATCAGTTTTTTTTTTTTTAAAAATCAGGATTGAGCATCTTCCACTGATAATCTAGAACAAAAACTCTATAAAATGAATGGTTTCCCAAATTTTTCTATTATCTTCCTCTACCTTCCTGATACCTATTTTCCCTGTAACAGAAGAAAACTAGTTGCACATAGAACAGAAGAAAGTACAACTGGAAAGCACCTTCACATGTTAATGAATAAAAAGGTTTGTGCTGCCCTGCATACTTACATTTTGCTAATAGGCACTTGGCTGAAGAGCTTCGGGACTGAGCCAAATGAGACCAGTGTCTGACGGTTAGGCTTATTTAGGCCACAGGCCAGTTTTGCCAGGACCTAGAGGGTGGAAAGTGTAAAAACCTTCTAAGTGTTTCCATCCACATAGAGAAGATGCACACATACATACACACACACACACACACACACACACACACACACACACACACACAACTTAAGGGCTGTGTAACTCATGTTTTCCACATAAAAACTAAACAAAGCCAGAAAATTAAGATCTTGGTATTCAACAACAGCCTCAGCGGAAAACATAAATCATGATATTTATCCTGTTTCTTTTTATATGTTCCATTCATAGTTTCCTTTAGTCATCCCCTCCCCACCAAAAAAGAGTGTAAAAGGAGTCAGAGTGATAGCACAGTAGTAGGGTGTTTGCCTTGCACACTGCCAACCTGGGACAGACCCAGGTTTGATCCCCGGCATCCCATATGGTCCCTTGAGCCTTCCAGGAGTGATTTCTGAACACAGAGTTGGTGTGGCCCAAAATCAAAAAGAAGAAGAAAAAAAAAAAAGAATTCATTTCTGGAAGGCTCGGGGACCATATGGAATGCTAGGGATCGAACCCGGGTCAGCAGCATGCAAGGCAAACACCTCACTTGCTATGCTATGCAATCGCTCTGTCCCCCCCCCCCAATTTAATACAGATTATCACCATTTAGTATTTGTGATAAAGCTGAGCTCAAAAATCATCTTCCGGGGTTGGAGAGATAGCATGGAGGTAAGGCGTTTACCTTTCATGCAGAAGGATGGCGGTTCGAATCCCGGCATCCTATATGGTCCCCTGAGCCTGCCAGGAGCGATTTATGAGCATAGAGCTATGAGGAACCCCTGAGCGCTGCCAGGTGTGACCCAAAAACCAAAAAAAAAAAAAAAGGAAAAATTAAAAGATACAGGATATCAAACACTACCCAATTACTTAATGAGAAATCCTAAGCCCCAGGATACTTAAACCACCAAGTCAGTTATTCTGTCCCTAAATTATTGAGAATTGTTGTATTCCCTAAATAAATATAACAGTTCAGTGTTATTAGAAGCCTCAATCTATTGACGGGCTTCTGATTCTGGAGGGGAGGTTTGGGCCACACTCGAAACACTCAGGAGTTAATCTTGGCTCTGCACTCAGAAATCGATCTTGGTAGACTCAGGGGACCATGGGTGACATGGGGGGTCAACCGGGGTCAGTCACAGGTCAGTCCTGGGTTGGCCTTGTGCAAATGCCCTACAGCTGTGCTATCACTCCAGCCCGTTTTTGTTTTTTACTTGGGGAGGGCCACAAGTGGTGCTTAGGGGTTTCTCCTAGCTCTACACTCAGAAATCGCTCCTGGCAGGCTTGGGGGACCATATCAGGATAATGGGGATCGAATCAGGTTGATCCCAGATTAGCCATGTGCAGGGCAAACGCCCTACCCACTGTGCTATCACTCCAGCCCTGTTTTGTTTTTAAAATCTATTATTAGTTTTCACCTTATTGTGTGAAATTCCAGCTGAACATTGGAAACCAGTCTCCTTCTCTATGGTTGCTCTCATTTCCTCTACAATCACTGCTCCCACAGTGAGCCGCAGATCAGGAGAGGTGGTGTTATCGATTTGAAGAGAATCAAGCCACTGTAATAACCCTTGTTTTCTTCTCTCCTCTGGAAAAGTTAAAAAGTCACATTTAGCCGGTGAGGTGGCGCTAGAGGTAAGGTGTCTGCCTTGCAAGCGCTAGCCAAGGAAGGACCGCGGTTCGATCCCCTGAGTCCCATATGGTCCCCCCAAGCCAGGGGCAATTTCTGAGTGCTTAGGCAGGAGTAACCCCTGAACATCAAACGGGTGTGGCCCCCCCCAAAAAAAGTCACATTTAAAAAATAATTATTTGTGCTACCTACTGCATTAATATTTATACTGAAGAGACCTTAAATCTATAGTTTCACAAAAACATTTTAGAAGACTACATTTTCTTCTTCATACTGATTCCAACAGTCTTAACTTCAAGCCACAAAAATATTGTTATTTTGTTTGTTTTTGATTTTTGGGCCACACCCAGTGACCCTCAGGGGTTACTCCTGGCTATGCACTCAGAAATCGCACCTGGCTTGGGGGACCATATGGGACTCTGGGGGATCGTACTACGGTCTGTCCTAGATTAGCACATTCAAGGCAGATGCCCTACTGCTTGTGCCACCGCTTGGCACCATATTTTGTTATTTTTTCCCACCCCCCATATTTTGTTATTTTTATAAGCAATGATTTCTTTAATTATAGTGGTGGAATACTGGTACTTGGATCATAATATGATTACACATATATTTAACAGTAGAGTGAAACTGAATTCCAGAAACAGTCTTATAAACCAACATTATTTGCTCTCAAAATAAAATACGTGGGACAGCAAGAGAGCAGCGTGTGGGGCACTTGCCATGCATGCAGTCAACTCAGTTCAATACCTGACCATCACCCATCATTTTGTCAGGCTCAGGGTATCAGGAATCAAATCCAGGTCAGCAGTGTACAAGGCAAGCACCCTATCTAATGTACTATCTCTCTGGCCCCAATGCACAAGTTTTGTTAAAAAATAAAAAAAGCTTTCCCTTGGGGCCAAAATGATAGGCTAGTGTAGGTATTGCTTTTGTCTTTCATGTAGCCAACCTGGGTTTGATCCCAAGCATCCTATGTAGTCTCCTGAGCTCCACTACGAGTGATTGATGGTAACAGAGCCAGGAGTTACCCTAACCACCACTGGGTATGGGCCCCCAAAACAAAACAAAAATAAAAAGCTCAACCTTACCATTAAGAAACCAGAAAACTAATTTACAGTAATTTAATCTATCAATGACCAAAGTGTTTAATCTTCCCATTGATAGCTCTAATATGCCCTGTTAAAACAAAAGGGCAGCTTGATTTCATACAGATTTCAAAAGTTCTTAAGGTAAATATACCTGGAAAGTAAGAGATTGTTTCTCTTCCATGTGAAATCGTGTGATTCATTCAGGCTGTAGTTTTAAGTTTCCTTTCAATCAATCCAAGGAGGAGAAAGCAAAGCAGATTCCAGAGGCAGCAAGCAGAAACAATGTGATGCTATGAAAATACCTTTCTGAGCAGTCCCTTTTGCTGTGGGAGGGCTTTGAGGTAACCCTTCGATGTAGGTGGTTGGCAGTAAGCTGGCTGAGATAGGATGCCCTTGTAGCTTTCTGAGTCTCTCTTGTACAGCACTAGTCAGGTCGACATAAGCTTCATCAATGCTGGCACGTTCAATCACAGCAAAACGGGACATTATTCCCATTACTTCCACACTGGCTTCCCGGTACCTAACATGGATGAACATAGGTGGGGGCGATTTACAGAGGCAAACTTGGGCAAACTTAAAACTGGCAGCCCCATTTCTCCTATTAATAAGTAGAGAAATAACATGCAAAATCAGCATAAGGTTTCCTTAAAGAACTGGTTTGACAAGTGCCTGAGAACAGATGGATGGAATACAGCACAGCTCTTAGGAAAAATAAAGTCATAAAACCTGCTCATAGATGGATGGATAAGGAGAGTACCATGCTGAGTGAGATGAGTCAGAGGGAGAGGAACAGACATAGAGCGATCACATTCATTGGTGGGCACAGTAATAATACCCAAAGGCAATAGAGAAGAGGGCCAGAACTGGTTCATGTAGGAATCTTGCCACAAAGAGGAGTGCGCGCAGTTAAGGCAGAGAAGGGGTCAATATGACAATGACAGTTGGAAATGATCCCTCTGGACAAGAAATAGGTGCTGAAAGGAGGTAAAGTGAAATGTGTGGTCCTACTTCAGGAACAATATTGCAACCATAGTGCCCAAAATGGGAAGAGGAAAAGGGAAGAGAGTGGGGATATAGAGAGACAGAGAGAGAGAGAGAGAGAGAGAAGAAAAATGTCTGCTATAGAAGTGGGGGGACGGGCAGGAGGGAAACTGGGGATATTAGTAGCAGAAAATGTGGGAAGGGATTGGTGTTGGACATTGCATGACTGAAACTCAAACATAAATAACTTTGTAACCATATATCTCATGGTGATTCAATCAGAAAATTATAAAAAAAAATAAAAACTGGGGCTGGAGAAATAGCACAGTGGTAGGGCATTTGCCCTGAAAACAGCCAATCCAGGACAGACAGTTGTTCGAATCCCAGCATCCTATATTGTCCCCGTGCCTGCCAGGGGTGATTTCTGAGTGCAGAGCCAGGAGGAATCCCTGAGCACTGCCAGGTGTGGACCCAAAACAAACAAAAAAACTAGTTTGACTAAGTATAGGAAGTAATCTAACTTAATGGGACACTGAGTACATAAGAGCAGCAGATCTTAAAAAAAAAATGAGGGGCCGAAGAGGCAAATAGTGTGAATACTGCTAAAAAAATAGTCTATGAAAATATTCATATGTTTCTCCCTAACATGAAAATAAATATTTTAAAAATATTGGGGCCGGAGCAATAGCGGTAGGGCGTCTGTCTGCCTTGCACATGTCCAACCCCGGACAGTCCCCAGTTTGATTCTGGGCATCCCATATGGTCCTGCGAGCCTGCCAGGAGTGATTTCTGAGTGCAGAGCCAGGAGTAACCCCTGAGCGCTGCCAGGTGTGACTCCTCCCCCCCAAATTTACTAGATGACCTGAGATAGATGGTACCTGAGATAGACCTATTCGAGCATTAGTTTAGTATGTTCTTGCCCAGGTTCAACCACTGCCAGGAGTGATCCCTCAGCACAGAGCTAGGAGCAAGTCCTGAGGACAGCTGGGTATAATAGTACACCAAAGAAATTAACTGAAAAACTTGATACTACATTCACCTACTCCTATTATTTTCAGATAAATCGCATAGTATTCTGCTTCTATTTTTGTCTTCAATGAAGAGGTAATTCAAAGAGAACACTGCATTGGTATCTGAACCCAATACGGTCTTCCTCAGTATAGTATTTTTTACAATAAATCAACTGTGTACTCCAATGGGTAGACTTCTTGTCTACTAACCACAAATATCATCAACCAAATTCAGTTACTTCTGTAACATCTACCATTCATTATCAAGTAGGAGGCAAGTACCTGGAATGTGGGGATGCATTGGCAGACTGACTGCCCTTACCATAAACCACAACAAGTAGCTCTTTAGATCATATATTGCCACTTTTTTTGTTGTTATATGTTTTGGGTCACATCCAGCAGCACTCAGGGGTTATTCCTGGCTCTATGCTCAGAAATCGCTCCTGGCAGGCTCAGGGACCATATGGGACGCCGGGATTCGAACCAACCACCTTTGGTCCTGGATCAGCTGCATGCAAGGCAAACACCGCTGTGCTATCTCTCCGGGCCCCAGTTTTAAAATCTTATAAAATATTATTTCTGGTTCTTCCATTCCTCTTAAGTTGTCTTCCCTTTGGGGGCTTGAGTTCATGCTTTGTTTTTTTTTGTTTTGTTTTTGGTTTTTGGGCCACACTCAGCTGTGCTAAGGGGTTGCTCCAGGCTCTATGCTCAGAAATCACTCCAGGCAAGCTCGGGATTGAACCACCGTCCTTATGCATGCAAGGCTATGAAGATACCTTCATGCTATCTATCTTGGCCCTTGAGTGCATGCTTTGAATGCAAGAGGCCCTAGTTTGATCCCTGGCACTGCGTATGATCCCCTAAGTACCCAAATGACTCCCTAGCATCAAGTCAAGTAGTAGCCACTGAGAATCACAAGTAACACCACCATCACAACAACAATAACAACAAGCTTTTCTTACTTGGTTAAGTTAGCTTTTCCACGCAACTCACGAACTTGTGCCAGCAGGAGATCTGGACATAACTTCTTGGCATCATCTGCCCACATGTTTCTCGTCACCCCAAATGCACGAGCTTCATAACTCACTGCAATTATTCTAAGATTAGAAAAGATGAATAGGAAAAAGTTACATGTTCATAAGCATAGAGAATTAAAATTTAACACAAACAAGCCATAAACATAATTGGAACTTTTTGGTCAAGATGGTGCTATTTGGGTCCGGAGAGATGGCACAGCAGCGTTTGCCTTACAAGCAGCCAATCCAGGACCAAAGGTGGTTGGTTTGAATCCCGGTGTGTCATATGGTCCCCCATGCCTGCCAGGAGCTATTTCTGAGCAGACAGCCAGGATTAACCACTGAGCAATGCCGGGTGTGGCCCAAAAACCAAAAAAAAAAAAAAAAAAAAAAAAAAAGATGGTGCTATTTGATTTCAAAATATAACTGGGATGGGGCCAGAGAGATAGCACAGCGGTGTTTGCCTTGCAAGTACCCAATCCAGGACCTAAGGTGGTTGGTTCGAATCCCAGGATTCGATAGCCAGAAGTAACCTCTGAGCACCGCCGAGTGTAGCCCCAAAACCAAAAAATAAAATAAAATAAAAATAAATAACTGGGATGGATATAGCTTAGTGTAGAGAACTTGCCTTGCATGTTTGAGGCCCTGGGTTTGATCCCTAGCAACAGTAAATACCAAAGCAAGCAAAGTAAAAATCATAATATTAGAAATCACAAAAATAGGAAATCACATATGTAGGTGTACCTATCTGAGACCCGTCCATTTCTGGGAGGGGTCTTGGGAACTGAATATTAGGTGTGACCTTACCTGCAAGACCCCGCCCATTCCTGGGAGGGGTCTTGGAATAGGTAGATAAACCATTGAGCGAGGGGATTAGGGGCTGTTTGCCCTGCTGCGCTCTCTGGCTTTTGGGGCTCTGCATTCTGGTCTTTGATCAGCATGGAGCCCAAAGGAAAGATGGCTGAAAGGAGTTAAGACGCAGGGCTAGCGAAGTATGGCTGTGCTTGAAAGGTTAGAATAGAAGCCACACCGCTAGAGGTAAGGTGTCTGCCTTACAAGCACTAGCCAAGGAACGGACCGCGGTTCGATCCCCCGGCGTCCCATATGGTCCCCCCAAGCCAGGGGCGATTTCTGAGCACATAGCCAGGAGTAACCCCTGAGCGTCAAACGGGTGTGGCCCAAAAACCAAAAAAATAAAAAAAGAATAGAAGCCACACATGTGGTGAATAGGGCATGAATAAAGCTGATGCTTCCTGATGCCTGCCTGTGAGTGAGTTCTATACCCGCCGTTCACCTGGGCCTGGGACTCGTCGGCTGGATGGGGGTTGCGGAGCCATGTGGCCTGGGGTGGCAGAGAGAAATCCTTCACCATCCATCGCCATCCAGCTCCATCGTTAATTATTTAATGCTACACACATAATGCTGTGGTGCTCAGAGGTTACTCCTGGCTCTGCACTCAGAAATCACTCCTGGTAGGCTCGGGAGATCATATGAAATGTTGGGGATTAAACCCTAGTTTTCCATGTGCAAGACAAATGCCCTATCAGTTGTGCTATCACTTCAGCCCAATGTTGTATATTTGTACTTTAGAGTATAGTAGCCCTTAAAAAAACCCAAGTTGAATGGAGCGATAGCACAGCTGAAGGGCATCTGCCTTGCGCACAGCCAACCCAGGAAGGAGCCTGGATCGATTCCCAGCATTCCATATAGTCCCCGGTCCCCCAAGCCTGCCAGGAGCGAGTACAGATGCAGGAGTAACCTCTGAGAACATCAAGGTGTGACCCAACCCCCACCCCCAAGGAATAATGAAAGAACTCCAAGATGCAGCTCAATAACAGAGCTGCAGGCATGAATTGCACTGTGTGAAAGCACATCAGCCAAGAGTACAAACAAGAGCAGAGCATTCCGAGAGAAAGCACCTTAAATAAGTGACCCCCCCAGGCCCCCAGACACTACGCTAAAGGAAGGGGGGAGGTCAGACAAAGACGTAAAGTTGAGCTGAGAGTTACAAGGATAACAATGATACATACCCACCACCTTTCCATGTTTTATACTGTACTACTGCACAAGGTTTATTCTTCAAATAAGGATTTTGTCGTTGCTCCACTTGAACGAAAAAACAATCCATGTCTACTAGTGCGACTATCCGGTCTTGTCCAGTATTCATTTTTCTATAAACAATATTATAATTAGGAAGGATACTAAACCCTGAACTGGCGCAATAGGACAGCAGGTAGAGAGCACTTGCCTTGTAAGACGCCAACCCCAGTTCAATGTCTGGCACCCTACAGGTTCTCCCAAGCCTGCCAGGAATGATACCTGAGTGTGGAGCTAGAGTCAGGAGTAAATCCTGAGTACAACTAATGTTGCCCAAACAGCCCCTCTCCAAAAAATTGACCAACCCAAAGCCAACAGGAAGCATTTCTGTTCTCCTACTGTTGAATTACCATAAATCTGGTTGAAAAAAAAAAAAAAACAAGATTGAAATAGGTTTTTCCATACAGAATTATATTTCTACTGATAGAATTAAAAACAGATCCAATTTTAGTAAAATAAAAAAATATTAAAAGCATTTAAGGGCCCGGAGAGATAGCACAGCGGTGTTTGCCTTGCAAGCAGCCTATCTAGGACCAAAGGTGGTTGATTTGAATCCCTGTGTCCCATATGGTCCCCCATGCCTGCCAGGAGCTATTTCTGAGCAGACAGCCAGGAGTAACCCCTGAGCACCGCCGGGTGTGGCCCAAAAACAAAAACAAAAACAAAACAAACAAAAAAAAAAAGCATTTAAGATATTCTCCCCCTCTCCCAAGAACTGGATACTCCATGAAAGCAGAACAAATAGCCAACAGGCACACAAAAATGAGCTCAACTTCCAACATTAACTGTGGGGAAAGGCAATGTCAAGTCAAGTTAGTTAAAGAAGAATCTCAAATATATATTCAGGGAAAATAGAAGCAGAAATTATATTTAAAATATAAACAAATGATACATAACATATATATTTAACCTTTTAAAATATATTTAGGGTTCAGAGTGATAGTACAATAGGTAGAGCGCTTGGTATGCGGCAGACCAAGGTTCATCCCCAGCATCCCATAGGGTCCCCTGAGCTTACTAGGAGTAATTCCTGAATGCAACTCTGGGAATATACCCTGAGAACTGTCAGAACAGAATATACTGCCAGAACAAAACTGAAAAAAAAAAAAAAGGTATTTTCTATAAAGTTTGCCTATAAAAAACTTTATAGTGTTCTAATGGTGATTTTCTATGTTTTTTTTTTTTTGGGGGGGGGTTTGGGTCACACCTGGCAGCACTCAGGGGTTACTCCTGGCTCTACACTCAGAAATCGCTCCTGGCAGGCTCGGGGGACCATATGGGATGCCAGGATTCCAACCACTGTCTTTCTGCATGCAAGGCAAACACCTTACCTCCATGCTATTTCTCTAGCCCCCGGTTTTCTATCTATTAATGTAAGTTACTGTAAACATACCACACTGGTTGATATACAGTGAACTGGAAACACTGTTAAGTAGGGCCAAAGCAATAGTACAGGAGATAAGGCACTTGCCTAGCACACAGCCAACTCAAGTTCCATCCCTGGCATCCCCATATAGTCCCACAAGTCTGCCAGGAGTAACCCCTTAGCAGTGCTGAGTGTACTCCAGATCCGCAAAATAGCCTGTTAAATCATAATAGATATCTGGATTTTAGCATTATACATCCAACTGGTATATGTGACCTAGGCACTGTGCTTATTTTTAAGAAGTTCAACAGGCAGGGGCCGGAGAGATAGCATGGAGGTAGGGCGTTTGCCTTGCATGCAGAAGGATGGTGGTGAGTGACTCCTGAGTGCTGCCGGGTGTGACCCAAAACAAAAAAAAAAACGTTCAACAGGCAATCTAATATGCAGCTGAGAATATAAATAACTGAGGGAAATTAAGACTTACGGCACGTAACTCAAGATTTAAATATGAGAAATGCAGGTTATACAGCTGAGTAAGCACTCAACTGTATTGTGAAAAGGGGTAGTCAAAAATAACACTTACCTGTTTTTAAAATGTCATGCAAATGAAACACTGAAAGATCAGTGAAAACAAATTAATTCGAAAAAATCAGAGTGGCATTCATCCCTTGCAAATTCTGATTGGCCATTAACTCGCATGAGACAGGCAGAATGTGATCCGTTAAAATTTAAAACATTTACAAGTTAGATCCATAATTAGAAATCACTTTATCATAGTTTATGAAGTACTGGAACTGATAATGCAATCATAAAATAGTAAGCCCAGGTTAGAGATACAAATTACCAGAAAAGTACCATATTAGATATAAAACAAGCATGAAACTAGAAACGTGTGGTGATGGGTATTAACTGGACTGTAGTTAATCCTTTTGCGATTTATACAACTATGCACTCATTCTGCCCGACTACACATCTTACTGGTTTACAAACATAAAAATTCAGATATGTTAACAAATAAGGAAAAAAATTTGTTGCTCAAACTGTTCAACAATCAAACACTTCAAACAAGCTTTCAATTTACATATTTTACAAGAGAAAGAGAAAATTTTTTGCTTTATTTTTTGGTGATGGGAAAATGCTTAAGTTATGGGATTTATCTGTTTGTTTTGGGGGAGGCACACCCAGCCAGAGCTCAGGGGTTCCTCGTGGCTCTGGGTTCAGAAATCGCTCCAGTCGGCTGCGAGCAAGGCAAATGCCCCACCGCTGTGCTTTCACTCCAGCTCCTTTTTTAAATTTTATTTATTTATTTATTTATTTATTTATTTATATTTTATTAGCGGGGCAAGCTGGGCCACACCCAGCGGCGCTCAGGGATTCCTCCTGGCAGGTTGGTGGGACCATGGTGGGGTGCTGGGGATTGAACCCGGATTGGCCCTACCTACCCACTGTAGGCCCCTAGTTGTGTGTGTGTTTTATTTTTTAAAAAAGATTGAATTGACAGGCCAGGAGAGATAGCACAGTGGCGTTTGCCTTGTAAGCAGCTTATCCAGGACCAAAGGTGGTTGGTTCGAATCCCGGTGTCCCATATGGTCCCCCGTGCCTGCCAGGAGCTATTTCTGAGCAGACAGCCATGAGTAACCCCTGAGCATCGCCGGGTGTGGCCCAAAAATCCAAAAAAAAAAAAAAGATTGAATTGAATCACTGTGAATTATGAAGTTACATAACTGGATTTCAGGTATCCAAGAGCAAGGACTTTTTAAGGAGGGAAATGAAAAATCATGCCCAAACCTGCCCCTCTGATTATGAAGACATCGCACTACTTAGATCATCTATAATAGTCACGTTGCTTGAAAGAAATTGCACTCCCTTACTACCTTTACACACAGCTCAACTCCACCCAATCTAGACAAGCAGATTGTCAAGCAGACGAGAAAATACGTCCGAGGCAAACAAATGAAGAGCTAAGATGAAGAGCTAGTAATTAAAATAATTAAAATGAGGGCCGGAGAGAGAGCATGAGGTAGGGTGTTTGCCTTGTATGATGCAGAAGGACGGTGGTTCGAATCCCAGCCTCCCATAGGGACCCCCTTGAGCCTGCCAGGAGTGATCTCTGAGCGTAGAGCCAGAAGAAACCCCTGAGCGATGCCCAAAAAATAAAAAATAAACGTATTAAAAATTAATGAATAATTAAAATAATAACAATCTTTTAAAAAGGTTCATGTGTGAGCAAACCTGACCTTGCCTCTAAGAGCCTATTTCCTAGTCTATGCCATTTCGGCTCGATTTTGTGACTTAGGACGACGATGCTCTCAAAAGGCGGAAAAAAGAGTGAATTTTCAGGGTTCCAAATTCTCTTACCCAAAGTGACAGGCACCTGACAGGCGAGCTCCGGCCTCCGACAAGGCCGCCGCGGACGCTTTAGGCTTCTTGGCGCTCACTGGCGGGCCAAGGCTTTAGATTCTGTGTTCTCTGTCTCGGGGTTTCAAGAAAGACGGATTCCGATCATGCCCGGGCAAGTGCTCAGCGGAGGATGCTCGCCAATGCCGCCGCCGCCATTCCCAGCAACTCTGCACCAGACAGCTGTCAAAAAAAGCCGCGCTTCCGCCCTGCGCTCAGGCTGCGCGCGCAGTCCGAGACGACCGTTGGCGCCTGCGCAGAGCAGCTCTTTCGCCTTTCGCCCCGCCCACCGGGAGCAACCGTCTCTCCAACAGCCGCCAACTTCCGTGCACGCGTGCGCACTGCTGACCCGCCGCTGAGCGCGCGCGCTCTACTAACCCGCCTCAGGGCGCGCACTCACTACTCTACTAGCCCGTTGCTGGGCGCGTGCGCACTACACTACTAATCCAGCGCTGAGCGCGCGCGCATTACTGACCCACCGCTGGGCGCATGCGCACTACTGACCAACCGCTGTGCGCGTGCGCAGTACTGTCCCGCCGCTGGGTGCGTGTGCGCTACGCTACTGGCCCTCCGCTCGGCGCGTGCGCACTACAGTACTAATCCGCCGCTGAGCGCGCGCATTACTGCCCCACCGCTGGGCGCGTGCGCCCTACGAACCGGCCGCTGGGCGCGTGCGCAGTACTGTCCCTCCGCTGGGCGCGTGTGCGCTACACTGCTAGCCCTACGCTCGGCGCGTGCGCACTACGGACCGGCCGCTGCGCGCATGCGTACTACGGGCCCTCGGCTGGGCGCGTGCGCAGTGCCGGGTTCCTTCCCGGCCCAGGTGGTGGCGGCGCCTCCCGCTCCTCGCTCGCTTCCTCGCTTCGCCTCCCGCCGCTCCACCCCGTCGCCCCAGTCCGCGCCCGAGCCCGAGCCGGGGTCCGTCCGGGGCCGGGACCGGGCCCGCTTGGCAGCCGCCTGGAGCCCCGCCGAGGCCTCGGGAGGGCGGGCGGCGTGCGGCGGCGCGCGGGGCTCGCCATGGCGACGGACCAACTGAGCGCGCTGTGCGAGCAGCTGGTGAAGGCCGTGACGGTCATGATGGACCCCGGCTCCACGCAGCGCTACCGCCTCGAGGCGCTCAAGGTAGCCCGCCGGGGCACGGGGAGCCCGCCCGGGCGCAAGGATGGGCGCCTCGGCCCGCCGGCCACGCGGCCTCTGCGCGCTGGCTCCGCATCCCTGATCGGGGTCCGGGTCGCGCCCCGCCCGTTCCCGCGCTCCCTCTGCCTCGTCTGCCTCCCCTTCGCTGCCCCCTCCGCGAATTGTGCTCACTTGCTCCCCGATCCCTGGCCCGCGGGCCCCTCCGCTTCCATCGCTCCCGTTCCATTCTCTTTTATGCGTTTGGTGTCGGTCTTGGGTCACACCTCCTGGCCCTGCGCTCAGACACCACACCGCTCCTGGCAGGCTCAAGGAGGGGGGACTCTCTGCGACGTCGGGGGGGATCAAACCTGGCGGCAGGGTGCAAGGCCAAAGCCCTGTCAATTGATAGTCTTTGTTTTTGTTTATTTGTCTGTTTTGGGGTTTGGGGTCACACCCAGCGGCGCCCAGGCGTTCATCCTGGGTCTGCGTGCATAAATGGCTCCTGGCAGGCTCAAGGAGGGGAGACTCTGCAATGTCGGGGATCAAACCTGGCAGCAGGGTGCGAGGCAAAAGCCCTGTCAATTGATAGTCTTTACTTTGGTTTATTTGTTTTTTTTTTTTGGGGGGGGGGGTCTTGGGGTCATACCCAGCGGCGCTCAGGTGTCCCTCCTGGGTCTACGTGCATAAGTCGCTCCTGGCAGGCAGGCTCAAGCGGGGGAGACCCTATGGGATGTCGGGGATCAAATCTGGCTGCAAGACAAAAGCCCTGCCAATGAATAGTCTTTGTTTGCTTGTTTTGGGGTCCCACCCGGCGGCGCTCAGGGTGATTCCTGGCTCTGCACCCAAAGAAGTTGCTCCTGGCAGGCTCAAGGTGGGGGACCCTATGGTATGTCGGGGATCAAAACCTGGGTCCATCCCGGTTGGCAGGGTGCAAGGCAAAAGCCCTGCCAATTAAGAGTATTTTGTTTATTTTTTTTGGTTTTGGGGGTCACACCCGGCAGCGCTCAGGGGTTCCTCCTGGGTCTACGTGCATAAATCGCTCCTGGCTGGTAGGCTCAAGGTGGGACCCCATGGGATGTCGGGGATCAAACTTGGCTGCTGGTGCAGGCCCATCCCGGTCAGCAGGGTGCAAGGCAAACCCCTGCCAATTAATAGTCTTTATTTTTATTTCTTTACTTGTTTATTTATTTTTGGTTTTGGGGTCACACACCCCTGGCTCTTACACTCAGAGATCGCTCCTGGCAGGCTAAAGGTGGGGGGGGGGATCCTATGGGATGTCGGGGATCAAACCTGAGTCCATCCCGGTCTGCAGGTTGCAAGGCAAAAGTCCTGCCAATTAATAGTTTTGTTTTGTGGTTTTTGTTTTGTTTTGTTTTGGGGTCCCGCCCGGCAGCTCTCAGGGGTTCCTCCTGGCTCTGCGTTCAGAAATAGCTTCTGGCAGTTAGGCTCAAGAGGGACCCTATGGGATGCCCTTTGGGACTTGAATCCATTCTTTTTTTTTTTTTTTTTTTTGGTTTTTGGGCCACACCCGTGTGATGCTCAGGGGTTACTCCTGTCTATGCGCTCAGAAATCGCCCCTGGCTTGGGGGGGACCATATGGGACGCCGGGGGATCGAACCGCGGTCCTGATCCTTGGCTAGCGCTTACAAGGCAGACACCTTACCTCTAGCGCCACCTTCCCGGCCCTTGAATCCATTCTTGAAGGTTTTCCTTCCTTCCCCCTAATGAGGACCGCCCCCCACTCCTCATCCCACACGATCCCCCCCAAACCCTTTGAACTTAAGCGCCCCTTGAACTTAACTTGCCTCCTCTGACTACTCCCCTCTCTCTCATCCTTTTTCTTGCGTGTTAGTGAAATGATTTCCTCTCCTATACCCCCCCCTCCTCGGGTTCGCGTGTGGGGTTATTCTTAGAGTGTTCGCGCACAGAGGAACTTGGGCCACTTTGCATTTTATTTTAACCAGGCGACTTTGGTTTCCTGGAAGTCAAGTGTTAGGTTCCTAGAGGTCCCGGTCCTCGTACTTACTGACTCTCCGATGCAGTTTGGAGGTGCCAAGACAAGATGGGGTGGGGGTGACTTATACAATAGGCGCTTAAAAAAAGTACACTGGTTGGGGTGGGGAATCCATGCACTCTTTGCATTTAAGTGATGTAGCTTATTAAAGGGAACATCATTTGGAGGAAAATTTGATGCCACAGGTTTGAAATTTAAAAAAAACTTTGATTTCTGTTTTGTGTTATCAAGTCTTAAAAATAGGTACCTGAAGAAAGTAGACTTTTGTTGTGGTTTGTGGTCTTGCATGCATCATCACCTGTACTCGGGGGTTAAAGAAATTTTAAGACTTTCTCTTTTAAGTTGGAGGGGGTTTGGGCCACAGGTGCCTTGGGAGTGCTTCTGATTCTGTGCTCATGGATCATTCCTGGTGGTGTTCCAGACCGTAGTGTGCTGGGGATTAATCAGCAGCCTGCAGGGCAAATGCTTTAAATCCCAAACTCTTGTGTACTACTAGGTCAGATTGGGGTGGGGTGGGGTGGGGTGGGGATTGGGCAGTGCCTCCCAGAAGCACTCAGGGGTTACTCTTTTTTTATATGTAAATTCCTATTTACTCCTAGTAGGCTCAGGGGACCATATGGAATGCCAGGGATCGAACCTAGATATGTCCTAGGTTGGTTGAGTGCTATTCACTCAGACCCACAGGGTTACTCTTGGCTCTGCACTCAAAGATTGCTTCTGGCAGGTTAGGGCACCATATGGGATGCCAGGTATTGGGGTCCATATGAGATACCGATATCCAACCCATGTCCATCCAGGGTCAGCTGCTTGCAAGGCAAATGCCCTACCCTCTATGCTATCGCTTAGGCCCGGATATATATGTATATAAATACTAGCATGGGACATTTTGGAGCTCTGAAAGTGAATGGTATATTTAATCCTTATTTATATATTTCTTGATTTTGCAACTTTAAAAATGCATCTCAAGTTGGAGTTTGTTGTTCTTTTGAACCCCGTACTTTGATGCTGGGGGCTGGGATATGTGAGTGCAGGGAGTTAGCCTTTTGGCCCTAGAGGTTGAAGTTTTTTATCTTTTTCTCTCTCCCTTCCTTCCTTCCTTCCTTCCTTCCTTCCTTCCTTCCTTCCTTCCTTCCTTCCTTCCTTCCTTCCTTCCTTCCATCCTTCTCTCCCTCCTTCCTTCCTTCCTTCCTTCCTTCCTTCCTTCCTTCCTTCCTTCCTTCCTTCCTTCCTTCCTTCCTTCCTCTTTTCTTTGTTTCTTTCCTCTTCCTTCCTTCCTTCTTTTTCTTTCTTGCTTGCTTGCTTGTTTGTTTTGGGTCAAACCCACTCAGGGGTTACTCCTTTGGGCTTGAAGAACCATATGGGATGCTGGGCCCTACCCAGCATGTTCAGGATGTACTCCTGGCTCTGTCCTTGGGGATCACTCCTAGTGGGCTTCTGGGGACCATGTGATATGCTGAACTGAACCTGAGTCAGTTACTTGCAAGATAAGTGCCCTACCCCATCTGCTGTACTCTGTCCAGCCCTATGTTGAAGTTTCTTAATATTAAGTTATTTTTGGAGCCGGAGTGATAGCACAGTGGTAGGGTGTTTGCCTTGCATGAGTCCAAGCTGGGACTCACCAGGGTTCCATCCCCAGCATTCCATATATATATGGTCTCCCGAGCCTGGCAGGAGAGATTTCTGAGTGCAGAGCCAGGAGTAACTCCCTGAGCTCTGCTGAGTGTGGCCTAAAACAAACAAACAAACAAAAACAAAACCAGGGGCCTGTGAGGTGGCGCTAGAGGTGAGGTGTCTGCCTTGCAAGCGCTAGCCAAGGAAGGACCTCGGTTCAATCCCCTGACATCACATATGGTCCCCCCAAGCCAAAGGCAATTTCTGAGCGTTTAGCCAGGAGTAACCCCTGAGCGTCAAACGGGTGTGGCCCAAAGACCAAAAAAAATCAAAACCAAAAAAGATTAAGTTGCTTTATTCCCAACCTGTTCTGTCTCTTAAAGGGAAATCCTTAACTCCCCCCCTTTTTTTAATTTCAGTTTTGTGAGGAGTTTAAAGAAAAGTGCCCTATCTGTGTCCCATGTGGTTTGAGACTGGCAGAGAAAACACAGACCGCCATCATCAGACACTTTGGCCTTCAAATTCTGGAACATGTTGTTAAGTAAGGAGCTTTTGCTTATTAACTATGATCTCTTATTTCTTCTATAACTCATTGAGCTATGCTTTTGATAAATAGAAAGTTTCTTTGGAGAAAGGAGTGATTCCAAAGGGGTTATTAGAACCTTCTACATGATACACTATTAGTAACAGGTACTATACACCACCTAAAAGGTAAGGCCTGTCATAGAGATAGGCAGGCTGGGCGAAGGAGGTGAGGGAAACTAGAGAGGGTGGTGGAAGGAAGTTGACACTTGGAAAGGAATTCAAGTTGAAACATGTATTTCTGAAACTCAATCATAGAACTTTGTAATTATTGTGACCCAATTAAATACAAAGCAAGGGGGGAAACACTACTTCAAGTGAGTTCTCTCTGAAGATTTAACCTTTCTCTTCAGTTCTTCATGTAAAGTGTTAGGTGCTTGCATTCCTTTGAGATTTATTGATAGCTGCCAACATTCATACTGCATTTATTGAATTTATATGCTAGTGGACCTCAATGTTTAGAATATGACAAATGTTAGGCTAAGTAAATCGGATTAGGCATTGTGGCACACTTTTTTCAATTTTGAGGCTGGCCTTCTAAGACTGTGCTTCTCTAACTTTAGTCTCTTCTTCCTGCCTGTCAGAAAAATCCGCCGTAAAGTATAGCCTCATTTTTCTTGGAATTCTGCAGTTACCTTAAAAGTCAGTTCAGAAAGTTATTATCAAGATACTGTTTTCTCAGGAATGTTTCAATTGACACAGACATATATTTGCTTTTGGTCTGTCTGTAAACTCAAGGGGGGAAAGCTGATTAAACACCAATCTTGTTGATAGCCGATTAAAAACTCCCAATAAAATTTTTATTATTAGTTAAATAGAAACATTTTGTCCATTTTTCTCAGGATATAAAAGGTAAGAAATTTCTTAATGAAATCACCAACACAATTTGACACAGGAATGAATCCAACTAGCCTTTAATGAAGGAAGTTCTAATTGACTCTGCTGACTTGATTCATTTTGGTGGCCAGGTTTCGATGGAACAACATGTCTCGATTGGAGAAGGTCTATCTGAAGAACAGTGTCATGGAGCTGATCGCAAACGTAAGAACTGGTTGATAGCCTCGTGTTTCTAAGACTGTTGAAAAGATCATGGTCTCCCGTGCCTGCCAGGAGCAATTTCAGAGTATAAAGCCAGGAATAACCCCTGAGCACTGCTGGTGTGACCCAAAAAACACAAACAAATGAACAAAAAAGATGTGTGGCTTCTTCAAGCACTATTTGTGGGGTACACTACACTACACTACTTAGGGTTTTTTTGAGATTTGTTCTTGAGCCACAATCTGCTATGTTCAGGACTCGCTCCTGGCTCTGTGCTTGGGGATAACTCCTGGCAGGACTCAGGGAACCATACGGGGTACCCAGGATTTATACCAGGCAGCCATCCATGTACAAGGCAAACAGTTTACCCACATACTATCTCTGACCCCTTCTATATAGTGTTTGTATAAATAATGTAATGCTTTTGCGTGCTTTTTATGCTTTTCTCTCTATATATGTCTTACTGCCAAGAAAAATATTAGTTTATCATTTTTCTTATTAGGATTAAGCCCTCATATGTTTGCTTTTATTTTATTTTTGTGAATTTTGGGCCACACCTGACAGTCTCTGTGCTCAAGGATCACTCGTGGCAGGGCATGAGGATCCATATGGGGTGTTAGCTGCATGCACGGCAAGTCACTTGTTATCCTATTGCTCCGGCTCCTGCTTTTATTGGTTGATTGGTTTTTGGTAGCAGGACCTCATACTTAACAAAACATGTACTTACTCTAGTGCAGAGCTTCATCCTGGCCTGATAGCCACTTTTTTTTTTTTTTTTTTTGCTGTTGTTTGTTTGGGTGCCAGCCTGGCAGTGCTGAGGGGCTGCCCCCAACTCAGTGCTCTGGGGTTGCTCCTGGTGTTTGATGCCCAGGAGACCATGTGATGCTGGAATTGAACCCAGACCTCTCGCATGAAACCATACTCTGCTTATGCTCGATCTATTGATCATCTCTCCATCCCTGATTTCCACTTTTGAAATGTAAATACTAGAAGTGTATATGTGTCTGTCTGTGTGGGTGGGTATCCTAGAGATGATTCAGAGTAAGATGATTGCTGCAAACCCCCCCCCTCCCTTTTTGTTTTTGGTTTTGGGTCATACCTGGCAGCGCTCATGGGTTACTCCTGGCTCTGCACTCAGAAATTGTTCCTGGCAGGCTCAGGGATGCCGGGATTCAAACCACCGTCCTTCTACGTGCAAGGCAGACGCCCTACTTCCGTGCTATCTCTTCGGCCCCCAATAAACCCCATATGATGCCACATAAGGTTTTTTGAGCATCACCATGAATGGTTCCTACACAGTCAAGAGTAAGACCTCAGCACTGGGCCCGGAGAGATAGCACAGCGGCGTTTGCCTTGCAAGCAGCCGATCTAGGACCAAAGGTGGTTGGTTCGAATCCCGGTGTCCCATATGGTCCCCTGTGCCTGCCAGGAGCTGTTTCTGAGCAGGCAGCCAGGAGTAACCCCTGAGCAATGCCGGGTGTGGCCCAAAAACCAAAAAAAAAAGACCTCAGCACTATCATGTGTGCGTCCCTTCGCCTCCCAAAAAAAAGCCAAATATATTAGAAAAGTAAAGATGGGCAAAGAATAGTAAATGTTTTCAGCAAATGAGTAATAATTTTAGCAAAAAAAAGCCAAATATATTAGAAAAATAAAGACGGGAAAGAATAGTAAATGTTTTCAGCAAATGAGTAACAATTTTAGCAATAAAAATATGCACAGTTGGGGCCAGAGAGATAGCACAGCAGTAGGGCATTTGCCTTGCATCAGCCAGCTTGGGAGGGACCCAGCATCCCATTTGGTTCCCCAAGCCTTCCAGGAGCAATTTCTGAGCATGCCGCCGATGTGGCCCAAAAACCAATCCATCAATAAAGTAAGTTTAAAAAAAATATGCACAGTTCTTTACTTTCTCATTCTTTTTCTCCCTCCCTCCTTTCTTCCTTCCTCTTCCTTCCTTTCCCTTCCCTTTTCTGTTTTCCCCTTCCTTCCTCCCTTTCCCTTTCTTCCTTCCCCTCCTTCCTTCTTTTCCCTTTCTTACTTCCTCCCTCCCTTCCCCTTTTTCCCATCCTTCCCCTTCCTTCCTCTTCCTCCCTTTCCCTTCCTTTCTTCCTTCCCCTCCTTCCTCTCCTTTCTTTTCCCTTTCTTACTTCCTTCCTTCCCCTTCTTCCTGTCCTTCCCCTTCCTTCCCCTCCTTTCCATTCTCCCTCCCTCCCTCCCTTCCTTCCTTCCTGTGAAAAAAAGAAAGAAAAAAAAGAAAAGAAAAAATATGCACAGTTGGGGCCATGGTTTGAATGAGAGGGCCTGAGAAAGGGGCTGAAGAGATAGTACCGAATAACACTTGCCTTATACTGCAACAGACCCAGATTCAGTTCTTAGCACCACAGGTAGTCTCCCAGTAAGCCTTGAGCACTGATGTATATGTCCCCAAAAAATTAAAATTAAGAAAGTGCCTGGATTTGAGCCCAGCATTACACACACTTTCTCTAATACAACCCCAGACACCTTGGCTTTGACCCAGTAAGCTTTTTCCCTCCCCCCCTACAGCAATTATAAATCCACAGAATTATTTATTTCAGGGTTTGTTTTTGTTTTGGAGGCCACACCCTGCTATGTTCAGGTTACTCCTGGCTCTGCATTGAAGAATTATCTCCTGGGGCACAGCAGTAGGGCCTTTGTCTTACATGCAGCTGACCGAGGACGAACCCTGGTTCATCCCTGGCATCCCATATGGCCCCCCAAGCCTGCCAGGAGCAATTTCTGAGTGCAGAGCCAGAAGTAACCCCTGAGCACCACCAAAACCAAAGCCCCCCCAAATAAAAGCCCCCCCCCCCAAATTCTTGATTGGCTCAGAGGACCATACGAGATGCCAGGAATCTAACCTGGGTGAGTTGTTTACAAGGCAAGCATCCTACCGACTGCTCTAGTGCCTTTAATAAATTTTTTCTAGGCCTGGAGCAATAGTATAGCAGGGAGGGAGGGAACTTGCTTTGTACAAGACCTAACTGGGGTCTTTTTTTTTTTTTTTTTTTTTGATTTTTTGGGCCACACCAAGTGCTTAGTTCAGGGGACTGAACCTGGGTTTGCAGCATGCAAGGCAACCACCCTAGCTATTGTGCTATAGCTTCAGCCCTATTTAGCTGAGTTCTAACCCCGTATCTTAAATGGGCCTCTGTGCACCACTACGAGTAATTACAGAGTACAGAGCCAGTAATAAGCTCACAGCATTGCTGGCTATGCCCCAAAAAGCAAAAAAAAAAAAAAAAATTTTTTTTTATTTTCTTCCTCTCCTTTTTTCTGTTATATGAGATAATAGTGAGCCTTCCCTCGTTAATTAATGACTAGGCAATAGTATTTCCAGACTTCCAAAATAACCTGTCAGGTGATACCAAAGATAACCATGTTCTCTTTTTACATAGTACATGAATCTTGTATGAAACTTAGAAGAACCAAGTCTGGTCTGGACCTAAGCATAGTGGGTAGGGCTTTTACCTTGCACATGACTGGCCCGGGTTTGTTGATTCCTGGCATTCCATATGGTCGCCCAAGCCTGCCAGTAGCAGTTTCTGAGCACAGAGCCAGTAGTAACCCATGAACACCACCAGGTGTTGCCCAAAATTACCCCCCCAAAAAAAAAAAAAAAAAAAACCCACTGCTCAATTTGACTGGCTTTAAAAAAAAAAAAAAAGGAAGAACTAAGTGTAGATTTTACTAAAGTAAAACTATTAGTATATTCAGTTGCTCTCCCTAAGTTCTCTCATTTTCCCATTAACTTCTTAATATACTCCTTTTTTGTTTGTTTTGGAGTATATTTTGTGAGTTTTGTTTGTTTTGTTTTGGAGCCATACTTCAGGACCCAGCTGTGCTCAAGATTACTCCTCTGCTCTGTAGTCAGGAATCACTCCTTGTGGGCTTTGGGGACCATACGGGATGCTGGGATCAAGTTCGGGTTTGCTTTGTGCAAGGCAAGCGCCCTCCACAGTGTACTACCATTCTGGCTTCTCTACTTTGTTTTTTCTTTATTTCCCACCCAGCCCACTTAAATGAAACAGAATCCTGATTAGGTAAATAGCAATGCTGTCTTCCTTGCTCTGACAGCCGTTTCATTAGCCGATGCAACCTTTACTAGGGCTTCAGATGGGTAATAATGACAATGCCGGACAAGTGACTCAGACATGAAGAACAGGTTTATTCTGTTTCAAAGGAGGCTGCGGTTTTTTGAAATGTTTATGCTTTTATGATCCTTCCCTGACTCCCTGCCACCCACCCACGCCCACCCCCCTCCAGCCCAAATTTGGTTTAGCCAGATGACTTAATATTTGATTCTGCTTCTTTTTTCAGGGAACACTGAGCATTATGGAAGAGGAGAATCATATTAAAGATGTTCTGTCTCGAATTGTAGTAGAAATGATCAAACGGGAGTGGCCCCAGCACTGGCCAGACATGCTCGCAGAATTGGACACTCTTTCCAAACAAGGGGTATAAAATATGGCTGTGTCTGTTTGCTTTCAGCTTTAGGGGGTGTTCTTTGTTGTTGTCTTGTTTTTATTAACAAGAAAAATCTTTGGGTTTGCCTATAATGAAAATAGTTCTAATGTCGCTTGTTTCTTTCTGTTGGTATAGGAAACACAGACAGAATTAGTGATGTTTATTCTTTTGCGACTGGCAGAGGATGTAGTGACCTTTCAGACATTACCACCTCAAAGAAGAAGGGATATCCAGCAAACATTAACACAGAACATGGAAAAGGTCTTTAGTTTCCTACTTAACACACTCCAAGAAAATGTCAACAGTTACCGGCAAATGGTAAGGGATAACATATCTCAAAAGTAAAAATTTTGTTAGTAGAAATTTCTGTGATTTTGTATTTTAAATCATTAACCATTAACAAGAAACTAGGATTTCCAATTCAGCAAAAGATGTAAGTATCATTTTATAGGAAACTCAGTTCCGTCAATTTTTTGTTTACTAGAACAAAGTAATTTCATAAAAATATTTTCTAAAGGGGCCCGGAGAGATAGCACAGCAGTGTTTGCCTTGCAAGCAGCCGATACAGGACCAAAGGTGGTTGGGTCGAATCCCTGTGTCCCATAGGGGTCCCCCGTGCCTGCCAGGAGCTATTTCTGAGCAGACAGCCAGGAGTAACCCCTGAGCACCGTCGGGTGTGACCCAAAAAAACAAAAACAAAAAAAATTTTTCTAAAGTAGTTTAAGAATAAAGATAAGAGGCCAGAGCTATGGCGCAGTGGTAGGGCATTTGCCTTGCATGCAGCTGACCCAGGACGGAGTTGGGTTCAATCCCCTATGTCCCATATGGTCCCCCAAGCCAGGAGTGAATTCTGAGCACAGAGGCAGGAGTAATCCCTGAACGTCACCGGGTGTATGCTCCCTACCCCAAAAAAAAGAATAAAGGTAAATTTGGACTGCTGGGTGTGGCCCAAAAACAAAAAGAATAAAAGGTAAGTTCTTTTTTTTTTTTTTTTTTTTTTTTTTTTTTTGGTATTTGGGCTACACCCAGCGGTGCTCAGGGGTAACTCCTGGCTGTCTGCTCAGAAATAGCTCCTGGCAGGCACGGGGGACCATATGGGACACCGGGATTCGAACCAACCACCTTTGGTCCTGGGTCGGCTGCTTGCAAGGCAAACGCCGCTGTGCTATCTCTCCAGGCCCACCTATATATTCTTAATAAAGTTATGTTTAATTCTAATAATAAAAATTGACTCTATACTTAAAATTCATTATTTAAGATCTTGTGGGATGGAAAATAATTACTTGTTTTGCTCATGAAAACATTGGATTCTTATACTTTTATTTTTCTCCTTTCAGAAAACAGAAAATTCTCAGGAGTCAAAGGTAAGAAATCTTTATGGAGTTAGGAGGAGACTTCTTTAAGACTTTCAAGAACAGGGACCAGAGAGCTAAAACAGCGGTAGGGCATTTGCCTTGCACACAGCTGACCCAGGACAAACAATGGTTCGAATTTTTGTATCCCATATGGTCCCCCAAGCCAGCCAGGAGCTATTTCTGAGTGCAGAGCCAGGAGTAACCACTGTCATTGAATGTGGCCCAAAAACCAAAAGAAAAAAAAAAAAAAGACTTTCAAGAACAGGGGCCCGGAGCAATGGCACAACGTTAGGGCATTTGCCTTGCATGCATATGACCCAGGACGGACCCAAGTCTGATCCCTGGCATCCTGAGGCTGCCAGGATCGATTTCTAAATATAAGCCAGGAGTAGCCCCTGAAAGTCTCTGGGTATGGCCCAAAATCTAAGACTATCAGGTATAGTGACTGGGAGAAAGACGATAGAATAAGTAAGGCACTTGCCTTGTTTGAAGTGGACCTGCGTTCAAACCCCAGCACCACATATATCCTCCATTGGCTGCCTTCAGTGATCCCTGAGCAAAGCCAGGAGTAAGCCTGAGCACATTTGAGTGACCCCAATACTAAACACTTGGAGGCACAGGGATACCCAGTGGAGAGTGACTATTTTATCGTTGAGTGATGACTGAATGGAGTGAAAATTCTACTTGAGTCTTCTTCAAGGAGACAGAATGACCAAACATGCCAATATGATATCTCTTGTTTGGAGGTTTTGATCTACACCCAGTGGTGCTCAAGGGACCATGTGGTGTCAGAAATCGAAACGGGCCCGGAGAGATAGCACAGCGGTGTTTGCCTCGCAAGCAGCCGCTCCAGGACCTAAGGTGGTTGGTTCCAATCCTGGTGTCCCATATGGTCCCCCGTACCTGCAAGGAGCTATTTCTGAGCAGACAGCCAGGAGTAACCCCTGAGCACCGCCGGGTATGACCCCAAAAACAAACAAACAAAAGAAATCGAAACAGGCCTCATTTCTACAAAGATTGTGCTCTGCCTGCTAAGCTGTCTCTTAACCTATGACAATATGTTCTCTCTCTCTTAAAAATATTATGATATGCAGTACTTAATTTTTATTTTTTTATTTTTATTTATTTATTTTTTTTTGGTTTTTGGGTCACACCCTGCAGTGCTCAGGGGTTACTCCTGGCTTCATGCTCAGAAATTGCTCCTGGCAGGCACGGGGGACCATATGGGACGCTGGGATTCGAACCAATGACCTCTTGCATGAAAGGCAAACGCCTTACCTCCATGCTATCTCTCCAGCCCCTTTAATTTTTTTTTTGAGACCTACCTGTTGTTCTCAGGGCTTACTTCTGGCCCTGTGCTCATGGATCACTCTGGCAGAGCTTGGAGGCCACATGGGGTGCTAGGGATCAAACCCAAGTCAGCCACACAAGTGACTTACCCACTGTACTGTATCTCCAATCTCTGTCTCTTTTTTTGTGGGGGAGGGGGAGGGGGCCATACCAGTTTGACACTTAGGGGTTACTCCTGGCTATGTGCTCAGAAATCGCCTCTGGCAGGCACGGGATGGGATGCCTGGATTCGAACCGCCGTCCTTCTGCATGAGAGGCAAACACCTTACCTCCATGATATCTCTCCGGCCCCACACATACTTTTTTTGTTTGTTTTTGGGTCACACCCAGCAGCACTCAGGGGTTACTCTTGGCTCTACGCTCAGAAATCACTCCTGGCAGGCTCGGGGGACCCTATGGGATGCCGGGATTCAAACCACTGTCCTGCATGGAAGGCAGACGCTTTACCTCCAGGCTATCTTTCCGTCCCCACACACACTTTTTTTTAATTGAAAAATAGAAAGTAGAAGGACCAGAGCAATAATAATAATAGGGGCTCTTGTCATGCATGAAGACCAGGGTTCTATCCCTGCTACCTATATGGTTCCCTGAGTCTTCCAGGAGTAATTTCGGAGTGCAGAGCCAGGAATAAACTCTGAGCACCTCCTACAGTTGTTTCTCAAAAATGTAAGTGGTCAGAGGATTAGTATAGGGATTAAGGTGCTTGCCTTACATCCTCATCCTGGTTCAAAAAAAGTTCCCTGAGTACGTCTAGGAGGTCACTCCTAAGCAAAAAGCCTGAGTACCACTACTTATGGCCCCAAACTCAGAATATGAATATGATTGTAGAATAAAGGGGGCTCAGGTATAGTCACAGTATTTTTGTCTCTTGTCAAAAGAGGTGTGCTTTTCATATAGGTGCAGGCAAACTGTCGAGTAGCAACCGCAGCTCTGAATACTCTAGCTGGCTACATTGACTGGGTGTCCATGATTCACATCACTGCAGAAAACTGTAAACTCTTGGAGATGCTGTGCCAACTTTTGAATGAAGAGGAACTGCAGTTGGGAGCAGCTGAGTGTCTTCTCATTGCAGTCAGCAGAAAAGTAAGTCACACTTCAGATGGATTTTTATCCTCGGGGGAGAAAGAATGTTATGAGTGTGAGAGTGTATGTCCATTTAGTTGTATGTTATAGCAGAAAGATGGAAAGATTTAGTTTTCTTTCACGTCAGCTTATTAGCTATTACCTGTTAGACAAGTTATGTACCCGTTCAGAAGATAAATACTTGTCAGGCTATTTGATTTTTTTTTTTTTTTTTTGTTCTGTTTTGGTTAAGGTTGGGTTTTCATGGGACCAGGATAAAGGTATTGGTTTGTTGTTGTTGTTGTTGTTGTTATTGCTTTGTTTTTGGGTCACACCCGGTGGCGCTCAGGGATTACTCCTGGCCCTGCGCTCTGGACTCACTCCTGGTAGGCACGGGGTTGGGGGGAGGACCATATAGGATGTTATGTATAGTTTTAAAGAAGTGGTTTGGAGACCAGGCAGAAAGTTAAAAAGACTGGAATGCAGGGTTTAAGCTTGCTTTGTGTGCAAGAGTCCCTGGTTCCTCCCTAGCAATGCCTAGTCCCTCGAGTACTTACTTTGCTGGTAGTAGCACCCAGCACCTCCAGGAGTGGCCCACTAAAGAGCTTGTATTTAACAAGGTAGGCTTTCTCTGGTATTCAGCTGCACACAGTCAAACGTTACGCATGAGTGTGTTGCTTATATAGGTAGAGAATATATTGGTTCTTGCAAGTTTCAGTAATATGGTTCATGTTACTTCTGTCACCCTGTAAATTGTATCTAGGGCAGGTTGGAAGACCGGAAACCTTTGATGGTCTTATTTGGAGATGTTGCCATGAATTACATAATTTCTGCTGCACAGTGAGTATCTACTTTTATTGGTACATGTTTGATATTTTTGCCTTTAAAATGTATGTCTTCTCTGGGGCCGGGAAGGTGGCGCTAGAGGTAAGGTGTCTGCCTTACAAGCGCTAGCCAAGGAACGGACCGCGGTTCGATCCCCCGGCGTCCCATATGGTCCCCCCAAGCCAGGGGCGATTTCTGAGCACATAGCCAGGAGTAACCCCTGAGCGTCAAACGGGTGTGGCCCAAAAAACCAAAAAAAAAAAAAATGTCTTCTCATGGGGCTGAAGCAATAGCACAGCAGTAGGGTGTTTGCCTTGCACGTGTCTGATGCAGGACAGACCTGGTTCGATTCCCGGCATCCCATATGGTCCTCCAAGCCAGCGATTTCTGAGCATCACTGGGTGTGGCCCACAAACCAAAAGAAGATTTGTCTCCCTGGCATCATGGGATCTTGGGGGCTACACATGAAGATACTTGACCTGGCAGTACAGGCCTTATGCTTGGGCCCCACAGAGCTGTGCTGCTCGGGCCTAGTTGTGTGGGGATTAGACATGTGCTAATCCTTTGCCCAGATGTTTTGTTTGTCTGTATTTGAAGTTCCTGTCTGAATGGTCACAGTGATATGGATTTATTTGTTTGTTTTTCTTCGTGGTGTGCCTGGGGGATTCAGGTTGGGGGTTTCATACCTGGTGGTGCTCAGAGCTTACTCTTGACTGCACTCAGAAATTACTCCTGGTGGTCTCTGGGAATAATATGGGATGCCAGAGATTTGCCACAGTCAGGGCAAGAATGCTGAATAAAATTTCTCTTTTTTGGGACGGAGGGAGGGGGTGGGCCACACCTGGCAGCATTCAAGGGCTACTCGTGGCTCTGTGCTCAGAAGTCACTCCTGGCAGGCTTGGGGGACCAGGTGGCATGCCAGGGATCAAACCCAGGCCAGCCGCTTGAAATTCAAAAAGCCCTACCCATATCAAAACAAAAAATTTTGTTTGTTTTTGGGTCATACCCAGCAGCGCGCGCTCAGGGGTTATTTACTACTGGTTCAGCACTCAGAAATCGCTCCCGGCAGGCTTGGGGGACCATATGGGATTCCGGAATTCGAACCGTCAACCTTCTGCATGCAAGGCAGACCTTACCTCCATGCTATCTCTCCAGCCCCTCCAAAATAAAATTTTATTGTTTGAATGTTCCCAAGTTTGCTCCTCCATTTACCTAGCAATTGATGTTGCTTCCCAATTTTCGGGACTATGAGTAAAGCTGCTCTAAAAATCCATGTCAGTTTTATTAGTGAGCACAAATTTTCACTTTTGGGTAAACACAGGAGTGCAGTTGATCAAGGTAAAGGTGAGTTTGATTTTGTTAGAAACTCAAACTGTCTTCCAAAGTGACTATATAGTTCTGTCCTTGCCCTTAGCACTGAGTAAAAGTTCCTGTTGCTCTCCATTCTTGACCATATTTTTGTTGTCAGCTCTCTGTATATTTCATCTTTCTTTTTTTTTTTGTTTTTTTTGTTTTTTTTGTTTTTTTGGGCCACACCTGGCGGTGCTCAGGGGTTACTCCTGACTGTCTGCTCAGAAATAGCTCCTGGCAGTCACGGGGGACCATATGGGACACCGGGATTCGAACCAACCACCTTAGGTCCTGGATCGTCTGCTTGCAAGACAAATGCCGCTGTGCTATCTCTCCGGGACCATATTTCATCTTTCTAATTGGAGTGGATTAGTTGGTTTGTTGGGAGGGACGGAGGACACACAGAGGTGCTAAGGGCTTACTTACTCTTGGCTCTTTGCTCAAGGGTCACTCCTGGCACGGCTCAGCAACATCATATGTGGTGCTGGAGATTGAGCACTGGTTAGGTATGTGTAAGACACGTGCTTTGTATTCTTTCAGCCTGACAAAAGTACCTAATACAGTTTCCCAACTTCTTTGGCCCACTTGCCCCTTTCCAGAAAAAAAAGGGTTCTCAGTATTTGCCCTGGTTTGTAAAAGAATCTCATTCTTGGCTTGGGTTGTGTTTTTTTCAGAGGGGGTTCTCTTTTATTCTCATTTTTCTGGTGACAAATGATATTGGAGCATCCTTTCACATGTTTGTTATCTGTATATCTTCTGTTGTAAGGTATCTCTTCAGATATACTATAAAAGCTCATTATAAAAAACAGGTTTTTTTCATTTGGAAGACACACCCAATAGTGCTTGAATGGCTGTTTCTGGCTCTGTGCTCAGGGGTCAATCCTGTTGATCTTTAGAAGTCATATCTAGTACTAGCAGTTTAAGCTCGTGTTGACTAAATGCAGAGCACTTGCCTTCACCACTCTGTATTATTTCTCTGGCCCCTACTCAGGTTTTCTTATTGAAATTTCAGAGTTTCCTGGTGGTTTGGGTAATAGTTCTTTGTTATGTCTTTGCAAAGACTTTCATGTAGTCTAGGACTTGTCTTTTCTCATTTTCTTTTTTCTCTTAGGGGAGGGGCTCTCCTCTGCTACTCTTGGCCATGTGTGTTCTAACAGTTTTGGTACTTGGAGCTGGTGACACTGTCACCAGGGCTTTACCTTGTGACTTGGATGCCATGCAGTATCAGGAACCACCAATCTTGGGGCCTCTTACATACCTAGCATGAACTCTAGCTCTTTAAGTTACGTCCCCAGCCCTCCGTTCATTCTCTTGAGTAGTAAATTTTTTTCACAGTGGTATAGTGTCTTAAGCTCCTGGCAATATTTCTTTTTTCTTTTTCTTTTTTTTGGGGGGAAGTCGGGGTGGGAATGTGCATACCTGGTTGTGCTCAGGGGTTACTCCTGGCTCTATTCCTGCCAGGCTTGGGGGACCATATGCGATGCTGGCTCGGGCAATCTCTACCCGCTGTGCTATTATTCCAGCCCCTCCTGGCTGTATTCTTTAAATTATCCTTGGGAATCAAGTACTGTATTTTGTGCAGGTTTTGTTATTTTTTTTGTTATTTAGCCACATCCATTACTGCTTAGGGCTTACTTAGGCTCAGGGGACCATATGTGGTGCCAGAGATTGAATTGGGGTCCACCATGTACAAAACAACTCCAGTGTTAACACCTTCCTTGTTGTGCAGCCATCTGTACATGTGGTGTATTCATTCCTTCATAGTTCTACTCAAGAGCTTATTTTGTTATTCCCAAATGCTAAAGTTCCCAAACAAGAGTGTCCTTTGAATTCTCTACTTTTCATTAATCTTTTGGTGTTTTAAATGACTTTGGTTTTTGTTTTTGGTCCACACCCGGCATCGGTCAGGGGTTACTCCTGGCTCTGCGCTCAGAAATTACTCCTGGCAGGTTCAGGGAACCATATGGGATGCCGGAAATTGAACCAAGTTCGTCCTGGGTCGGTCTCGTGCAAGACAAACATCCTACCGCCGTGCTGTCTCTCCGGCCCCTGATTGTACATGTTTTAGGGGTTGGGCTTTATTATTTGGTGCCAGGGAGCACCTGGGTCTCCTACTTGTAAAGCAAGCCTATCAGCGCCTTGAGCTCTACCCCTAGCCCAGGATGTTTTTATATTCCTCTTTCTACTCCCTTGTTCCAATCACAGACATGACTTTGCTGTACACCAGAGCTACACATGTGCTTACTGTGATGACACGGGCTTGTCGGGGGCTCCCTCTTAAGCTGTGCTTATACATATTGAAGCTCCAATACTCTCTAGGGGTCACTTAGGAAACGAGTAATCCATCTTCTACTGTTCAAGCACAAATCCCATCCAGCGCCGCTTGAAGGTTGTCCCTTTGGTTCGATGAGCAGCTAATCTCATTGTTTTCTCCTTTTTCAGGATTGCTGATGGGGGAGGCCTGGTCGAAAAACACTACGTCTTCCTGAAGAGACTTTGTCAGGTGTTGTGTGCTCTGGGCAGTCAGCTCTGTGCATTGCTGGTGAGCACTCGCTTCAGAGTTCCCATACCATTTGAGACATTTAGAAATATATATGTAATAAAGATGCCAGGAGTCATTGATTTTGCCCTGGTGGGGTCTTGTGCTGCAAATTACTTCCTATGACACTCTAGATCAGGGGTCTCAAACTCAATTTACCTGGGGTCCGCAGGAGGCAAAGTCGGGGTGATCCTTGAGTGCAAAGTCAGTAGTAAGCCTTGAACATTGAGGGCTGTGACCCAAACAACTAAAACAAAACAAAACAAATATTCCTCTAGGGCAGGGCCACAAAATGTTGTACGGAGGGCCCGAGGGCCACGAGTTTGAGACCCCTGCTCTAGATTGAATTTTTTGGTTTTTTGTTATTTTGTTGTTGTTTTTTGTTTTTTTGTTTTGTTTTTGTTTTTGAGCCACACCGTTTGACGCTCAGGAGTTACTCCTGGCTATGTGCTCAGAAATCGCCCCTAGCTTGGAGGGACCATATGGGACGCCGGGGGATTGAACCACGGTCCTTCCTTGGCTAGCGCTTGTAAGGCAGACACCTTACCTCTAGCGCCACCTTCCCAGCCCCTAGATTGAATTTTTTAATTGGATATGACCAAGAAAACGACATTCTTCTTGCAGCCTTTGTGTGTCTGTCCTATGTATGAGACAGACTGGTGGTTTAAACAAGGAGGGTAACCAGTGTTTTTCAACCTTCCTATACTTGTAAATCAACCACTGCTTTTTTGTTTTGGGTTTTGGGGGCCACACCCAGTGGTGTTCAGGACTTAATCCTGCCTCTCCACTCAGGTTTTATTCCTGGTGGTGGGCTTTGAGGCCCATATGTCATGCTGGGGATTAAACCTGAGTTGGGCATGTATAAAGCAAGTTCCCTGTGTGCTATTGCTCTGGCCCAGGGGTCCTCAAAATTTTTCAACAAGGGGCCAGTTCACTGTCCCTCAGACCACTGGAGGATCTGACTATAGTAAAAACAAAACTTATGAATGAATTCTTTTTTTTTTTTTTTTTTTTTTTGGTTTTTGGGCCACACCCGGTAAAGCTCAGGGGTTACTCCTGGCTATGCGCTCAGAAGTTGCTCCTGGCTTGGGGGACCATATGGGACGCCGGGGGATCGAACCGCGGTCCGTCCAAGGATAGCGCAGGCAAGGCAGGCACCTTACCTTTAGCGCCACCGCCCGGCCCCATGAACGAATTCTTATGCACACTGCATATATCTTATTTTGCAATGAAGAAACAAAACAGATACAAATACAATATGTGGCCCGCGGGCCATAGTTTGAGGACCACTGCTCTGGCCTCTCAGCCACTACTTTACGAGTCGGCCATTTTTCCAATATCTAGAATGTTTTTCTTCCATTGGTTGGAGTTTGAACCACACTGAATGAAATTTAGGTCTATTTATGGTTCTCTATGTTCAGAGGCCACTGACTGGCAGTTTTCAGGGTACCCTGTGGTACCAGGAATCAAACTAGAAGTTGGCCCCAAATATTTATTTTTTATATTTCAAAATGTTGACACTGCTGTTTTTGTAAATCTTGTTAGTCATAAGACATCTATGCCGAATGTTACCCTTTTAAGTTCCGTTAGGTCATAAAACACTGAGTAAAGAGCCCTTTGTTCCAAGTTTGCAGAAATATTGGATCATAAAAGAAAAATTTAATGTGTTTGCCTGGAAATAACTGTCTCTAGGGAAATATTTAGCACTCAGACTTGTAAGTTGAAAGTGTGAGCATTGGAATTTGCGAACATTGGCATTTGCTGTTCTACCTTGTGGAGACGAGGTGACCGTTCAACTATATTTTATAGTTGAACCATTCACCATATAAGGCAAACCTGGGTTGGCCTCATGCCAGGCAAACTCCCTATCTGCTATGCTATCACTCTGGCCTGTGAGGGTTTATTAATTTTTCTTCTTCTTTCGTTTGTCTGTCTGTTTTTGGATCACAAAAAGAGACACTCAGTGTCACCGGCACTCAGATGTTACTCCTGGCAGGCTCGGGTGACCATCTGGGATGATGGGATGACAGGATTCAAACCACTGTCCCTCCTGAATCTGCCGTGTGCAAGGCAAACGCCCTACAACTGTGCTATATCTCCGGCCCCTTATTTCTATGTAAAAAATATAGTTGATTAGTTCACTATATTCACTTGAATGGTTCATGAGACCGAATCAGCAGATGTAAGATGGGTGAGTGCCTCAGAACAGTTATGTTGGGTCACAGGCCTGAAATAGACTGTGACTGTAAACATCCAATGCGTTCACGGTATTATTTCTAGAATAAATGCTCTCCTGCATTTTATTGTTGTATCATAGAAGTGAGTTCTAGGGGCCGGGAAGGTGGCGCTAGAGGTAAGGTGTCTGCCTTGCAAGCGCTAGCATAGGACGGACCTCGGTTTGATCCCCTGGCGTCCCATATGGTCCCCCCAAGCCAGGGGCGATTTCTGAGCGCATAGCCAGGAGTAACTCCTGAACGTCAAAAGGGTGTGCCCCCACCCCCCCACCCCCAAAATAAAAAGAGTTCTAGCTGGGAGGTAAAGCACTTCTCCTGTTTTGTAGACTCTTGGAGTGATGCTTTCCTTGACCACCGGGAAATACAAAGTTCTTTCAAAGCTGCCATCATAGAGGCCAGAATGATTGTACAGTGCCTAGGGCTTTTGCCTTGTATTTGGCTGACCTGAGTTTGATTCCTTTCCTGCTGTCCTTTTTTTGTTGTTTGGCTGGTTTGATTTGGTTTTTGGGTCACACCGGGTGTCGATCAGGGGTTACTCCTCGCTCTGCGCACAGAAATAGCTCCTGGCAAGCTCGGGTACCATATGGAATGCCAGGATTTGAACCTGTCCGTCCTGAATCTGCCGTGTGCAAGGCAAATGCCCTTCCATTGTGCTATCTCTCTGACCCCTCTCCTGCTATCCTATTATTGCTCAGACCCTGCCATTTTAGTTTTTAAAAGTGTCTTAGGCCCCTTGCTCCTTCAAAACTGCCACTGTTGAGGGTTCACATTTCCTTGTTGTTGCTCTTAGACCCCTCCGCACCCCATCCCACCAGAATCATTAATGAGTTGTCTTTTGTCCTGCAGGGTGGGGATTCTGATGTACAAGTACCAGCTAACTTTGGAAAATATCTGGACTCTTTTCTTGCTTTCACAACCCATCCAAGTCAGGTAAACTCAATGTATCTAACTTAAGGATTAATTGAATACACTATTAAGTACTGCAGCCCTAGGTATTAGCAATGCATGTGTAAAATGTGACTTGTAAGTCATTGGGGAATAATTTGTTTCCTTTTTTTAAGAAAATCGGTGAGTCTTCTGTCCTTTTATGGTGTTTTATTTTGTTTTGGGGGAACACGTCATGGTTGTTTTTTTCGGGTTACTTCCTGCTCAGTGTTTAGAGGACCGTATAGTACTGGGGATCAAACCTGAAGCTCCTGCATATAGAATGGGGCCTAACCCTCTGAGCCATCTCCTCTTCTTTTTGAGTTGAGCATGGTTCTGTCCAGGTTGTCTGCTTTTTCCCTCAGATACTATTCTGTTAATGCTCAGTCAGAAATGAAATGTATTCTTGGGGGCCGAAGAGATAGTAACAGCAGGTAGGGGCATTTGCCTTTCATATGGCCAACCCAGGTTTGATCCATGGCACCTGATATGATCACCAGAATCTATCAGTAGTGATTCCTGAGTGCAGAGTCAGGAGTAACTCCTGAGCATCTTTGGATATAGTGAGGGGGAGAAAAAAAGAGCAAGCGAGAAATAAACTGTGAAATATGTTTATTGATTTTTTTGAGAGTTGGAGGGGGTATACCCATTTCACACTTGGGTTACTCCTGGCTATGTGCTCAAAAATCACTCCTAGCTTTGGGGCACCATATGAGAGGCGAGATTGAACCGTGGTTTTTTCTAGGCGCTCGCAAGACAGGACACCTGACCTTTAGCACCACCTCTTCGACCCAAAATGTGAAATATGTTTTTTGTTTTGTTTTGTTTTGTTTTTTGTTTTTGGGCCACACCCGGCGATGCTCAGGGGTTACTCCTGGCTGTCGGCTCAGAAATAGCTCCTGGCAGGCACGGGGGACCATATGGGATACCGGGATTCGAACCAACCACCTTTGGTCCTGGATCGGCTGCTTGCAAGGCAAACACCGCTGTGCTATCTCTCCGGGCCCGTGAAATATGTTTTAAGTGATTTACTACTAAAGGATATTTTTGGTAATGTTCTATAGTATCCTTGACCTCACTTAAATATAAAGGTTTGATTATGTTGTAAAATTAATTTTCTTTGATTCAAGGTTCTCTTTTGTTTTTGGGCCATACCGGTGCTGCTCAGGACATACTCCTGGCTCTGTGATCAGGGATCACTCCTGATGGGCTCAGGAGACCATATTGGTATTCTGAGAATCAAATCTGGTCAGCCGCATGCTAGCAAGCACCATGCCTGCTATACTATCTATTCAATTCAAGATTTTCTAGTAGTGTTACCCAAAGGCTTTTTGTTTCTTTTATTTTTTGGTTTGGGGGCCATCTCTGGCAGCATTCAGGGGTTACTCCTGGTTCTGTGCTCAGAAATCACTCCTGGCAGGAGGCTCTGGAGACCATATGGGATGCCAGAGATTGAATCCGGGTTGCTGTATTATTGCACTGACCCCTACCCTGAAGGTTTTATATACTTTCTCACATACAGAAAGTGTACATTACAGGAATTGCATAACTGGATCTGAATACAGTTGGGTCGTTTCTGCACCTTAACTGGTGCACTATAACAGTATGTTCTGAAGATTCCAAGGTGCCAATAGTAGCCAAGTATTAGAGGGTTGGGGTTTTGTTGTTGTTGTTGTTGTTTGGGGTGGTTTTTTTTTTTGTTTTGTTTTGTTTTTTTGGGTTTTTTTGTTTTTGTTTTTGGGTCATACCTTGGCGACACTTGGGTTAATCCTGGCCCTACACTCGGAAAACACCCCTGGTAGGCTCCAGGAACCATATGGGATACCGGGGTTCGAACAACTGTCAATCCTAAATCAGCTGCATGCAAGACAAATGCCCTACTGCTGTGCTATCTTTCTGGCTACATTCTTTTTTTTTTTTTTTTTTTTTTTTTTTGGTTTTTGGGTCACACCCGGCAGTGCTCAGGGGTTACTCCTGGCTGTCTGCTCAGAAAAAGCTCCTGGCAGGCACGGGGGACCATATGGGACACCGGGATTCAAACCAACCACCTTTGGTCCTGGATCGGCCGTTTGCAAGGCAAATGCCGCTGTGCTATCTCTCCGGGCCCATCTGGCTACATTCTTAAAAAATTTTTAATAATTTTTAGTTTTGTTTTTGGGCCACACCCGTCGGTGTTCAGTGGTTACTTCTGGCTTTGCACTCGGACATCATTTCTGGCAGGTTCAGGGACCATATGGGATGCCAGGGATCGAACCCAGGTCAGCTTTGAGCAAGGCAAACACCCAAACCGCTGTGCTATTTCTCTGACCCCTTATGGAAATATTATTAACATAGTAATTGTTAGTTGGTAATTGTCAGTCATCATGGTTATGTACAGTTAAATCCTTACACTGTGGGGTTTCTTTATTTTCTTCCAGTTTCTACGCAGTTCCACACTGATGACTTGGGGGGCCCTCTTCCGCCATGAAGTTCTGTCCCGTGATCCTGTGCTGTTAGCCATGATTCCAAAGTTTCTTCGTGTTTCTATGACGAACTTGGTTAGGGTATGTTATGGAAATTTGAATCTACAGTGTCTGGAATAAGATGCACCAGTCCTGGATTTTTGTTTTGTTTTTGTTTGTTTGTTTTGGGGCCACACCCAGAGGCATTCAGGGGTTTCTTCTGGCTCTGCACTAAGAAATCGATTATGGCAGACATGCTCTGCGGGACCACACGGGATGTCAGGAATCGAACCTGGGTCCATCTCAGGTCTGCCTCGTGCAAAGGAAATGCCCTATTGCCGTGCTATCACTGTTGTTTGTTTGTTTGTTTTTAAATATGGAACGCTTCACGAATTTGCGTGTCATCCTTGCACAGGGACTATGCTAATTTTTTATCGTTCCAGTTTTAGTATATGTGCTGCTGAAGCAAGCACAATCACTGTTGATTTTTTTTTTTTAAATATGGAACGCTTCACGAATTTGCGTGTCATCCTTGCGCAGGGGCCATGCTAATCTTCTCTGTATTGTTCCAATTTTAGTATATGTGCTGCCGAAGCGAGCACTCACTGTTGATTTTTATCAATAGCACTGTGTTAGTCACTGAGGTCCTTTCATTGGGCATATTCCCTGCTCAAGAAAGAAGGAGTCCATTCCAGGCATAAACTATTCTTCATACGGAACATTCTCCCCATCCCCCCAGTCTAGGTCTAGGTGTTAGGAAAAAGAAATGGTAGTAACTTGACCATTCTCCCCATCCCCCCAGTCTAGGTCTAGGTGTTAGGAAAAAGAAATGGTAGTGACTTGACCGTACAATGTGACAATATTCTACATGAGTCAAAATTACAAAGGAAATGAAATCTAGAAGATTCTAAAAAGAAGTGAGTGGTATGTTTGTTTCTGAAAGTCTTACAAGAGAAAGACCAAGGAAAGGGAGTGAAAGTAAAAGCTAAGATTGTTTCTGAATTCTCTAGTTAAGGGTTTTATTGTAAAGTCAGGAATGAGACCCATCCAGGTGTCCTCTTATAATTCAAGGGCTTGACCCAGCACATAACAAAATGCTTCTAGTTTCTGCAATAATTTTCAATACCTTTTACTAGAGTTTTGTTGGTTCTTTTGTTTTTTAGTTTGGTGTCACGCCTGACAGTTCTCAGTGGTTAATTATCACTGCTCTCAGAGACCTCCTGGCATGGCTCAGGGATTTGGGGGGGGGGGGGGCACACCCTGTAATGCTCAGGGATTACTCCTGGCTATGCGCTCAAATCACTCCTGGATTGGGGGACCTTATGGGATGCCGGGGGATTGAACCACAGTCAGTTCTAGGTTAGCAAACGCCCTACCGCTGCGCCACTCTTCTGGCCCCTGGTGCCAGGGACTGAACCTGGTTGGCTCCATGCAGTGCAAGTACAAGTACTATCTCCCCAGCCTCCTTGTTAGAGTTTAAAAAATTACAATGGTGTTAAAGTTTATATACTTTATGGTATTGATATGCAAGTTTACTACACCTCACTATCATCAAAGTGCCCCAGATCTCCTCCACTCTTAAGATATTTTGTGTGTGTGTGGGGGGGTCCCCACACCCAGTGATGCTCAGGGGTTACTCCTGGCTGTGAGCTCAGAAATCGGTCGCTTCTGACTTGGGACCCTATGGGACATCCGGGGAATCGAACCACAGTTCATTCTAGGTCAGCCGCGTGCAAGGCAAATGTCCGACCACTCCGCCACCGCTCCGGCCCCAACCACTCTAATTTTTAATACTTTTTGAGGGGCCAGAGAAAGCACAGCAGATTTGGTGCTTGCCTTGCACAAGGCCAACTCAGGTTTGATATCTTAAGCTCCAAGCATCCCCTCAAGCACCACCAGGAATGTTTCCTGAGCATTGCAGGATGTGCCTCAAAATCAAACAAACACGAAGTTCTGAATGAAACACAAAATTCTGTGCCTGGTATTTAAGGGAACAGTGCTTCAGATCTTTTAAACTAATTGCACTTTTCTTTTGGTCATTTTTCAATTCCTCGATAAATAACAGAATTTTATCCTCCCTAAGCAACCTGGAATTGAGCATTAAATGAGTTTTTTCTACTCCTCAGGAATACTGGCCATGAGGGAACACTATAGACTGGGTCAGGTAGGACAGAAGCTGTCATCGTAAGATAACTGATGTACATACATCCTATTAACTATACCAAATTGTAAATTACTCAAACTCCTGGGACCAGAGAAATAGCACAGCGGTAGCGCGTTTGCCTTGCACGACATGGTCAACCCATCATCCCATATGGTCCCCCCATCCCACTAGGGTCCGAGTGCAGAGCCAGGATTAATCCCTGAGCACCTCCAGGTGTGGACCCAAACAAACAAACAAAAGTGCTCAAACTCCTGTGGTTTAGGACTCTTTTAGAAGGTTTATTTTCATCCCTTGTTCCAATGATCTTTCTCATTACAGATGGGCTTTCCTTCTAAAACAGACAACCCTAGTTGTGAATATTCTCGATTCGATTTTGATAGCGATGAAGATTTTAATGCTTTCTTCAACTGTAAGTACATTTGAGCAGGAATTTCTCCTAGCAGCCTCAGAATAGCCTGGGAGTCGAGTGTGCTCCGTGGAGTTCTATACTGAAGAATCCTGTATCAGATAGTGGCCCATTAAGCTTCCTGTCTCACTGCCGCAGAGGGTTCTGGGATTGCAGTGACTGCACAGAAGTCTCTCTTAAACACTAGCCGAATATTTAGAGGTGATATATTTGAAGCACTCCTGAATTTTTTATATTCAGTATTCCGTACCATCTTATTTTGCAGGTATTGTTCTATTATAGATTCTCTATAAATTATACCATCATACTTTATATCTATACTGTCTTAATTTGCAGGTAAATTCTGTTCTGGGTTCTCTATACTTTGTGTAACAGACATACCCTATATGGGATGGCAAATAATAGTTTGAAATACTCATTTACCACACAATTCTCCTACTTAAGAGTGTACGGCCGGGGCCGGAGAGATAGCATGGAGGTAAGGCGTTTGCCTCTCATGCAGGAGGTCATCGGTTCGAATCCCGGCGTCCCATATATGGTCCTCCCGTGCCTGCCAGGAGCAATTTCTGAGCCTGGAGCCAGGAATAACCCCTGAGCACTGCCGGGTGTGACCCAAAAATCACAAAAAAAAAAAAAAAGAGTGTACGGCCAAGAGTTTTTTAGACTTCCAGAGTTTTAAAATTACTAACCTCAATTTTAGATCATTTCACCGCCCGCCCCCCCCCCCCCCCCAACACACACAAAAACCCACCAGTTCCAATCTCCTGATTATTCCCAGTCTCTGGATCATCCCAACCCTAGGTAGCCACTCATCTAATTTCTTTTTTTTTTTTTTTTTTTTTTTTTTGTGGTTTTTGGGTCACACCCGGCAGTGCTCAGGGGTTACTTCTGGCTCCATGCTCAGAAATTGCTCCTGGCAGGCACGGGGGACCATATGGGACGCTGGGATTCGAACCGATGACCTTCTGCATGAAAGGCAAACGCCTTACCTCCATGCTATCTCTCCGGCCCCTCATCTAATTTCTATACAACACTTTTTTGAGTTTTGTTTTATCCCCCTTGAGTTTTTATATAAATGAATTTAATATAAATGTGGTCCTTTGTAGTTGTTTTCTTTTCCTTAGCATATGCTCAGGGGTTACTCATAGCTCTGCATTCAGAAATCGCTCCTGGCAAGCTCGGGGACCGTATGTGATGCCAGCGATTGAACCCGGGTCAGCCACATGCAAAAACCCTAACTGCAAGAGTTATCGCTCCAGCCCCACCACAGCTTTTAGTTTCGCATTTTCTTTTATTGTTTGTTTTTGTTTTGGGGGCCATACCCAGCAGAGCTCAGGTTTTTCCTCTCTATGTGCTCAGATATTCTCTTGGCAGGCTCTGTATAGGATGCTGGGGATTGAACCTAGGTCAGCCACAGGTGAGGACAGGCAAGGCAAACTCCCTACTGCTGTGCTGGCACTGTGCTATTGCCCCTAGTTTTCCAATTTTGGATCTAGATAATTTCTAGGGATAATTAATTTGTTTTTTAATTATAAATATCTTTGTTTTGTTTTTTATTTTTTGAGCCATACCCAGTGCTGATCTATGGATATTCCTAAAACTCTGCCTCAGGGTTTACTCCTGGTGATGATGCTCAGGAGGGTGCACCGCCTCCCATGCCCCCATTTTCTCCCTAGCTCTATTTATTTTCTTTTTTGAGGGGTAGTCCCAGTGATCCTTTGGACTTATTTCTCTCACTGTGCTCAGGCATCTCTCCTAGTGGTGCTCAGGGAACCATACGTGATGACAGGAAGTATAGTATTTCTCTGACCCAATGAAACTATTGAACAGGGGCCCGAGTGATAGCACAGCAGGTAGGGCCTTCGCATTGCATGCAGTTGACCCAGGTGTGATCCTTGGCATCACATATGGTCCCCCAGCCTGCTAGGGGCGATTTCTTTGTGCAGAGCTAGGAGTAACCCCTGAGCACCGCCTGGTATGACCCAAAAACCAACTAATCAAGTTTAATTAAAAAAAAAAGACTGCAAAAATCTCTGAACACTGGTTTGTAAAAGTTATCTAAACATCTTCCCCATGAAATGTATAAGAGAGGCCAGAGACAGTGCAGCAGGTAAACACTTAGCTGGCCTACCCATATGAGCCCCTCAATCACTGCCAGGGGTAATTCCTGAGCACTTCGAGGTGCGACACCCCCCCCCCCCCCCCCAAAAAAAAAAGTGGTTAAAAGAACATTGTGTCTCTTATGTGCCAGTTATTCGTGCTTTTCTCTTGGCAGCCTCCCGGGCCCAACAAGGAGAAGTCATGAGATTAGCATGTCGCTTAGACCCCAAGACGAGTTTCCAGATGGCTTCAGAGTGGCTCAAGTTTCAGTTATCAGCTGCCATTGACACTGGATCTGTGAACTGTAAGTTTTTATATTTCTGTATACTTTTTGAAGTATTTTGAAGTAGTATATGTGAAGTATTGTATCAAAAGTACAAAAGAAATCTGAACTTTATTTATGAACAATATACTAGGGTTCAAAAGTAGATCTACTTTACTCCCCAATCACATCAGGATTGAGTCTGTTCTTGCGCATGTACACATAAAGCAAATCACCCCCAAATTTGTCTTTTGTCCCTCTTTCTCTGCCCACATCCAGTGCATGGGCTGGGTCCTGGATCTGTGAGCCACCCGTGACTTTCTTTTTTTTGTAAGCTCAAACTATTTTTCCGTGGGTTTATTTCTTTTGGGCCACACCCAGCGATGCTCAGAAGTGACCCCTTGCAGTGCTCAAGAGGCGGCAGTGCCCCCTGTACTATCATCTCTGGACCATTCCTGAGTTTAGCACTTCACTTTAGACACCGTATTAACAATTTGCATAGACATACCTAGCTTTTTTAAACCTTTCAACAAAAGCTTTTACCTGGCACCCCTCCAAAATTCAGAAAGAATGTCATATTGTCAATATAAGAATAAATGAAAGGTGCTGGAGAGATAGCACAGCGGTACGGCGTTTGCCTTAGATGCAGAAGGAAGGTGGTTCAAATCCCGGCACCCCATATGGTCCCCCGAGCCTGCCAGGAGTGATTTCTGAGCATAGAGCCAGGAGGAACCCCTGAGCACTGCCGGGTGTGACCTCCCCCCCCCCAAAAAAAAAAAAAGAATAAATGAAAGAGTTACATGGAATGAAAAAAATGGGTTCATCTTTTGACTATACTTTGCTGTTAGTGTGATGTGCTTTGAGGATACTTCTTTTTTATTTTATTTTGTTTTGAAACTTGAAAATAATTCCATTTATTTGGTAAAATGTAAGTTGGCAGTAGAATTACACAGGGAATTCAAGTTGTAATAATGTTACCTTAGTGTGTGCAGCTTTTGGTAACTTTATTTCATTTAAATGTTACAGTGATTTATTTCAATTAAATATTGCAATAAATAAAAACTTTGTGTGTTTTATAATGGAAACAAAGTTTTGACATGGTTGAAAGTCCCTATTTGCTAGTTTGTGGCAGAGTTAGAACTTAACTCACAGATATGAGTAGGAATGCCTTTCTTTTTTCTTTCGTATTTCCTTCCTTCCTTCCTTCCTCTCTCTTTCTCTCTCTCTTTTTCTTTCTTTCTTTCTTTCTTTCTTTCTTTCTTTCTTTCTTTCTTTCTTTCTTTCTTTCTTTCTTTCTTTCTTTCTTTCTTTCTTTCTTTCTTTCTTTCTTTCTTTCTTTCTTTCTTTCTTTCTTTCCTTTCTTTCTTTCTTTCCTTTCTTTCTTTCTTTCTTTCTTTCTTTCTTTCTTTCTTTCTTTCTTTCTTTCTTTCTTTCTTTCTTTCTTTCTTTCTTTCTTTCTTTCTTTCTTTCTTTCTTTCTTTTTCTTTCTTCTCTCTTTCTCTCTTTCTTCTTCCTTCCTTCCTTCCTTCCTTCCTTCCTTCCTTCCTTCCTTCCTTCCTTCCTTCCTTCCTTCCTTCCTTCCTTCTTTCTTTCTTCCTTCCTTCCTTCCTTCCTTCCTTCTCTTTCCTCTCTCTCCCTCCTTCCCTCCCTCCCTCCAGGCCCAGATGAGCCTTTTTTTAATACTATATTTAAACACCTTGATTACGAACATGAATATGGTTGGATTTCAGTCATGTAAAGAGCACCCTCCTTCACCAGTGCAACATTCCCACCACCAATGTCCCAAATCTCCCTCCTCCCCATCCCATCCCCGCCCGTACTCTAGACAGGCTTTCTACTTCCCTCATTCATTCACATGGTTATGATAGTTGTCAGTGTAGTTATTTCTCTAACTGCACTCACCACTCTTTGTGGTGAGCTTCGTGAAGTGAGCTGGAATTTCAGTCCTCTTCTCTTTGTCTTAACTTGGAAAGTAACGGTGTTCTCTAGATCCAAAAGAACCCACCACAGTTAAAATGATATTTGGATGTAAGGCAGCATTTTGTATTTATGGCGATTTCTTTGTGCAATGGATTTGGGGCAAGGGTAATTTTATTTAGGAAATACGGTAGGCAAAAAACAGAAGAAATCATTTTGCCTAGTAAAACTTAATCTCAGCTTACCTCAGCATCCTATACCATCCTCTGACCATCAAGGGTGTGAACCTAAAACAAACAGAAAACAATAAAAATTGTTTTGCTTTGGGAATGTGAGAAGTAAACAGTGGAGAACACCACAAAGTAAAGGAGGAAACTTTACATAGTTCAAGCTAGGATGTGGGCAAGTCTAGAATGGAGAGTGCTTTTAAGAAGTTCAATACCTTAATTCTGTTCCCCTAAGTGGGTTATAAGAGGCAGAAAAGAAGAGTTTCAGAAACCCTGCAGGTTTATGTGTCTGTTCTTCAGAGGGGGCTTCCCAGAGCTCCATGATAGGCCAGATGGAAGTAGAATAGGAATCCTCCTCTTCCCCACTCCTTAGTTCAGAGGAGTTACATTGTTGTGTTCTTCAACTGTGAAATTACTTGAAGGCTTAATGGCCATATTTTCTGTGTTTCTGTGATTTTATAATGTTGGGAGTGAGTGTGTGTCTGTTTCAAAACCCTGTTCTCCTACAGCTGGAACTGGAGAAGGCAACTTCTGCTCCATGTTTTCACCTTCATTTGTGCAGTGGGAAGCCATGACTTTATTTTTGGAAAGTATGATCAACCAGATGTTTCGAACAGTAGATAAAGATGTAAGTAATTATTCTCTGATCTTTTAAAGAAATTTTATTTGTTGTGGCTGCAGAGTATAGCAGGCAGGGCACTTGTCTTGTACATGTCTGACCTAGGTTTCATCCCAGCATCCCATGTAGTCCCCTGAGCGCTTCAGATATGGATGGCCCAAAAAAAACAAAAATAAATAAATAAAAAGTATGTGTTTACTCTTGACCTCATTGTCTCAAAAGCACCTTAACCTCTATACTACCCAGGCCCCAAAGTTGTGTTTATTGCTGAGCTGGAGTGATAGTACGGCAGGTAGAGCACTTGTCTTGCATGTAGCTGACCCAAATTTGGCTTCCCGGTCTGCCAGATGGTCCCCTAAGTCCACCAGGAGTGATCCCTGAGCACAGAGCTAGAGTAAACGTGATCGAAAATCAAAAATAAACAGCTTTACATGACTGAAGCCCAACTACAATCACGTTTGTGATCCAGGTGTTTAAATAAAGATGTTATAAAAAGAGAGAAAGAGAGACTCGCTGTTTGCAAACACACAAAACAATAAACAACTTGACTGGATCCAAGAGGCACTTGGAAATGAAAGCAAAAGCTAAAAAGGAAAGAGTCAGCAGATGGCAATGATGTGTAATAATATTACTTAAGTAATGAACAGGAAAAGTTCTTGCTTTCTCTTTTTGTTTTGTTTTCTTGGGCCACAGCCGGTGACACTCAGGGTTACTCCTGGCTATATGCTCAGAAATCACTCCTGACAGGCTCGGCAGGCCATATGGGATGCCGGGGATGGAACCATGGGCTATCTATCCTAGGCTAGCACGCACAAGGCAGATGCAGACACCTTACTGTTTATACCACCACTCCAGCCCCCAGTTCTCAATTTCTAATATTAAGCAGCATAACTCAAGTGGCAGATGGCAGCATCATTTATGAAAACTTTTTTGTTTGTTTTTGGTTTTTGGGCCATACCCAGCATCACTCATTGGTTACTCGTGGCTCTACACTCAGAAATTGTTCCTGCCAGGCTCAGGCTACCATATGGGATGCCGGGATTCAAACCACCAACCGACCTGCATGCATTGCAAATGCCTTACCTCCATGCTATCTCTCCGGTCCCCATTTATGAAGACTTTTATTTTTTATTTATTTTTTTTGGGGGGGTCACACTCGGCAGCACTCAGGGTTACTCCTGGCTCCACGCTCAGAAATGGTCCCCTTGGGCCCGGAGAGATAGCACAGCGGCGTTTGCCTTGCAAGCAGCCGATCCAGGACCAAAGGTGGTTGGTTCGAATCCCGGTGTCCCATATGGTCCCCCGTGCCTGCCAGGAGCTATTTCTGAGTAGACAGCCAGGAGTAACCCCTGAGCAACGCTGGGTGTGGCCCAAAAAAAAAAGAAATGGTCCCCTGGCAGGCTCTGGGGACCATTTGGGATGTCGGGATTCAAACCACCGTCCTTCTCCATGTAAGGCCTATCTCTCTGGCCCCTGAAAACTTTTTTTTTTTTTTTTGATGTTTGGGCCAACCTGACGGTACTCAGGGGTTATTCCTGGCTGTCTGCTCAGAAATAGCTCCTGGCAGGCACGGGGGACCATATGGGACACCGGGATTCGAACCAACCACCTTTGGTCCTGGATTGGCTACTTGCAAGGCAAACACCGCTGTGCTATCTCTCCGGGTCCCCGAAAACTTTTTTTTTTTTTTTTTTGTTGTTGTTGTTGTTTTTGGGCCACACCCCGCAGTGCTCAGGGGTTTTTCCTGGCTCCGTGCTCAGAAATTGCTCCTGGCATGCACAGGGGACCATATGGGATGCCAGGATTCAAACCGATGACCTTCTGCATGAAAGGTAAATGCCTTACCTCCATGCTATCTCTCCAGCCCCTCCTGAAAACTTTTTTTTTTTTTTTTTTGTGGTTTTTGGGTCACACCCGGCAGTGTTCAGGGGTTATTCCTGGCTCCAGGCTCAGAAATTGCTCCTGGCAGGCACGGGGGACCATATGGGGCGCCGGGATTCGAACCGAACCCCGAAAACTTTTAATGATAGGAGTAGCACATATAATTTTAAAGGTCTAAAACTATGTTTGACCATATGTAACACTATATTATTTAGTACTTGATTTTTGTTGTTTGTGGGCCATACCTGGCGGCGCTCAGGGGTTACTCCTGGCTCTGCCCTCAGAAATCACTCCTGGTACGCTGGGGAAACCATATGGGATGCTGGGAATAGAACCCAGGTCCATTCTGGGCCACCTGTGTGCAAGGCAAATGTCATACAGTTGTGCTGTCGCTCTGGCCCCTTATAACTTGATCTTAATTGAAATTAAGCAAAGAGTTATCAAGGTCATCTTCTTTTCTTGTTTGTTTCCTAGGAACTTCCTGTTAATGATGGAATAGAGTTATTGCAGATGGTTCTGAACTTTGATACCAAGGATCCCCTCATTCTGTCCTGTGTCCTTACTAACGTCTCAGCACTCTTCCCATTTGTCACCTACAGACCAGAGTTCCTGACCCAAGTTTTCTCTAAGGTCAGTCTCTTCTCCTTTATTTATTTGGTATTTCTAAGCTGATTATTTCCAGATCTGTTTTGGAAAGTGTGTGAAGCAAATTAGACCAGTGAGTTAACTTATCAGATATTTGCTTGGTAACATCTATGGATAAGGCACTGTCCTGCCAGAAAAGCCTTGACTATTAAGGAAAACTTTGAGTTAGGAAGGGCCCCCAAACCACTATACAAGTGACATTGCAATTTATACACAGAGGAATGGAAGAGCCCAAGGAACACAGGCTCTCTAGAGGGAGCTCTCAGACTGAAAGGACATTTGGGAGAGAAAGGTTGTTATGGATAGATTTCAGGTGTTCCACTTATGTGCCCAACCTAACCTGAATGGAAATCCTTTGTCAGGAGGAAAGACCAGAAGTAAAGAAACGAATGAGGTGATTCCTGTTTGGAACATACTATTTGGACTAAATCTCTACTTGGTGATGTTGTGAAGTAAATAGACTATTGGAAAAAATTAAAGGTCTAGAGACTTTGGACCAGATCAGTAGTAGTACTTGCCATGCATGTGGTCAACCCAGGTTCTATTTCTGGAACCCCATCTGGTTCCTGAGCACACCAGGAGTGATCTCTCAACACAGCTGATGCAGCCCCACATACCCCATCTCCTAGAAAACACAACTGTAGACCCTAGAAAATTATGAGCTAATATCTAGTCATCATCATTATTGCTGTACCAAAATTTAGAGGTGGCACCCTAGGGAAGAGTATGTGTCCCTGAATTTAGACATGTAGCTCAAACAGATCTTAAAGATCATAGAGGAAGGAGGTGAAGAGTAAGAAGTTCCAAGAAAGAAAAGTGGATGCCAGAGAAATGGTGATGATATTGTATGACCAAAGTCAGTAGAATTAAAAAAGAAGCCCATTTATGGAACAGAAATTTTCTAAGAATTACAGAATGTCCATTGGCTTTCTCAGCCCTCTATTACAATTGTAGTGGGAGTGGGCCAGAGCAATACTACACAGGGTAGGACTCTTTCCTTGCATGCACCAACCCAGTTTCAGTTTCTGGCTCCAAAGATACAGCCCCGAAATCCTCGAGGAATAAGCCCTGAGAGGTTCTAAGTTTGGCTCAAAAATGAAGACAAAATTATAAGGGGGAGGGGCTAGAGAGATAGCATGGAGGTAGGGTGTTTGCCTGGCATGCAGAAGGACTGTGGTTCAAATGCCAGCATCCCATATGGCCCCCTGAATCTTCCAGGAGCTATTTCTGAGCATAGAGCCAGAAGTAACTCCTGAGCACTGCTGGGTCTGACCCCCCAAAAAAGAAATTACAGTGGGTTACAGAGTAAGGAAAGTCAAGTACAATTCAAAGAGAGTGATTACTCAAAAAGTGGAGATAGGGGCCGGAGAGATAGCATGGAGGTAAGGCGTTTGCCTTTCATGCAGGAGGTCATCGGTTCGAATCCCGGCGCCCCATATGGTCCCCTGTGCCTGCCAGGAGCAATTTCTGAGCCTGGAGCCAGGAATAACCCCTGAGCACTGCCAGGTGTGACCCAAAAACCAAAAAAAAAAAAAAAAAAAAAAAAAAAAGTGGAGATAGATGAGATGTCTCTACAACTAATTATTTGGTCAATAGCGTGTTATTCTTGTTCTGACGGTTACATTGATAAAATTTGACTCTGAAGCCTCATACAATCTTCTGAAGATGAATGACTGGAATTTTTTGGGTTTTTTTTTTTTTTTTTTTTTTGGGTCACACCCGGCAGTGCTCAGGGGTTATTCCTGGCTCCAGGCTCAGAAATTGCTCCTGGCAGGCACCGGGGACCATATGGGACGCCGGGATTCGAACCGATGACCTCCTGCATGAAAGGCAAACGCCTTACCTCCATGCTATCTCTCCGGCCCCATGACTGGAATTTTTTATCAGTGAAAACCTTTTGTAACATATTTAAATATTAGAAATTTATTAGACATAAAACAGTGATTTTAAATCTATTTTGTACAGATGTGTGACTTTGTTTTATTTCCCCTTTAGCTATTTGCAGCTGTCACTTTTGAAACTGTTGAAGAAAGTAAGGTAAGAGCTGGAGACATAGTATAGCAGATAAGGTACTGCTGCCTTGCATGTGGCTGACCTGAGTTCAATCCCTGTATAGTCTCTTGAGCCTGTCAAAAGTAACCCTGGAGTACAGCCAGGTGTGGCACAAAAACAAAAGAAAGTAAAGTAAAACTGTTCAATCAGCCACAAATTTTAACTTCTTAAGAGCAAAATATGAATACAGACATACCTCAAGAGATGTTGCAGGTTATGTTTCAGACCACTGTAATTAAGTAAATATCACAGCTAAGCAAGTTACATGTAAAACAAGTATTTTTTATTTCCTAGTGCATATAAAAGTCATGTTCACGTGGCCAGAGAGATAGCATGGAGGTAGGGTGTTTGCCTTTCACACAGAAGGACGGTGGTTCCAATCCCGGCATCCCATAGGGTCCCCCAGCCTGCCAGGAGTATCCCCTGAGCACTGCCAGTGTGACCCAAAAGCAAAACAAAACAAACAAAAAGTCATGTTCACCTGGACAGAAGGGAAAAAGGTCTCAGAGTTTAGTACATGCAAGGCAGAGTTTGCATGTAGGAGTCCCTGGTTCCCCAAGAACTGAGCTGGGAATAGCTCCTAAGGTTCCAGGTGTCCCACCCCCAACAAATGAGTAGACAAAATCATTACATCTGGGGCCGGAGAGATAGCATGGAGGTAAGGCATTTGCCTTTTACGCAGGAGGTCATCCGTTCGAATCCCGGCGTCCCATATGGTCCCCCTGCCTGCCAAGAGCAATTTCTGAGCCTGAAGCCTGGAATAACCCCTGAGCACTGCCAGGTGTGACCCAAAAACCACCAAAAGAAAAAAAAAATCATTACATCTTTACAAACAATACCTAGTCTGACTTAGACATTAAATAGATCGACTCTGAAAAAATGGCACTTGTTTGATGCAAGGAGCACAGATCTTCACTTCGTAAAAAAAATATGAAAGACTGCATTATACCTGTACCTGTACCTACATCGATTTGGAAGTGGAAGGGAACATGGATTCACAGTGACTCTAACATCACTCCAGTTATACTTTTTAGTTGGCAAAAATTGACTTTCCCCTAAAGGAGATACTTAGATGATTCTCTGAAACTCTAAAGCATATTAAAATTTGTTGGCTCTCTTCCCAGGCTCCCAGAACCAGGGCTGTGAGGAATGTGCGGAGACATGCTTGTTCTTCCATCATTAAGATGTGTCGTGACTACCCCCAGCTTGTGCAGGTAAGACACTCCACTCTGATCAAGCAGCCCAAGTCCTGTCAAGTTTGGTCACGCTGCCCTGCAAATTCAGTCCTGATTATACCTCACACAAAGGGAAACTTAGGAACTGTAACTGCTTAAAATAGTAATTATTTTATTTTATCTTATTTTTGGTTTGGGGCCACACCCAATTGTGCTCAGGGGTTATTCCTGGCAGGTTCGGAGAACCATATGGGTTGCCGGGATCAAACCCAGGTGGGCCACGTGCAAGGCAAACAAACACCTTACCTGCTGTGCTATCACTCCAGCCTCAGAAAAGGAATTCTTTTTTTTTTTTTGGGGGGGGGGGGGGCACCCAGTGGCACTCAGGGGTTATTCCTGTTGTCTGCTCAGAAATAGCTCCTGGCAGGCACGGGAGACCATATGGGACGCCGGAATTCGAACCAACCACCTTAGGTCCTGGATAGGCTGCTTGCAAGGCAAACGCCGCTGTGCTATCTCTCCGGCCCTAGAAAAGGAATTCTTAAGTTGAGGGCTTCCTCTAAATTGAGGTGTTAAAAATACAGATAGTCAAAAAAAAACATAGTCTCTTAAAAAAAAAGTTCTGAGGCTGGCGAGGTGGCGCTAGAGGTAAGGTGTCTGCCTTGCAAGCGCTAGCCAAGGATCAGGACCACGGTTCGATCCCCCAGCGTCCCATATGGTCCCCCCAAGCCAGGGGCAATTTCTGAGCGCTTAGCCAGGAGTAACCCCTGAGCATCAAACGAGTGTGGCAAAAAAAAAAAAAAAGTTCTATTTGTTTTTTACCATGAAAACAAGTTTTCTCCATCAATTTAAGCCTCTATTAAAGAGTGTTTACTATTGTCTAATGATATACCTAATCCTGAGAGCATCAAGATGTGAATTCAGTCTTTTTTAGAGGATTTCTATAAGCAATTTAGCACTACAGATTTAAAATTAGGGGCCGGAGAGATAGCATGGAGGTAAGGCGTTTGCCTTTCATGCAGAAGGTCATTGGTTCAAATCCCGGTGTCCCATATGGTCCCCCGTGCCTGCCAGGAGCAATTTCTGAGCATGGAGCCAGGAGTAACCCCTGAGCACTGCCAGGTGTGACCCAGAAACCACAAAAAATAAAATAAAAAATAAAATTAAATTAACTAGAGGGGTCCACTGCAGAGATAATACAATGGGTAAGGAACTTGCCTTGTACGTAGCCTACGAGGTTTCCATCCTCAGCACCCCATATAGTCACCCAAGCCCCACCAGGAGGGAACCCTGAGCACAGAGCGAGCAGTCAGCCCTGAGTATCATTGGTATGACCCGAACACAAAAAAAATAAATATGAAGCTGGATGGATAATCCTGTGCATCAGGTGCTCGCCTCTCGTGTAGTGAGGAGTTATCCCTGAGCACAGAAACTAATAAATCAATAAGATGGAAATAAAGTTAATCAGAGGAAGTGGAGGGATAATATAAGGGCTGAAGTACTTGCCTTGGCATGTGACAGTACATGACCTCCAGAGTACCACTAGATGTGATTCCCAAGCAGTGGGCCAGGAGTAAGCCCTGATTATAACCTACTGTGACCCCTCAATGATATTAATTTATATTGGTGCCAGAGAGACTGTACAGTGGATAGGGTGCTTGCCGTGCTCATGGTCAACCAGAATTTGATCCCCATATCACATATGGTTCCCCGGAGCCCAGTTGAGCTAGAGCCCTGAGACTCATTTTGCTGGGTGTAGACTAAACAAAAACTTAATATTAATAAATTTCTCCTCTGGAATCTGCATTGTGTGTTGATAGGTAAATTAAAATGTACATAGATTCGAAAAAATAATCTTTGTAAAGAGACTTTAAAAATTGAGGCAGAAGGGCCTGGAAAGAGAGCACAGTCATATTGCACTCGGCCAACACAGGACAGACCTTGATTCGATTCCCAGCATCCCATATGGTCCCCTGAGCCTACCGGGGCAATTTCTGAGCACAGAGCCAGTAGTAACCCCTTAGGGCTGCCAGGTGTGACTCCCCCCAAAAAATTGAGGCAAAAAAAGAATTTTTTTTTCGTTTTTGGTTTTTGGGTCACACCCAGCAGCACTCAGGGTTTATTCTTGGTTCTATGCTCAGAAATCGCCCCCTGGAAGGCACAGGGGACCATATAGGATGCAGGGATTTGAACCACCGTTGTCCTGCGTGAAAGGCCTTACCTCCATGTATCTCTCTGGCCCCAAAAGTTGTATGGGAAGGCAAAGTTAGCCCAAGCAGAAAAGAATCTTTGGCTTATGACCCAGGATGGATGTGGGTTTGATTCGCGTCATCCCATATGGTCCCCTGAGCCTGCCAGGAACAATTTCTGAGTGCAGAACCAGGAGTAACCCTGAGCACCACCGGGTGTGGCCCAAAAACCAAAAAAAAAAAAAAAAAAAAAGGATCTTTAGCTTAAATTGCTTTGTTTAAGCGAAAAGAGTGTTATACTAAATCACCAAGTGACCATCTTAGAGGCCTTTGGTTCCTGGAAATGCTTTGGTCGTCTGTCCACCTTCCCTGAATTCCCTGCTCTCCCCAAAAATCAGGCCTTCAGCACTCATGTTTGTGTGTGTGTGATTGGCAGCCCAATTTTGAAATGCTCTATAACCACGTGAAACAACTCCTCTCCAATGAGCTTCTGCTGACCCAAATGGAGAAGTGTGCGCTCATGGAAGCCCTGGTTCTCATCAGCAACCAGTTCAAGAACTACGAGCGGCAGAAGGCGTTCCTCGAGGAGCTGATGGCACCTGTGGCCACCATCTGGCTTTCAGAAGAAATGCGCAGGTAGATGCAGGAGGCCTTGCCCCTCACCTCCAGTACCTGTGAGCATTCACTCTGTTCTTTTGTTCTATGAGCATCTGGTGCTGGTACTCACATCCAGGGCCTCTCACATGGAAGGCTTGATTGAGCTGGGCTACTAACCCACAGCCCTGGCCCTCCCTGGTTCCACCGACTAGGTGGGAGACTGCAGCCAACAAGGGGCCAGCGTTTATGTGAAGTTCTCTAAGATCTGTCAGCACAGGATTCCTGCTGCTTTATTGAGATGTAGGAAAGGAGGAAAACAAAAAGATAATCACATTCTGTGGTGAAATGTGTGCCTCGCTACACCACACAGCCATAGAAGAGCTCACTCCACAGTGCCCACAACTCTCTCCAACTGCATCTTCACCCCCTTCCCTCCCTCTGTTGCGGTGATGAAGTCATCACTTCCGGAGGTGCTCTCTAGGGCTGCACATTGTTCAGTTGTGACTGCGTATTTGGCTGCATCACTGGCATGTGTGGGTGCGGTTCTAGGACTTAGAAATGGTGTTGGGATCATCATTGGTACCGCAGCCCCCTCCCTTCCTGCAGGCAGGTGTTCTAGCACCGAGCCATCTCTGCTTCTAAGTTTGTATCCTTTTTGATTCGGGGACTATTCTAGAGATGAACCGAGAATTCCTTGTGCAAAAGCAAGCACTCGAGCCCTGGGTTATCTTTATATTCTTTTTTTTTTTTTTTGGTTTTTGGTTTTTGGGCCACACCCGGTAACGCTCAGGGGTTACTCCTGGCTATGCGCTCAGAAGTCGCTCCTGGCTTGGGGGACCATATGGGACGCCGGGGGATCGAACCGCGGTCCGTCTCCTAGGCTAGCGCAGGTAAGGCAGGCACCTTACCTCCAGCGCCACCGCCCGGCCCCTATCTTTATATTCTTAAAGTCTCAGTAATAACATTTAGAAGTTTATTTGTTTACTACACATCCATTAGAAATATATATGACTAAAATCTGCCCTAGTCAGAGCAATCTATGCCATGTAAGGTATTTGTTTTGCATGTAGCTGACCCGGGTTCAGTTCTCGGCATCCCCATCGTCTCCCCTGAGCCCACCAGGAATAATTCCCGAGTACAGACCCAGGAGTGACACCTGAGCATTGCCAGGTGTGGGGCCCCTGAAAAAAATTCTCTTTTAATTTTCTTGCTAAAACTGTTGCTCTTGGGGCCAATTAGCCATAGGTTATTAGCGCTTTCAGAAGAAAGCGCCCTTTAACTGCAGTATGACTTACCTCTCCCCCTCTCCCCTTTCAGAGTGCTGTCAGATGTCGATGCTTTCATTGCCTTTGTGGGTGCAGATCAGAAAGACGGTGACCCAAGCCTGATGGAGGATGATCCTTGTGGTTTAAACCGTGCACGAGTGAGTAATCATCTGGGGAATGGACAGTAGGAACAGTGTGAAGTCATTAGTCAAGTTTCTTGTGGAGTTACAGTTCTCCAGGGGTGAGAAATCAGAGACTCCAGTTTTCTTAAGTTTCTCCTTTCTTTTTTAGTCTTGGATTCTTGAGTTAGAGTAGGTGGCCTTTACTATGAAGTCATTATTTTGACTTTAAGGATTTTTATCTAGTTCTGAAGGTTGAAGGTATAATGAGGAATTAGGTCAGAACGTGGTGAGCAGGTCCTCCATGAAAAGCTACTACCTGAGGCTTTTCAGTAAGATTTGTTCCCAAGGGGCCAGAGCAATAGAGCAGCAAGTAGGGCGTTTGCCTTGCATATGGATAACCTGGATTCCATCCCCAGCATCTCTTAGGGTCTCCCAAGACTTACAGGAGTAATCCTTGAGTACAGAGCCAGAAGTAATCCAAAAACAAGCAAAAAAATTGTTTCTGGTTTCATTTCCACCAAAGCCACACTAATTATCTTGATATGCCGTAGGTGAATGTACCTTGAGTGAGGATTGAGGCAAAAAGGTCAAGGCCCGAGCTGAAAGCTGCAAGGTCAACTCAAAAAAAAAATGAGTCATTGGTGGCCTAAACTTTTGTTTTTAAAAGGTGTCCAGGGCCCGGAGAGATAGCACAGCTGCGTTTGCCTTGCAAGCAGCCGCTCCAGGACCAAAGGTGGTTGGTTCGAATCCCGGTGTCCCATATGGTCCCCCGTGCCTGCCAGGAGCTATTTCTGAGCAGACAGCCAGGAGTAACCCCTGAGCAGTGCCGGGTGTGGCCCAAAAACCAAAAAAAAAAATAAAATAAAATAAAAGGTGTCCAAACCACCTTCTATTTAGGGCCCAGTGAGAGGGTCGCTTTTTATAGCCTTGATACAGACATCTCTCATGAAAGGGAAACTTCTCGAACTGGAGAGATTGTACAGCAGAGAGGATGTTTGTCTTGCATGTGGTATCTCTAGCATCTTATAGGGTCTCCTCAGCACTGCCAGGAGTGATTCCTGACCACAGAGTCAGGGTAATCCCCAAGCAACTCTCTTGGACTTGACCTTACAAGGAGGGGGCAGTATTCTACCTCTCTGGCAATTTGGTCTTACACAGTAATGACACTTTACTTTTTCTGTCCCTCCTGTTCATTTTTATGTCTTTCCATAGATGAGCTTTTGTGTCTACAGCATTCTGGGAGTTATGAAACGAACTGCTTGGCCCACCGATCTAGAAGAGGCCAAAGCCGGGGGATTTGTCGTGGATTACTTACCCAATGGAAACCCCATTTTTCGTAACCCATGCACAGAACAGGTTCTGAAACTGCTTGACAATTTGCTTGCCCTTATCAGGTGAGTCGGAATTAAAGTTTTTCCCGTAATAGCATTAAAAGTCAACCCATTTATAGTTCTTGAAAGCACAAGATTGTGTAAATGAGGGATTAAGTCTTACTTCTTTCTTACGTCATTTAATAAAGGGTTCTCGTATTTCTACACAACAGAAACACTCACTAGCATGCATCTTATATTCCAAGTAAACACACTAATGTAGTCCCAGATGGCTTTTAAGTATTGTGTTCAACTGTACGTAAGGGGTAATGGCTTCTTGGGTGTCTCCTTTCCTTGGAAGCCTTTGAATGTTGGCACCATTGTTTCTTTTCCCTACCCGGAGTAGGGTTGTCAGGTAATATCGGTGGAAGTGTAATGTCCCTGAATTACAAGATGAAACCCGCTCTTTCCTTCTGCAGCAGAGTAGGAACTGTTAATATATATGACTTCCTTGTTTCTTGCAGAACATACAATACTTTATATGCACCAGAAATGATAGCTAAAATATCAGAGCCTTATGCAAAAACTCTGGATATGCTGGAAGTGGAAAAATCAATTATTTTAGGTAAGAAATTTAACCTGGGCCCGGAGAGATAGCACAGCGGTGTTTGCCTTGCAAGCAGCCGACCCAGGACCTAAGGTGGTTGGTTCGAATCCCGGTGTCCCACGGTGTCTCCTTGCCTGCCAGGAGCTATTTCTCAGCAGACAGCCAGGAGTAACCCCTGAGCACCGCTGGGTGTGGCCCAAACCCCCCCCCCAAAAAAAAAAAAGAAAGAAAAATTTAACTTCCTTTCTTTCCTAAAGGACAATACATATCCAATGTGCCCATGCTGCCTCCTCCAACTTGCCTTTGGTTTTCATTTTGGGGTCACACAGTTTTGCTTAAGAGATCGTATGTACTGCCAAAATCAAACCTAGGCCACCTGGAAACGCCTGACCCACTTTGCTGTCTCTCTGATGCTTAGAATTTGCTTTAAATGATTTTCCTACTAGCAAATAAATGTTTGATCTTAATTGTAATGGATCCTGTAAAGTGGCTGCAAAAAATGTGTATGGAGCCCTATCCCTGTCCAAGGTTTTGCTTTTGAATGTATACTGCAGTGCTTAGAGGTCAGTTCTGGCTCTGTCCCGAATTATTCCTGGTGGTGCTTGGGGGACCATTTTGGTTTTGCTTTTTGTTGTGGTTGTGGTTGTGGTTTTGGGGTCATACCCAGCAGTGCTCAGGGGAAACTCCTGGCTCCATGCTCAGAAATTGCTCCTGGCAGACACGGGGGACCATATGGGAAGCTGGATTCAAACTGATAACCTTCTGCATGAAAGGCAAACGCCTTACCTCCATGCTATCTCTCCCGCCCCGGGGGGACCATTTTGGAGTGCTGGGAATCAAACCCTGGTCAGCCCATGCAAGGCAAACACCCTACCCTGTAACTTCCCTCCTTTTTGTTTTTTGTTTTTTTGTTTTTTTGGGGTTTTTTTTCGGGGGAGGGGGTGGTCACACCTGTCTCGCTCAGGTGTTACTCATGGCTCTACGCTCAGAAATCGCTCCTGCAGGCTCAGGGGACCATATTGGATACTGGGATTAGAACCACAGTCCTCTGTATGCAAGGCAAATGCCCTACCTTCATGCTATCTCTCCAGCCCCAGTCCTGCTCTTCTTAACCTTGGGAGGAAGAATAATGGGGATGCCAGTCAATCCTTCCTCCATTCCAGGGGAGGGACTAACCCTCGGTTCTTCCCACTCCTTTGCATCTCCTTGCCTTCAATATCTTGAGACCTGAGAAAAGAGCATATGGTGCCCAGATGCTAGAGTGGGTCAGGGCACAGTGGTGTTTGGGAGTTAAAGACATGCAGAGTTGTGCCCCACTCTGAAACTTCATAATGGCTCACAATCCCTGCCCCACCATGTCAGCATTCCCAGCTTGACTTTTCCCCTGCATTTTCCTGAAACCCGGCAGTCCCTCCTCTGTGGACAGTGCTCCATTCGGTTCCAAGAGGAAAGAATGGTGTTGCATGTCTTCCTGGACCTATATGGTCCTACACCACCACTACAAGACCTGCAGGCACCAATACAAAATGTTCCAAGAAAGCCAGATAGTGCAGGGTGTCAAGCAATTACCTTGCACTTGGCCAATCTGGGTTTGATCCCTGCACCCCATATGATCCCCAAGCCCCACCAGGAGTGATCCCTGAGCAGCCTTTGAGCACAGCCGGATGTGGCCCCCAAAATGAACTTCCAAGATAGGTCTTGCTGATAACATAAAAAGTAAGTTTTGCGGGGCCGGGCGGTGGCGCTGGAGGTAAGGTGCCTGCCTTACCTGCGCTAGCCTAGGAGACGGACCTCGGTTCGATCCCCCGGCGTCCCATATGGTCCCCCAAGCCAGGAGCGACTTCTGAGCGCATAGCCAGGAGTAACCCCTGAGCGTTACCGGGTGTGGCCCAAAAACCAAAAAAAAAAAAGTAAGTTTTGCTTCACCCAAAAGATACTAGGATGGACAGAACAATTGCCTCTGGTTAGAATTATGATCCATTAAGGCAATTGTTCCACAGAAGTAAATGGATTTTGTTCTGCTTTGATATACATAAAGATCTTGCTTAAAACGTATCTTTAAAGGGAGAGAGATTCCACACTGTACAAAAGAGGGTGGTTCTCCCCAGTGCTTTTTGTAGAGATCATTTTGATTTCTGGTTGTGTGTTCTGCTACAAGTCCCTTCTGTTTTGGTAAACCCATGTCCAGTCTGGAGTTCTGGGTACCTACATCACTTCCTAAACCTCTCCTGATCCAGTGTAGCAAACTGCCTTTTAGGGGAACTGTCTGCACCTCCAGCAGGTAGAAGAATGGGCCAACAACTGCTTTGCTTATACAGCCTTTCTTCCCTCACCACCGCCCCCAGCAGGCTGAGTCTCTCAGCAGTGGAGCAGCATGTTCCTTGCCCTTCTTTTTTTCTTTCTTTCTAGGATTGCCTCAGCCACTCTTGGAACTGAATGACTATCCCGTCTACAAAACAGTCTTGGAAAAAATGCAGCGTTTCTTCTCCACCCTCTACGAAAACTGGTATGAACCAATGCTGCCTCTCCATAGTCTCTTCCTAGACATGCAGTGATAGGATTGGCCTGGGTTGGACTTTTGATCTAGAGTTCTAGTGTGCAGATAAGATGAGGTAAGAATTTGCTAGGAAACTAATGAGTTTAGTGTCAAATCAAAATTGCCAGAATGTTTTCCTCTTTTGATATGCTTCTCTCCTCTCTCTCTCTCCCCCTCCCCCCCTATTTCCCTCTTCCCTTCCCTCCTGTCTCCTCTCTCCAACAGCAGGTTGAACGCTTGTCTTGTATACACAAAGCTGACTTGGTTTTGATTCCCCTCACCCTATATGAAGCCCTAAGCACTTCTGGTTGTGTCATGCCCTTCAAAAAACAAAGATGAAAAAAATCAAAGAAACTTATTTAGGGGAAGGCCAAGGGAGAGAGAGTTAATGTGTTTAAGACATGGGCTTCTCCAGAATGGAGAAACTAGAGAATGGCTTTTGGGAGGTTATATACAATTGTGTTGTGTTGTGTTGACCTAAGAGTGCTTCTGCCTTTTGGTCAGCCCCTCAATTCCAACAATACTTTGATATTTGATTCCTCCAAGTCTGTTTTCCACTACATTAAGTGAAACCAAAGTTGAAGATAGATTGGGAGTGGCTTCATTTGCTCAGATCCAAACATCTCCTCCCCACTCTCCATTGCACACATTTTGTGGAACACTTGGAGATGATGCTTCTGTCTCACTGCTCTCACTACTGGGGTGGAGAGAACTTAACTTACTTCCTGCACAACCACACCCAGGATCTTTCCTCATTCCCCAAACAATCTAATCAGCCCAGCTATTAAGATCCTCCATTGTCAGTTCATAGCATTCACAAAGTCATGAAGTCTGCTGTTGATCTTGGTTACCAACATCTGTCTGTAAGATGATGTGGAGACCCTTATCAAAAAGCTTTTATTGAGGCCAGAGAGATATAGTACAGCAGGTTAGGCACTTGACTTGCACACAGCTGACCTGGATTTCGTCCTTAGCACCCCAGATGGCCCCCTGAACCCTGCAAGGGGTGATTTCTGTACACAAGACCCACAAATAAGTCCTGAGCAGTGCTGGGTATGACCCACAAACCCCCTCAAAAAATGTTTCTATAAAGAGGAGATCTTATTTTCAAATTTGATAAACAATTCATAACAAGGAATAAAGCTCTATGGTAGTCTACTTGCCTTGCACTAGGTTTCCTTAGTGTCATCTCCCAGAAATGCTTCAGTCTTTGAGATTAAGTCTCAAGAATTGCAAAGGAGCTTCTCTAGGGGTCAGAGTGATAGCACAGCAGGTAGGGTGTTTGCCTTGCATGCTACTGACCTGGGTTTGAACCCCAGCATCCCGTAGGATCCCCCAAGTCTGCCGGGTGTGATTTCTGAATACAGAACCAGGAGTGTGTGTCCCCGCCCCCCCCCCCAAATTGACTATAGCTGAGAATTCAGCATACTACATAAATGTTAATATAGAAAAACTGGATGAGGAAGTGCAATGTAGTAAAGAGGAGATGTCTAGATCACCCTTGATTCCAGATCCAAGAGAGATAAAGGGCAGAGAAGGAAGGAAATCAAGGTGAGAAGCAAGAAAACAAGAATGGGAAGTAATAGGGGAACAAGGGTTGGGGTTTCATTTATATTGTTGATGTGGGAGTATGGTATAGCTATATATTTAAAACACAACTCAATTACACTGGAAACATGATCTTTTTTTTGTTTTGTTTTGTTTTGTTTTGTTTTGTTTTTTGGGCCACACCCGGCGGTGCTCAGGGGTTACTCCTGGCTGTCTGCTCAGAAATAGGTCCTGGCAGGCACGGGGGACCATATGGGACACCGGGATTCGAACCAACCACCTTTGGTCCTGGATCGGCTGCTTGCAAGGCAAACGCCGCATCTCGAGGCTGTGCTATCTCTCCGGGCCCGATCTTTTTTTTTTTTTTTAATGTGGAAATGAGAGCTTAACTAAAACCCAGTGAACTTGAATGTGCTTGCCAATTTGGTAAGCGGGGGGAGGGGTTGATGGAGTGTGGGAGAACTGGTGATGGGAGTTGACACTGATAATGGGATTGCTGTTGAGCTATTATATGCCTGAGATTCATCATCGATAACTTTGTAAATCACAGTTCTATTAAACTATTAACTATTAAAACATTCGTTTAGGGGCTGAAACAATAGTACAATGGGTAGGGCACTTGTCTTGCTCACAGCTGGCCCAAGTTTAATCAGGCATCTTATATGGTCTCCCAAGCCCGCCAGGAGTGCAGAACCAGAAATAACTCCTGAGCACCTTCAGGTGTGGCCCAAAAACAAATAAAATAATTTTTTTCTTAAAGATAATCCTGGGTGTTGGGGCTGGCAATAATTCCTGACTGTCAGGTATGTCATTGTCATGGTTTCCCCTCACGCAGCTTCCACATCCTCGGGAAGGCAGGCCCTTCCATGCAGCAGGACTTCTACACTGTGGACCATCTTGCTACCCAGCTCCTCAGCTCAGCCTTCATCAACCTGAACAACATTCCTGACTACCGGCTCCGACCCATGCTTCATATCCTTCTCACGTCTTCCTTAGCCTAGGGAGCTAGCTGGAAGATGAAGGACAGGGACAGTTGGCATGTTGAGGAGGCAGGTGGAAAATGGATTTCAGGGCCAGAGCAATAGTGTTGGATAGAGCATTTGCTTTGCACGCAGCCAACCAGCATGCCATCTGGTCCCCTGAATCCAGAACCAGGAGTAACCTGAGCACTGTTGGTTGTGGCCACAAAAAAAAGGAAAGTGGGTCAAAGGGAGCACTAGGGCTGGGAGCACATGTGCTTTCTGTGAGTGTGGCCCTGGGTCTTCCACCAGCACTGCATGCCCAGAACAGCATTGCATCATTGAGCCTTAAACTGACCCACTTGCTGGGATTCGCTGGGAATCCTTAGCCCCCAAGTAACAAAGGACAAGAAGACTGAAGTAAATGGCAGGGGTGCTACATGAAGAGTGGGTTTGAAAACTCCTCTTTTGGGATCTATCTCCCTGTTGTATTGGGAAGATGAAAAAGAAAGATGATGGATGTTTTCTCTTCAAGAGGTACTCAGGTTTTATTCCCTTCCACCTTTGTTGATGTTTTTTTGTTTTGTTTTTGTTTTTGGGTCACACCCGGTGTTGCTCAGGGGTTACTCCTGGCTGTCTGCTCAGAAATAGCTCCTGGCAAGCACGGGGGACCATATGGGACGCCGGGATTCGAACCAACCAACTTTGGTCCTGGATCGGCTGCTTGCAAGGCAAACGCCGCTGTGCTATCTCTCCGGGCCCCTTTGTTGCTGTTTTTCTGAATCCGGCACCCCATATGGTCCCAAGCCTTTCAGAAGTAACTTCTGAGTGCAGAACCAAGAATAACCCCTGAACGCTGCTGGGTGTAGCCCTAAAATATAAGATAAATGGAGTGGGAGCCAAAGTCACTGGCACCAACCAGGAGTGATTCCTGAGTGCATTGCTGGGTGTGGCCCCAAAACAAACAAACAGAATATATAGAGTGGATAGCAGCTTGGGATTTTCAGAAGAACTCGAAAATTGTCATTTACTTTCGAGCTGTTCTAAGCTTTTGCACCTTGAGGTGGTGGATCTCACTGGTGAGCATCCATCCGTCCTTTGAGGGCTGCTATCAAGTGCTCCTGGGCTGGGATTCCTTAACTGCTGTGCATGGGTCTTTGTGAAACCTCTGGTTCTCTTCTGTCCCCCGGAGCACTATGAGACGTTGGTGTGTCCTATTGTTGGGCCTCTTTTCACCTACCTGCATATGGTAAGACACAGGTCCTGAAAGGGCCACAAAGAATACTCAGAGGCAGATAGATTCCCAGGGAGCTGCCCACCATCCTACCCTGATATGCAATGTGCATAGCAAAAGACCCAAACAGTTCTGCCTGCTGTGTACCCTCCGGTGCTGGCTCTGTCCTGTTATGCCCTTGGGTCTGTTTCCCGAGTCTGAAATTGAGTAGGGAACCAGCTGGCTAGAGAACAGATGTTCTCCAGAAACACCCAGAAATACTGAAATGTTGGTCCTTTCCAAGCTGAGACTGTTCTGGTACCCTCACTCAGCCTGGCTGCAGACGAGCATATAAAGGTTTCTAATTAGAGCTTTTGGGTCTCCGGAAGTTCTTGCGATCCCTAAAATCCTCCTCATTCTTTCTCATTCTGTTTCTACCTACACCCCAATTCACGCTTTCTTTTTGTTGTCCCAGAGGCTGTCCCAAAAGTGGCAGATCATCAACCAGAGGAATCTGCTGTGGTAAGCAAACAGGTCTTTGCAGATGAGCTGGCAGCCAAGTTTGGGCTGGGAGAAGGTGGGGAGGGGTTTGTGCCATCCAGACTAGGACAGCAGTGGTGCAGAGGGCAAAGAGATGGCTCATGGAGCTGGCACACCTGCTCTGTGTGCGGGGCCTTGGTTCCATCCTGACACCAGAAAGTAAATACGATCTGTCAGTAGACACCTATCAGGCCTTTAGGGAGTGGTGAGTACTGCCTTAGGAGCAGATAGTTGGAAGGTCACTCCCCACCAAGGGTTTCTGTGCTCCCACTGGAAGCACCACTACAGTCCCCTCCATGCATGTTGCCGGCCAGTCCACTCCAAACCCCCAGCCTTTCTTAGAATGTAGAGCAGAAGGGGAATGTCACGGGCTCTATTTTTTGTTACCTCCCTCTCCCTCGAGTGTGCACTTCATGAAATGTGGCCCCTGGTTTTCTACAGTGAAGAGGAGATTGCAGATGACAACCCAGAGTCTCAAGAAATGCTGGAGGAGCAGCTGGTGAGGATGTTAACGCGAGAAGTCATGGACCTGATGAGTAAGTGAATCCAGAAGCAATGATAGAGGAGAGGATTTCTGGGGAAGTCACTCACCTAACTCCTTTAGGCCAGGTGGCATGGGGTGGGGGTCAGATCTGCAGAGTGATGGCCTGGATGAGAAATAACTTGCTAAAAGAAAGTCAGTAGCCCAGAAGTCCACCTAAGGACATTCTGACACTAAATTGCTTTTAAATAACTTAAACCAAAATGAAGAAATGACCTGAAATAGCAGGGAAAATGCTTGGACTATTGGAAATAAACTTCTTAGCTTCGTCAAAATAAAAAATGTTCTCTTGATACTCTTGACATTAAGATGGATAATTTTTCCATTTTTAGTCATTTCATTACTTGATATCCATAGTTGTCCAACCTCTTCTGGTTACTTCCGGAAGTTCTAAAATTTTCTTCAGTGGTCAGATGCCTTTCCTTGTGTTGGCTTAGTTGATTTTTGCCTGCCATCATCCTCTTCCTTCTCCTCCTCTTCTCACCTGTGCTGCTGTAGCTGGCTCTTCTCTGGCCACTCACACAAGAATAGGCGAGTAACCTCCTCTCTTATTGTAGCGGTGTGCTGTGTTTCAAAGAAACACCCAGACCACAATGCCTCCACTGCTGCTGCTGCTCCTGTGGAAGGAGAAGGTAAGCGCCATCATGTGGTCCCTGGGGCCTATTGGGCTGTGGGTGTTCCTCTTTCAGCCACAGGACCATTTCTTGTAGAGGTGAGTTCCCTAGCAGTGCAGGATGGGACTTGCTCCATCAGGCGTCACCCTGCTGGAGTATTTTCTTTTTCTTAGTATTTTGTTTTTGTTCATGTTGGGTCACACTTGGCAGTGCTCAGGGGTTACTCCTGGCTCTGTGCTCAAAAATCGCTCCTGGCAAGCTTGGAGGACCAGTTTTGTCACATGCCAGGCAAATGCCCTACCATTGTGCTATTGCTCCAGCCCCTTGGCTGGAGTATTTTCTTCATCCCATGCATACCCATTTTAAGAGTACTTGCACTGTTTTGTCATCTGACCAGGATGCCTTCCTTTCCACTGTGGAAATGCTCTGTCCCCAGCTTCGTTAAAGCCTCTGCTCGGTGGTCACTTCCCATAGGTCATTCGTGACAATTTATTTAAAAAAACCCACAAGGCTGGAAGAATAGTACATAGGTTAATGTATTTGCCTTGCATGTAGCCAACCCCAGCTTGATTCCCCATTATATATATGGTCCCCTGAACACAATCAGGAGTCAGCCCTGATCACCGTCCCACCAAAATAAAAATAAAAAATATAGGGGCTGGAGAGATAGCAAGGAGGTAAGGCATTATCCTTGGCATGCAGGACGGTGGTTCGAATCCCGGCATCCCTTTTGGTCCCCCGAGCCTGCCAGGAGTGATTTCTGAGCATAGAGCCAGGAGTAATCCGAGTGCTCCAGGTGTGACCCAAAAAACAAACAAAATAAAATATTTAGCAACCATGTAGACCTGGGAGATAGCTCAAGAATGGAGCTTGTTTGTAACCTGGAGTATAAGTTTGATCCTAGGCATCACATAGTCCCCTAACAGCTGCCAGGTGTGACCAACAAACCAAATCTCATTTCCAAAAAGGAGCAGGCCTTGTCACCACTTTACCAACTGTTTGTCTTTATTTTTTAGGGGCAGGGGCACACCTGGTGACGCTCAGGGGTTACTCCTGGCTGTGCGCTCAGAAATCACTCCTGGCTTGGGGAACTATTGAGACACAGGGGAATCGCACCAGTCAGTCCTAGGCTAGCTCAAATCCTGCTAGGGAATGATGGTATTTTGTCCTATTTCTATCATTTGCCTAGTTCCTGCCTCTAGTAGTGGTAGAGATAGCTCAGTGAGCCAGAGCAGGCTTTGCACATAGGAGGCCCAGGTTTGATCCCTGAGCAAAGGCAAGAGTGACCCCTTTAACCACACTGGGAGTAGCCCCAAGTCAAAATATCTTTGTGCTTGTTTCCTGCTGTTCCCCGGGTGACTGGGTGCATCACTGAATGATCTGCCATAGGTTTGAGGGGCTGTCTGGGTAGGCAGCCCTGGTGCTCATTTGCCTTGACTGTGGGCTTCTGTCAGCACAGGTGCTTGTTACTTGTTCTCAAGAGAATGGAGATGACCCTTTCTTTCTGTTTACAGATGAAGAAATGATGGCCACAGAGGTGTCCCCAGCAGCCACGGCAGAGCTTACAGACCTGGGCAAATGCCTAATGCAGCATGAGGTTAGTGGGGGGACAATTACTTTGTTCTTTCTTGAGCTGGAGAATTAGTTTCTTCTTCTCTCGCTCTGTGATGCCTCAAGACTTTCTTGGGGGATAGGGCAATGGTACAGCAGGTAGTGTACTTGCCTTACATGTAGCAGACCCAAGTTTATTTTCCCAGCTTCCCATATGGTCCCTTGAGCCCTGCCAGTGATCCCTGGGCACAGAACCAGGAATAATCCCTGAATGCTGCTGGGCAAAAACACCAAGAGACTTGGGTGGTTCTTTTAAGTCATGCTTCTTGGGGACTGAGTCGGTACAACGGGAAGTTTGCCTTGCACGTAGCCAGCCTGGGTTCAATCCCCAGCATCCTATTTGGTCCCAGTTATGGCCAGAGTAATGCCTGAATATCACCAGGTGTGGCCCAGAAACTAAATATATAAAGCCCTAGCTCAGGGGTCTCAAACTCAATTTACCTGGGGGCCGCAGGAGGTAAAGTCGGGGTGATCCTTGAGTGCAGTCATTAGTAAACCTTGAATATTGGGGGGTGTGAACAAAACAAAACAAAAAAAGATTCCTCTAGGGCAGGGCCACAAAATGTTGAACGGAGGGTGAGTTTGAGACCTCTGCGCCTAGCTCCTGATACAAAGATATTCAGAAAAGCAGGCCTCTCTCCCCATTGTGATGCTGCCTCTCCTCCCTTAGGATGTCTGCACAGCACTCTTAATCACAGCCTTCAATTCCTTGTCTTGGAAAGATACTTTGTCGTGCCAGCGGACGACCACTCAGCTCTGCTGGCCCCTTCTCAAACAAGTAAGGGCATTGATGTGCATGCGCGCCCCCTCCACCTCTGTCAAAGGGTTGGATTGTGATTAACAGACAGTTGGAAGAATTGGTGTGACCGGATCCTCAAGTTCCTTTTGGCCCTACACCCAGCTGTCTTGTCTCCCCAGGTGCTGTCGGGAACGCTACTTGCAGATGCAGTTACGTGGCTTTTCACCTGCGTGCTGAAGGGCCTGCAGACTCATGGGCAACATGACGGCTGCATGGCCTCCTTGGTGCACCTGGCCTTCCAGGTTTATGAGGCCCTGGTGAGTGAAGGTGCAGGCAAGGGCCTTGCTGTTGCCTTGTTAGTTCTGCTGTGAGCAGTGTGTGTCCAAACCTGTCCCCTTAAACTGTTTCATCATGACTTCTCAGCGACCCAGGTATCTGGATATAAGGAATGTGATGGACCAGGTTCCCGATGTACAGAAGGACGCTCTCGACCAGTTTGACTGCAAACTTTTGAATCCCTCTCTTCAGAAAGCCACTGATAAACGCCGGAAGGACCAGTTCAAACGCCTCATTGCTGGTTGTATCGGGGTACGTCATACACCTGCACCCTCCGTGTTATTCGGCCCCTGGCTTACAGGTTTTCAGGCTTTATGCACGAGCAGACAACCCTCAGTGATACTGGCCACCAAGAGTGGTGGTCTTGACTGCAGCCTACTGCTCAGTGTCCTGCCTCTCAGTTCTTTCTCTTTTGTCTTCCACAGAAACCCTTGGGAGAGCAGTTCCGAAAAGAAGTTCACATTAAGAATCTCCCCTCACTTTTCAAGAAATCAAAGCCAGTGCTGGAGCCAGAAGTGCTAGACAACGAGGAGGGTGGCCTGGCCACCATCTTCGAACCCTGAATCCAGCTTTGGGGCCTCCTTCCTCAGCCTTTCTGGGTCATCTCTTCCTCCCCTTCATAGCTAACCTCTAGGCCCCTCTCCACTGACACCTCACTTTCCACTGTTGTCCACCTGGTTGAGATCCAGGCCAGGAGCTGGAGAGCGGGCTCTGTGCAGGGCCCTCAGGAACTAAAGGATCGAGAAAGGGAGTTAGGGCTTACGTGGCTTCTCCCAGGTAGCTCTCATCCTGCCTGGAGTTTTGGCTTTTTCTAGAGAAACACTAGTGCAGAAAAGCCCTGCTCCCCACGCCCTCCCACCCCCACACAGCCATACACATGAGCAGATCTGTAACTAGGGGTGCTGGACCAGATACTGCAACTAGCCAGGCTTGTAGCAAGGGATCAGGTTTGTCCTGGACTCTACAGGGCCCCTGGGCCCCCTTCCAGCCGAGCTGGTGGGACCGTTCCCCATCCCCGGGGCATGACTGGATCAGGTGCTGAGCATTGAACTGAATTGGCCAATTCCCTGTTTTGAATCAGAATCTGGGCACCCAATGGGATTCGTGGTACAAGCTATGCTTAGCTCTGGGCTTGGTATCGTGTACCTTCAAGGACCAGTGCTAGGTGAGGGTCTAGGGCTAACGTCCCTTGTAGCACTAATTTCGCCTTTCCATGAACCACCCTTCTGTGGTTCCCCCAGCCCTCATGTGTATTCGGGTCCAAGAGCCACAGGACCCTACCTGCCATCACAGGGATGCCATTAGCATCCAAGGTCAGTTCAGACCATCCAGGCTACATCTGTGAGCAGCTGCTAGCAAAAGCCACTGGTCTCTGCTAGGACGGGCTGAGTTCCAGGTGCCTTCACAAATCTCATGGACTTTCAGGTCCCTGATAACTTCTGGGGCTGCTTCCAAAAGAAAAAATAGAAGGTAGGCCTGCACCTCCCTAAATGGCTGCATTAGCATGGGACTTGGAGGTCACTGCTGGCCATCAGGTTTGATACAAAGAAGCCTGCATCTGTGGACACATGTTCTGCACAGATGGGGCCTGTCACGGGATGCAGACCACCAGCAAGGGTTTCTTTGAGGACTGAGGGAGCAGATGGACTCGAGACAGCTTTGAATCAGTGCAGTCTCCTGGGTAGGGACAAGGCAAACTGGGGAAGCAAGACTTTCTATGGCAGATGTGCTCCAGCCCTCCTGGACAGCACTTTGGGCCTCTTGTCAGCTGTGGTGGCCAGTTCCGAGTTTTCCTCCAGACCTGATCACTGCCACCTCCTCTCTGGCAGGACTCTGGAGGGCTTAGGTATATTTATTGTGTTGTAATCTTTTTAACATCCTGTGACTTCATGCTAGTTTTCTATTGTTCATAGTCTTTTTGTAGAAACATTAACTCCAAAGCACATCTGCATGTCGGTGAAAATATTGATTTCATACAGAAAGGGCCCCCAGTTGCCTTTTTCAAACCAATGACTCTAGGATCACTATTCCCCATGAGCATCCTTAGGGGACTGGACAGGAATAACTGTCCAGCTTTCTGAAAGAGGAGGTTAGCAACTGGTAGCTATCACCAGTAGCTATTGGGCCTGAGTCTGAGGGGCTTTCCAAAGAAAATTGCTGTCTTCCTCATCTGGTGCTCAAAAGCACTGAGACCCCACTACTGCAGGCTATACCTTTTTCTTTTTTAAAATCTGGAACTTACTCTGGCAATCCAGGAGACAGATTATGTGGCACACAATTTTTTCCAGGTCCAGACATGACCCCAGGAATCAACTCAATCTGGCATTTCTCATGAGGCTCCAGAAGGGCTGCAGCCCTGACCTAGAGATGTCTAAGTCCATCTTGGTAATTGCTAAATAAAGCCAAACCTATTCTGAGGCAAGGCCCATGTTTTTAGGCCAAATACAAGTGGTCTATGATACGAAAACTTGTTTTGAGTGTTTATTTACACTGGAGCCTTACAAAGGCATGTCACAGATAACACATTTAACAAAATGTATTGACCAAAAGTAAAGATTATCCCAGAATACTCAGGACCCCTAATCAGAATGAACTCTGAAAAGCAACTGAGGGGGGAGGGGAAATCAACCCCAAATCTGACACATGGCACAAGTTTTGCATCCAGGACCCCCAGGATCTCCGGCACAGGGTTCTCTAAGCATCACTGGATGTAACCCACCTCCCCCACACAAACACCCTGTAGTCTTCAGCTTGCTTCCAGAGTTGGGTGCAGCCTCAGTCCATCTGCACTGCCTCAAGTTCATCCAAGAAACGCCGGCACTTGCCCATGAGCACTTTGATGGCTTCACTCACCAACACGTCTGGTGGCAATACCCCTGTGGACTCGACAGAAACTGGGGACCAGAGAGAAACTTCAGTAACACCTTTAAAAAGGAAGTAAAGCCAGCCCCTCCCAGCCAATGACAGATATAATGATGACACTCACAGATATAATGGTCCCGAACCCGAGCAAGGCGAACCACCTTCTTCAGTTTCTCGTTCCGGAAGACTTCCCTGCTGAAAGTGTCCAGCCGGGGATTGGCAACAAGGGCCACCTTTTTACCTAAAGGAAACAGACTCCTTTAATATGAGGCTTTTTACATCTACAACAATTTAAATGCCCTCAAAGTCATGAACTGACCAGCACCCACCTTGGACTTCTCGCACCTCGATCACACCAGGTGAGAAGCACCTTCTCAGCTCCTCCGCCGCCTCCCCTTCCACAGGCTCCAGCAGAGTGATGTCCGGCAGTAGGCGATAACTGGCTGTAGCCACAGGGGAAAACTTGGCATGGTCTTTGCCTGAGGAAACAGGAGATCAGCCTGTAGTAACACCCCTATGCGTACTTGCTAAGCTACTGGACTCACAAATAGGACCCCTCAGTTGAGCCCCTCACATCACACTTTACCCACTGCCCTCCCCCAAGTCACACGGGTGGGGTGAGTTCTCACCAATTCCCTTGACACAGTGCATAAGCAGGTCGATCTCCTGACCAGGCCGCAGCTGAGCGATGAGGATGTCATCGTGCACGGGCCGGATGGTGCCCTCCGGGAAGAGGTCGGCTTGATTCCCCAGGGGGACCCACGTCATATGCCTAGTGTACACTGGAGGAAGGCAGCATGTAAGGAGACCCCATTCCCTAAAACTAGACCCCCTTCCTGGGCCATCACTCACCTTTGTGGTTCACATAGAGCTCGTTTGGGTCGGAAGAATCCTTAGCAGCGTGGGGATTCCAAGAACACCTAACCTGCAGTCGGAACTGCAGAGTGTCTATCTCTGTGCCTTCTTCATCTCCTGTAGAGGGAGACAGCAATAGTGCTTCAAGGATGTTCTGGGTGACCAAAGCAGGTAGGCATTTATTTACCTTGCCTGTAGTCAGCCAGGGTTCAATCCCCAGCATTCCATATGGTCCCCGAACACCACCAAGTATGATTCCTGAGCACAGAGCTAGGAATGACTGCTGATCATTGCCAGGTATGGCCCAAAACCAAAAGAATGTTCCAGGACTAGAGATAGTACAGGATAGTGCAAAGGCACTGCAAGTGGCTAACCCTGGTTCAATCCCTAGTACCACATATGGTGGTGCTGAGCACTCGACGGGTGACCCCTGGGCACAATGGCCTTAGTACCATAAGGTATAGCCCCAGAACAAAAAAGATGAGCACTTTTTTGTTTTGCTTTGTTTTGGAGCCACACCTGGTGACTCTCAGGGGTTACTCTGGCTTGGGGACCATGTGGGACGCCAGGGGATCAATCCACGGTCTGTCCTGGGTTAGCCACATCCAAGGCAAATGGTCTACCGCCGCAACCAAGGCAAACGGTCTACCGCTGCACCGTTGCTCTGGCCCCAAAAAAGATGAGTACTTTTTGATTGGATTGGAGTAGCCAGGTACTACATTGGCAGATATTTCTTCCTTGTTTTATCCTCTTACCAAGCATCTCACCCAAGCTCTAATAGAAATAAATGTGCCAGAAAATAAACAGGCTCAGGGCCGAGAGATAGTACAGCAGGTGGCATACTTGTTTTTTTGCACATCAACCTGGTCTCCCTAGCACAGCCAGGAGTAATTCCTGAGCATCATTGCCCAGAAACAAAAAGAATTCTCTTTTCCCCTCACCTTGATTCCGGTACTCAAACAGACGGGGATCAGCGTGAATGGGAATAAGGCCCAGGCGATGAGCGAGGATCTCATCCTGGACGATAGACGTGTTGTTGTACACCAGGACCTTCTCCACTGCCATGGTTGGCACCTGACCAAGAACAGAGAATCACTCGTCTACTGAGACCTCACAGAACCCCTGCCTTCCATAAGGAGAGAATAAGAGATGTCGCCCGAGAAAGTTTAACAATACAGAGACAGCCTAAGATGATTCTGTGGATGAGGCCCCAGCTCTGCATTGCAACTCCACTCTGACCACCAGGCCCAGCAGTACCTCAGCTAGCAGAATGCGTCGAAAAGCGTTGGCAATGGCTGCATCGATTCCCACCATGTCGAACTCCAAGGAGTCTTCATCCATGTGGACCACATCCACACGGAAATTCTAAAGGGACAGGAAAAACACTATAAACGAAGCCTGTTCTAGAGCGAAAGGATAGCACCATGGATAAGGCATTTGCCTTGCATGCGACTGATCTGTGTTCAACCCCCAGCATCCCGTATTCTACTCTCCCAAGCCTGCCAGGAAAGACTCCTGAGTGTAGAGCCAGGAGTAATCCAAGCGCCAAAAAAAAAAAAAAAAGCCTGCTCTGTACAATGTAGAGCTGCCCCAGAGAGACCTTTCAAGTTGTTAAAAACCCCTACATTCTGGGGCTGGAGAGAAAGCGTGGAGGTAACCCTACATTCAAAAACCTCCCTTTGGGGCCCGGAGAGACAGCACAGCGGCATTTGCCTTGCAAGCAGCCGATCCAGGACCAAAGGTGTTTGGTTCGAATCCCGGTGTCCCATATGGTCCGTGTCGTCGTCGTCGTCGTCGTCGTCCCCCCCCCCCCCCCCCCCGTGCCTGCCAAGAGCTATTTCTGAGCAGACAGCCAGGAGTAACCCCTGAGCACCGCCGGGTGTGGCCCAAAAACCAAAAAAAAAAAAAAAAAAAAAAAAAAAAAAAAGCTCCCTTTGCCCAGTGTTCCTTGTGATATGTTCCTTTCTCCCCTCATCCTTTTTGGGTCTCACCCGGCAGTGCACAGGGGTTACTCCTGGTTCTACGCTCAGAAATCACTTCTGGCAGGCTCAGGGAACAGTATGGGATACCAGGATTGGAACCACCGTCCTTCTACGTGCAAGGCACACACCCTACCTCCATGCCCCTCTCTGGCTCCTCTCCCCTCATCCTTTATCCATTTTTTATAATATGTGCCTTTTATCTTCCACTCATTAAAACCCTGACCAGAGCAGAAAAGAGAATAGTGATGAGGGCACTTCGATTCCAGGAGTGATCTCTGGGTGCAGAACCAGAAGTACGCCCAAGCACTACCAGATGTGCCCTCCCCACCAAAAACAACAACAACAACAAAAAAACTTACTGCCATATGTCATCAAGACAAACCATTCAGATTTTATTCTACAAGTCCCCATACTACTTGGTCTAGTTGATACCAATTTTTTTGTTGTTTCTAGGTCAAACCCAGCAATGCTCAGGGGACCATGCAGTGCCATGAATTGAATCCTTGGAGTCTATAGAAAAGTATATTAATCTATCTCCACAGTCTCTTTATCATGCAACTGTATATGGTCTGATTTAACATCATTGCTATAAACCCTCCTTTTCTAAGCTACAGCCTTGGTTTCTCAGCATACACCTTATGGTTTTCTTCCTCCCTTAATAATCTTGTTTTTGTCTCTCCTTTAATTTTTGAGGGTACCGTGTTTTCTGGCGTATAAGACGACTTTTGAAACGAAAAAAAGTCAACCGAAAATCGGGGTCGTCTTATACATCGAGTATATCCAAAAAAACATTTCGATACACAGCTAAACGAAAATCGGTCGGATACAGCCACGAAATGAATTTTCCAACTCGATTCTGCACCAATCACTGCCACGCTGCTCGGGCCGCCTCTCTAACTCAGCCAATCCAAGAAGGCTTTTGATGCATGCAAATGAGACAATGTTCTGGACCGAATCTACACTGTCAAAAGCCTGCTCAGATGGCCAGAGTCAGAGAGGAAGTCTATGACAGTGGAACCTTTGAACCTTTGCTTGTTGTGATTGGCTCACTGTGGTACATACAGTTGCAGCACAGGAACGTTGTAAACTTTGCCAAGGAACACAGTAACTGCTGCTGCAAGACAATATGGAGTAACAGAAAAGATGGTCCGAGACTGTAAAATTAAGGGGTCGGGCCGGAGAGATAGCAGAGTGGTGTTTGCCTTGCAAGCAGCCGATCCAGGACCTAAGGTGGTTGGTTCGAATCCCGATGTCCCATATGGTCCCTCGTGCCTGCCAGGAGCTATTTCTGAGCAGACAGCCAGGAGTAACCCCTGAGCACCGCCGGGTGTGGCCCAAAAAACCAAAAACAACAACAACAACAAAATTAGGGGGGTCGTCTTATAAGCCGGAAAATATGGTATGTAAAGCAGGTGTTCCAAGCAATGCAGAGGGAGACCATTTTGAGGAGGGAATTTGTAAGTGCCTCACAACTGGTAAGGCACTTGTCTACAGTAAACCTGGATTCCATCATTACCATCACATATGGTCCCCAGAGGATGTTAGGAGTGATCCTTCAGCAGAAAACTTACTCAGGAGTAAGTCCTGAGCTGCACCAGATGTGGCCAAAACAAACAAAAGAAAATGGGGAGGGGGGAACCAGCAAGTGCTGGGGGCTAACAGGGAGCCCCTACTAATTCTCAGTGGACCATACACGTTCCAGGAATGAACCTCAAAGTCAAGCTGTTGAGACTAATCTTAGTTAACTAATTGCCATATAGTGCATATTTATTTTTCCTGGGTTTTTGTCACTCTAGAGTAACTTCAACCTTTCAATCCCCGTTTTCACAACTAACTGAAATGCCATTCCCAAACTGATCTCATTTTAATTGTTTTTATTTTTGGTTTCTTGGGGATTTTTTTGTTTGTTTGCGTGCCACACCCAGTATTGCTCAGAAATCACTCCTGGTCTCATAACATACACTCTATTAGCCCTGGACTTCTCCATGTGCTGGAAACACAAAATACTCTTGACTTGCGCAGCGAACCTGGTTTAATCGCGGGCATCACATAGTGACATAGAGTAACTAAGCTCAGAGCCAGGCCAGCTGTCCCCCCACCCAAAAGAAATAAAGACACCAAAATCTAGCCACAACAACAAAAAAACAGAAATACCTATCCCTTCCAAGGCCTAAGACACACTTGAATCTTACCTCCTTCCCACTCATCTCGGCCTACTTCACCTTCTAGATGAATGAATGCCCAAAGCCTATCCCCCCCCCCCAAAAGGCCCAGTTCATACAAGCCTCTATAATTAAGCTTCTGCTTGGTAGTCATGCCTCATTATTCACAGTTGGGCTTCTCGACTGAGGGCTCAGCTGGACAGTGCAATTCTTCAGTGGAATCTAGGGAGACTTGGGCTCCTCTTGCTGTGCCTCTGCGGGGACCCCGTTCCTCCCCTTTGGGGGCTACCAACTAACTGCCTCACAGATCCCAGTGCAGGCCTGAAGACCCACCACAATCAAGCCTCAGGAGCACAGCTACTCGGCGCTCGGGCCCCTTCCTCACAGTCCTCCGGACACTCCCAGGCCCGCTCACCTTCTCGAAGCGATCCTGGTCCCAGGCGTCGTCGTAGCCCGAGTAGTTCCCAGGGAAATCCGTAGTATGAACCTGGAGCAGAGAGAGCAACCAGCCTGTCAGTTAACCTTGCAGCAGCGGATCCAAACCCGTCCTCACTCCCCAGGACAGCTCTTCCCAGTCCCGCCCTCACGTCTGCAGCCTCGCTCGGGCCCTCCAAGCTTTACATACATTGCGAACCCCAAACTCTCCTAAAACCACGCGGCTCCGCATCTCCTCCACCGCCCTGGAGGCCGCCATCTTGCCCGGCCACGTGACTCACTCCGGGCCCGGGAGCGCGCGTGCGCGACGGACTGGCGTCTCCGTCTCCGTGGCAACGCCGCCCCGGCGGGAATTTGAAGTCTCGCGAGATCAGACCCGTCTCGGCCCACGTCCCCAGTTTCCGGAAGTAGGTCCGGGCCAAACATCCGGGTTCCTGCCTTCGGACTTCCGGCTCGTCCCACCTGTGCTGGCAGCCAGGCCCCTTCTTCTTCTTCTTCTTCTCCTTCTCCCTCCCGCAGCCCCGCGGCTCCCCCGCTCCTGCTCCGCGCCACGGGAGCCCTCGTGGAGCATGGCGACACCCCTGGCGCCCACGGGCGGCGCCCGGAACGCCGCCAGCCCGGAATGGGGAGGCTTCGAAGAAAACATCCAGGTAATGGCCCAACACACCCAGCACAGCGCCAGGGCCTGCTGCCTTTCCTGCTCCATTTGCAGCACCTCTTCTCCCCTCTGGGTCTTCCTGCACTTGAAAGACTCAGGAATGAGAGGGCCAGAGAGAGAGCACTGGGGTAGGGCGTTAGCATTGCATGCAGAAGAACGGGGTTCGAATCCCAGATGGCATCCCATAGGGTCCCCCTTGAGCCTGCCAGGAGTGATCTGAGCTTAGAGCCAGAAGGGACCCCAGAGTGTCACCGGGTGTGGCCCAAAAACCAAAAATAAAGGAAAAAGAAAACATCCAGGTAAAGGCCCCAATACACCCAACATAGCACAGCCCCAGGGCCTGCTGCCTGCCTGCCTGCCTGCCCAAGGCTCTGGGTCTCAGAGCCTGAGAATCTGCTCCACTTGCAACACCTTTTCTCTCCTCTGGGTCTTTGGGCACCTGAAAGACTCTGGAACTAGAAAGCCAGAGAGATAGCACGGAGGTAGGGCGTTTGCCTGGCATGCAGAAGGACAGTGGTTTGAATCCCAAATGGCCTCCCATAGAGTCCCTCCCTTGAGCCTAACTGCCAGGAGCGACGTCTGAGCGTAGAGCCGGGAAGAACACCTGAGCCCTGCCAGGTGGGACCCAAAAACTAAAAAAAAAAGAAAAAAGAAAATATCCAGGTAGTGGCCCCAACACAGCCTGCAGCTCCAGGGCCTGCTGCCTGCCCCAAGGCTCTGGTCCTCAGATTCTCGGAGCCTGAGAAGATGCAAGCTCCACTTGCATCACCTTTTCTCCCCTCTGAGTCTTTGTGCACTTGAAAGACTCTGGAACTAGTGCTCAGCTCGGCAGCCTCACTTACCTCTGGCTCTGTGCTGGGCTCATTAGAGTCTATAATGGTAGGATTCTCCAGCACTTGCTTACCACTGCAGAGTTTGGTTTTGGTTTTTAGGTCACATCTGGTAGCGCTCAGGGTTTCCTCCTGGCTCTACGCTCAGAAATCACCCCTGGCAGGCTCAGGGGACCTTATGGGATGCCAGGATTCGAACCGCCATCCGTCCTGGATTGGCTGCGTGCAAGGCAAACACCCTACCTCCGTGCTATCTATTCAGCCTTCAGCACTGCAGAGTTTTGTGGAGGATTTAGGCATGGACTTTTGAGTAGGCAGGTCGGAAAAAGACCTAAATGGCCGATCGTAGTTTTCCTTAGCACCCAAGTGCTCGGGTTCTCTGACAGAGGGACTTGAGCTATGGTGGTCAGTCATCACCACAGCAGTGGGAGGAGAGAGCTTCAAAACCTGCAGTGGGAGGAGGAGGAGGAGGACGGAATGATGATCCTAAAAGGTTTTGAGCTTCAGCAGCCTTTGTCTCCGCAGGGCGGGGGCTCCGCGGTGATCGACATGGAGAACATGGACGACACCTCCGGTTCCAGCTTTGAGGACATGGGGGAGCTCCATCAGCGCCTGCGGGAGGAAGAAGTGGATGCCGATGCCGCTGCTGCCGAAGAAGAGGATGGAGAGTTCTTGGGCATGAAGGGCTTTAAAGGGCAACTCAGCCGGCAGGTGGCCGACCAGGTAAGCAAGACTGGCACCCTGGCAGATGGCAGAGAAAGCTTCGAGGCAGGTCTGCTTCTGGAATGGAAATTAGTGAAGTTCACCCCAGTGATCCTTTTGGGACCATAAAAAAAAAAAAAAAAAAAAAAAAAAAAACAGAAAAAGCAGTGAGTGGGAGGGGCCTTGTCCCTGGCTACCCAGTGCTGTCTTCTTTCTGCAGATGTGGCAGGCAGGGAAGAGACAAGCCTCCCGGGCCTTTAGCCTCTACGCCAACATTGACATTCTAAGACCCTACTTCGACGTGGAGCCCGCCCAGGTGCGAAGCAGGTGAGATTCCTTGTCTTGAAAGATGTTTTTTTCCAGTACTGTCATCCAGACATCACCAGCTATCAGGCCCTTCGACCCCATTAGCCCTTCTGAGCCACACAAACCCTTTTAGCATCATCAGACAGAGCCTGATATGTTACCTTTTCTCTCCAGTCCTCACTCTGGCTCACAGGTCATGTCTCCCCTTCCTCACCCCAATTCCCCTAGAGAGGGTTGTGAGGGGGCCGGAGAGATAGCATGGAGGTAAGGCATTTGCCTTTCATGCAGAAGGTCATTGGTTCAAATCCTGGCATCCCATATGATCCCCTGTGCCTACCAGGAGTGATTTCTGAGCGTGGAGCCAGGAGTAATCCCTGTGCACTGCTGGGTGTGACCCCAAAAAAAAAGAAAGAGGGTTGTGGGGAGCTAAGGGGGTGAGAGTGGCCTCAGGTCCAATTTAGGAGGAAGGGGGAACTTTGTATTTGTTAATTTTAGAAAGACAGATTTCCAGGGGTCACTGAGTAACCTTTTCTGAAAAGGGTTACACCCAGGGCTAGAGAGATTAGCATGGAGGCAAGGTGTTTGCCTTGCATGCAGAAGGTTGGTGGTTCGAATCCGGGCATCCCATATGGTCCCCTGAGCCTGCCAGGAGTGATTTCTGAGCATAGAGCCAGGAGTAACCCCTGAGCACTGCCACATGTGACCCAAAAAAAAAAAAAAACAAAACAAAAAAAATGGGGGTTACACCCAGTCATTTTGAGCACCTGTGCCCTAACATTTGTGTTTGTGGCTGTAGGTAAGCCTCCTCAGAAACAGGTTGCTTTTTTTGCCTTTTTTTTTTATTGCTTTGGTGCTTTTAGGTTTTGTGGGGAACTTTTAGAGAAGTATAGTTGATGTTGCTCAGGAGCTACTCCAAGCGCAGTGCTGATATCGGATGGTATCACTGCAGAAGCTTCCCAGTGGAGCACTACCACCCTAGCTTGAGCATTAACTAGGAGTAGGCCCTGAGCACCATCAGGTATGACCCAAATCCCCCTCCACCACTGGAAAAATAAATTAAACGACTGGGATAGTGCCTTGTACTCTTTTTTGTTGTTGTTGTTGGAGGCCACAACCCAGAGAAGCTCAGTGTTTACTCCTAGCTCTACATTCAAAACTTTATTCTAAGGGCTGGCAGGGCATTTGCCTTGCACGCAGCCAACCCAGGATGGTCCTGGGTTCGATTCTCGGCACTCCATATGGTCCCCCGAGCCTGCCAGGAGTAACTTTTGAGCATCGCCGAGTGTGACCCAAAAAAACATTTTTTTTTTTTTGGTCTTTGGGCCACACCCATTTGACACTCAGGGGTTACTCCTGGCTATGCACTCAGAAATAGCTCCTGGCTTGGGGGGGGACCATATAAGACACCGGGGATCGAACCATGGTCCGTCCTACACTAGCGCTTGCTACCTCTAGTGCCACCTCTCCGGCCCTGACCCCAAAAAAATTTTAATTCTTGCTGGTTCAGAGGACTATATGGAATGCTGGAGATTGAACCCGGTTAGCCACATGCACAGCAAACAAATGCCCTACCCACTGTACTATTACTCCATATCCAGTTTGCCTTGTACTTATTCCTTCCATCTTTCTATCTGGAATTGTCATGCCACCTCAAATGTATTTTCCAAGTAAATATTCAGCAGGCACTGGTAGGCAGGAGGCATAGTGGTTCCCTCAAGGATTGCCCTTTGATCCATGCCAAGCCTTCACTAGCCAGTGCTAGACTCCAGGTCCTCCTTGCTGAGATTTGCCTGTCTCAGCAAGGTCCCGAGGCCAACAGGCAGATTTCTCAGACCTTCTGTCAAGGCCCACACACTGCTTCCATCAGCCCAGCCTCAGAGCAGGCCTTCTCAAAGCATTGCATTTCCCATTCTTGGCTTCTCTGCCCTCTTGTCCCCTTACCAGCCAGTAAGGCCTCAGTAGTTAGGAAAAAGAATCGGAGGGCGGGGCCGGAGAGATAGCACTTGTAAGGCATTTGCCTTGCATGCAGAAGGACGGTGGTTTGAATCCCAGCATCCCATAGGGTCCCCCGAGCCTGCCAGGAGCGATTTCTGAGCATAAAGCCATGAGTAACCCCTGAGCGCTGCCTGATGTGACTCAAAAACCAAAAAAAAAAAAAAAAAGATTTTAAAAGAATAGGGGTGGGGGAGCCTGAAAAATAGCACAATGGGCATTTTCCTTGCAGGTGGCCAACCCATGGTCAACCCCGGGTTCAATTCCCAGCATCCCTCTTATTCCCTAAGCCTGCCAGCAGTTATTTCTGAAAGCAGAGCCTGGAATAACCTGCTGAGCACCACTAGGTGTGGCCCAAAAACACCACCACAAGAAGGCCCTTCTGAGCCTCCTAGCTTAGTGTCTCGTCTCTCTTCTCCCAGGCTCCTAGAGTCCATGATTCCTATCAAGATGGTCAACTTCCCCCAGGTGAGCAGGGCCAGTATGTCCCGCAAGGTCAGGGGTGGCACCTGGGCAGAGGGCATCCCCCTCCCACCTCTTCAAAGCCTGGGAAGGCACGAACACGTTCCAGCCTGAGTTGGTCTGTTGACAGAAAATTGCTGGTGAACTGTACGGTCCTCTCATGCTGGTCTTCACACTGGTCGCCATCCTTCTCCATGGAATGAAGACATCTGACACCATTATCGTAAGCAGAACAGGATAGGGGGAGGAGGGTTGGGCAGCAGCAGAAGAGTTGCCCAAGGAGACATTGGCAGACTGAGTGAATATGGGGCTGAGACCAGAGCATCCCAGAGCTGAGCAGAGTTTTCACTCCACAGCGGGAAGGCACCCTGATGGGCACAGCCATTGGGACCTGCTTCGGCTACTGGCTGGGCGTCTCGTCCTTCATTTACTTCCTTGCCTACCTGTGCAATGCCCAGATCACTATGCTCCAGATGTTGGCACTGCTGGTAAGGAGTCGGGAATGGTGGTGGTGGGCAAGAGGGAGCCTTTTTATTTTTATTTTTTTAATTTTTTTTGAAACGTCATGAGATACATGGTTACAAAGTTGTCAATGATTGAATTTCAGTCATACAATGTTCCAACACCCTTCACCAATGCACATTCCCTGCCACCAGTGTTCTCTGTTTCCCTCCCCACCCAACCTGCCTGACATTTTTCTTCCCCCCTTCCCCCCTCATTTGAAGTACTGTTACTGAAAGGGTATCATTTTACGTTCTTTTAGCACCTAGTTCTTATCTTCCAACTATCGTTGTCATAGTGATGGCAGAGAGGATAAGCGAGTAACCAGGCCGGGGCCTGCATGTGTGACCCAGAAGGGGGTCAGCTGGCCAGTGGATCATGTATATCTTGGTGTTTCAGTTGTGATCGTGAGCCTGACTGACCTCCTTCCCAACTCTCCTCCAGGGCTATGGCCTCTTTGGGCACTGCATTGTCCTGTTCATCACCTACAACATTCACCTTCATTCCCTTTTCTACCTCTTCTGGCTGCTGGTGGGTGGACTGTCCACCCTGCGGATGGTAAGTGGGACAGGCGGTTCCACCCGCTCCCTGGGTGGGGAAATAGCCCGTACAACCCAGCCACAGGCCACAAAAGACTTTGGGTCAGAGAAAAGAGCCCGAAGCCCTTTCTCCTGTGGGCGGGAGCGTCCCCTTGCTGGAGCAGGCCCTCCGAGATGTATTCCTATGGCCCTAGGTGGCAGTACTGGTATCCCGGACCGTGGGCCCCACACAGCGACTGCTGCTCTGCGGCACCCTGGCCGCCCTGCACATGCTCTTCCTGCTCTACCTGCATTTTGCCTACCACAAGGTGGTGGAGGGTAAGTACTGAGGGCAAGGGCCAGGGGCGGGAGAATAACTGAGCCCAGCCAGTTCACCATACTTTCCTCTTTCAGGGATCCTGGACACGCTGGAGGGCCCCAACGTCCCGCCCATGCAGAGGGTCCCCAGAGACATCCCTGCTGTGATCCCCGCTGCCAGACTTCCTGCCGTTGTACTCAATGCCACAGCCAGGGCTGTCGCAGTGACCCTGCAGTCACACTGACCCTCTCGCGCTACCTGCAAATCGGAAGACATTAAAGGACAGTTCTGAGACACGTGTCTCATAGATGGGGTCTGCAGCTGCTACACCGGTCGACTCTTAAGCATCTCCATGGTGCCTGTGCTGGAGCGCCAGCCTGGGCAAGATGGCGGGGCTCTGCAGCCAGTGCCCAAAGTGGGTCAGCTCCTCGGGGCCACTTCACCCCACCCCCACTAGCGTGCCCCTCTTGTCTGGCTAAATATAGACTCTGTAATTAAAATAATGATTGAAGCCTGGACCCACAAGCACCTCCTTGCCAGCACTGGTCTGCACTTCCAACCAGGGTGCTGATGTCATCACATCCTGATCACATCCCACCGTGCAGGGGACACCTGCAGGTGGAGTGGCAGGGAGGCCACAAATAGGAGCTGTGATGCAGGGGGAACTCTATACCCAGTTTGGTCCCGGCTGCAGCTCATTCTTGTAACACTAACGGAGCAATGACAGTCGGACAGCCATTTGCAGGCTGGGCTCCCTGTGTAGTAACAAGGCCCTTTCCTTCCTCCGTGCACCAGGACTTTTGTGCAGGGATAATCCGCCCGTGGGAACTCGTAGTCGAAACCAGCCTTGCCTTTGCTCTGGTGGTAACTGGAGCCAGAGGAACAAAGTGCCCTTCAGGAGCTTTCTCTGCCTCCTCCTAAGCACTGTTGACTTTAAACACCATCTGCCCCCGCCCCTCCTGTATGCAGGCCCCAGAGGAGACAGTTTACAGGGCTGGAGCACCAGCTCCTCAAACTTTTTCAACAGGAGGCCTCTTCACTGTCCCTCAGACCATCGGAGGGTCTGACTCTAGTAAAAACAAAACTTAGGAACGAATTCTTATGCACACTGCATAGATCTTATTTTGCAATGAAGAAACAACAGATACAAATGCAATATGTGGCCCGCGGGCCATAGTTTGAGGACCATTGAGTCCATTTGAGGACTAGACTGGTCCTTAAGCCCCTACCTGAGCACTGCCACTAGTGACCCTGGAGCAGTCCCCGTGCCCCCTCCCTCGACACCCATGAGCCCCTCCACTTGAATCCAGGTTAGTAACAGCAAAGGGTGTGGGCCCCCTCCCTGCCCTATGCTTTGATGGCCTTTTATTTATTTTTTCAATCGTTACTGCAATAAACCTGGGTCCGCAGTTTTCCTTCCTAAAGAAAGACTAGATGCGTCCTTGGCCAGGGAAGGGAACCCCGACGTGGCAGCCCACGCACCACCCTTCCCAAAGCTCCAGGCACTTACTGGGGCCCCCCCGAGTCACCCTTACCAGGTTTAACTTTGCCCCGCGCCGGCCCAGCCGTGTCCTGGATGGACCTGGGAGGGCAGTGGCCCGAGTGATGGGCTTTGGGGTCCCCCACCCGTGCGTGCGCCCCGGAGGCGCGGGGTCGGGGTCGGGGCGGGTCTCCGCGCGCCCCGCGCCTCCCACCGGCCGGCCCCGCGTGTCTGCCGCGGGCGTGGCGAGCGGGGCGGGCGGCGCGTGACGCGGTCGTTGCCATGGGGACCCGCCGCCCGCGCCCGCGCCCGCGCCGGAGCCGGAGCCGGAGCCCTCGGAGAGCCGGAGCAGGAGCCGCCCGCCCGCCCCGCCGGCGCCCCCAGCCGCTCCCGGCCCGGCCCAGCGGGCACCATGCTGCCCAGCTCCATCCAGATCTCGGGCGAGCCGCTGTCGGGCGCCGAGGTGCGCGACATCTGCCGCGGCCTGCGGGACAACGCCGTGCGGCTGCTCTCCCTGCGCGGCTGCCGCCTGTGCGACCGCGACTTCGGCCGCATCTGCCGGGCCCTGGCGGGCGCCACGGCGCTGGCGCAGCTCAACCTCAACCTGGGCGTCGTGTCCAGCCCCGGCCGCGTCCGGCTGCTGGCCGACGCGCTGCGCTGCAACCGCTCCGTCCAGTCCCTCTTGTGAGTGAGTCTGCCCGCCGCCTCGACACCCGGCACCCGTGCCGTGCCTTGCCGTGCCTTGCCATCCATGCATCCCATGCCATGCGGTGCCATCCCATGCCATCCCATGCCGTGCCATCCCCGGCCCCCCGCGCTCCCCACCCGGCCGCCTCCGCAGCCCGGGGAGCCTCGGATCCAGCAGGCACCCCGACTGACACCCCACCCCGGGTGGGTGGCGTCTGGGCCGCTGCTGCCCAAGGACAGACCCCCAAGCCCCCCCCCAAGCCTGGATCTTTAACCTGCCACACCCCTTCCTTCTGGACGCCCCCTCAGCCTCAGCCTTGGGCCCACAACATGCGTGTGCGCGTGCATTTCTGCGTCTCTATGTGGATGTGTCTGTGTTTTGCCTGAGTGTATTTCGGGGCCACACCTGGCAGTGCTCAGAGCTGGCTCCTACCTAGCTCTGCCTTCAGAGATCACGCCTGGTGGGCTCAGGCCAGCCACGTGCGAGCGAGCGCCTTCCCCTGCACTAGCCCTGGGGTCCCAGCAGCAGAATTCCTGCCCCTGCATTCCTTTGGAATCTAGAAGTCTCTGCCTGGGCCTTGGGCCTCTAGGAGCAGGGCACTGTTCGGGTGCCCTTCGCCCAGCCCAGGCTCACAGAAGGACAACTTCTGGGCCCTACCAGAGGGAACGCTGCAGTGACCTCTGCCCCCTGCTTTCCCTCTGCCTCTAGCCTGCATGGGAGCCCCCTGACCGATGCAGGTCTGGCCTTGCTGAACCCGGCGCTGGCCCTGCACCCTGCTCTGGTGGCCCTGGACCTGGGGGACTGTATGCTGGGTGATGAAGCCATCAACCTCATCTGTGGCCTCCTCCCACCCGACGGGGCCAAGTCTGGTGAGCAGGGCCAACCTGCAGAGTGGAGAGGAGCAGGCGTGGCCTTGATGCATGCCCAGCCCCGGCCAATGTGGGAGGGTAAGGTCTGGACATCCCCTCAGCCAGGAGGAGGATCTCCAGGACCCCGACCAGGGCTGGTGGAGAAGCAAGGGATGGACACAACCTTGGGGAGCTGTGACAGCAGCGGGGAGGCACCCAGCCCAAAGACAAGGAAGGAGGGAGAGTGACTGGAGATGGTCCCCCCCCTCCCATGCTCACTACCCTCTGGACGATGCCCAGGCCTGAAGGAGCTCACGCTGAGTGCCAACCCTGGCATCACCCCTAAGGGCTGGAGTCGCCTCGCCATTGCTGTGGCCCACAGTTCCCAGGTCCGCGTCCTCAATCTGGATTACAACCCTCTGGGTGAGACTCAAGAGAGCCCCTTCATCACCCATGGCCCCACCTGCATCCTGAAACCCAGCCTAGCTGTTACGGTGGTCGCATTGAGATTGGGAGAGGGAAGTGGATGGAGGCGGGAGGCTTTGGGAGGGGGACCCAGAGCCGAGCATCACTCACCCCACTTACCCCACACTCTTGCCCCCCTCCCACCCCATTCTCCTTGCAGTTCTGGCCTTGGGGGTGGGGTGGGGTGAATGCAGGTGCGTTCTCTCCCCAGGTGACCACGTGGCAGGGATGCTGGCCGTCGCTGTGGCCTCCAGCCGCACATTGGAGGTCCTGGACTTGGAGGGCACAGGGCTCACCAACCAGTCAGCTCAAGTGAGAAGAGGCTGGGGTCTGCACTGGGCGCCCACGGGGGATCCGGGTGGGCGTTGGCATGGACATCGCAGAAGCAGTGTCCACGCTTTGCCCACTCGTCTCACTGCAGACCCTGCTGGACATGGTGGAGAACTACCCCACCGCGCTACGGAGCCTGGTGTTGGCAGAAAACAGCATCAGCCCAGAGCTGCAGCAGCAGATCTGCGACCTTCTCTCGGAGGGGGAGGAGGATGAAGAGGCAGCAGGAGGAGCTGCAGAGGCCCGGGAGCGGGAGAGAGGGCAGGAGTCAGAGGGGCACCAGAGGGGCAACAGCTCCTGGATTTGCCCGCATGGTGAGAGCCCCAGAGAGGAGGTGGGGAAGCTTGGACTAGCTGCTCCTCTAGCTGCAGTCTCAGGCTCAACTTCCCCCATCCCTCCACAGATACCAGTTCTCAGATGGTGCTAATGACATCAGGACTCGGGGACAGTCTGTTGGCCGAGACTGAGATGTGACTCTCCGCACCTGGCATGGCTAAAATGATCTGTTCGTGTCCCTAGTACCTTGCCCCAAGTGTGGGGGTTGGGCCCTGGGGCTGGGGATGAGGGTGGGAACCTGGGGCTCTGGCAGCTCCCGGTGTTGTGTTGAGACATTAATCTGGGACTAAGAAGCAGCCGTAGGGGCGCTTGGACCCCAGGCAGTGTCTCTGGACTTGTTGGCAGCTCTGGCTGTATGTAACCCGCTGGCTCGGAAGAGATTTTATGAACTCTACAACCTGGTGTGTGGTAGTGTGTGTGTGTGTTAGTGTGTGTTAGTGTGTGTGTGTGTGTGTTTGTGTTTGTGTGTGTGTGTGTGTGTGTGTGTGTGTGTGTGTGTGTGTGTGTGTGTGTGTGTGTGTGTGACACCACTAGGGGGCAGTACCCCATCACAGTACAAGCTCCAGGCAGCTTTCTCAATGGAACTGACTGGGTCAGGTTCCTGGGGTCTGGGGTCTGGGTATATCTGGTTGTCACCTTGTAAGCTTCACAGCAAAGGTCAGAACCCCACCTTCAAAACCAACCGTTTTGGTTGGACTCGGGGACCAGTCAGGGCTGGGCTGAGCCTTTCTCATGGCGTGAAAGCCTGCAGAGTGGGTCAGCAGCAGCAGGTGAAGGCAGGGAAAGACTGGAAATACTCAAGAACGAGGAGGATGCGAGGAAAGAACCTAGACTAATTAGGCTGGAGAGCCAGGACTTGCCTCACACGCAAGCAGCCGGCCCAGTTTGAAAGCCCAGCACCACATGGGAGTAACTCCGGACCACCACTGATGTGGTTGGAAGTATGGCCCCAAACCCCAAAACAAAACAAATCCAACAGACATATTAAGTCATACCGGTAAAATAGTTTTATTTCATTTAAAATAGTCATTGCTGTGAAAATATCCCAGAGCTGGGAGTAACAGTCTAGAGCCAAGTCTAAGGGCCAGGCCTCCCTGAGCGCTGTTCGAAGCCCCGCAGCCCCCTTCACTCCCTTCCAGCGGGAGGAAGCACCAAGGAGAGGCCCAGTAACCCCTCCAGAGCCCTGGGGGCCACTGTTGGGCCCCTGAAGGCAACAGAACGTGCAGAGGCATCGGGGAGAGAGAAGGTGAGGTGGGAAATACAAACTCTGAGGATGGAGGCGAACACTGACACTGCCCTCAGCATACGCTGCTGCTGTGGAGCGGCCTGAAGGCCTGATGCTCCCCCTGCTGTGGGCAACCATGGAGGATGAAAAAGGAAAAAAACCACGAGGCAAGACAAGGCCAGGGGGTCAGTATGGCTGCAAGGTGCCGGGCCTCCAGCTAACCCGACACCAGGGGGCCACCTGGTGCCAGGCTGCCTGCCCGTGCGTGGCCGGGAGCGAGGGCAAGAAGGTGAAGGTCACTAATTGAGAAGGTTGCCCTGCTCCTGGGCCTGAGTCAGGCTATCCTTGCGGTGCAGGTGGTGCACCCCCATCCTCTTGGGGCTGCGCTGGGGGCGGCTGCAGCTGGGGCGTGGCCAGGCTGAGACCTCGGTGGGGGGAGTGTCGGGCCGCAGGTCACTGCCACTGCCGCCATCCGTGGGCAGCAGGCTCTGGCGCTCCTCCTCCGGGCTCACAGGCAGGTTCAGCTCCTCCTCCTCCTCCTCCCTGGGAAAGCCAGGCACAACAGTGTCTGTCTGTGGAGAAAGTCTACTCTTGCTGCCGGAGGATGACACCTCCACCACCTCGTCTCCGTCGGTCGTGCAGAGAGCAAAATGGCGCTGCAGCTCAGGGAGTGCGTCCCGGCCAAAGGCGGTACGCTGGGCCACAGCGGCAGGCGGCGGAGCACGGTCCACGAAGGCCCGCTGCCAGCTGGCCAACAGGTCCTCCTCGGAGCTGGCCGAGCTGGCCGGCGCACTGAGTGTGACCGAACCCAGGCTGGGCTGGTGGTGGGGTGAGGCTTGGGCCGAGGCGGGGCTACTGCTGCTGCTGGGCCCCAGGGTGGGCCTAGCCTGCTCAGTGCCATCCCCCACCAGGCTCAGGGAGATGGCCTGGCGGGTGGCGTAGGTACAGTTGGGCAGTGGACTGTTCCGGGGAACGCGCACCTTCTCCTCCGAGAACTCAATCACCTTGCGGCCGGGATAGAGCGGGTGTGGTGGGGATGGGGTGGGGTATGGGCTTAGTTTTTCAAAGGCTGGCACGGGCAGCTCCTCTTCTGGGGGTCCTCCTGCAGTGTCCGGAGAATGACACTCCCCATTAGGTTGGGGGGTCGGGCTTCCAGGGCTTGGGGGCGTAGCTGGGTCCCCTGGGGCGCCTCCGCTCATGTCCACATGCACAAAGACATCCTCGGCCAAGGGGTATCCAGTGCTGCCTGACTGGGCTGAATTGAGCAACAGAGACTCGGGTTTCTCCAGCACCCGGGCGATGACAGAGGTGGGCACCACGGCCCCAGGGGCCGGGCTGGTGGCGGGGCCAGGACTGGCAGCCTCTTGACCAGTGTGCAGATGCTTACGAACCATGTCCTGTAGCTCACAGGGCAGCTGGGGGAAACATGAAGAGAGACATGAAGGAACCTGGCCTGAACAAGCTGGACTGCACAGCCCCACACCTCGCCCATCCCGGCACCAAGCTAGAGGCAGGGGGTGGCCACTCCCAATCCCAGCAGCAATGCAGGCAGTGGTAAAGTAACATGATGCTTTCCAGTCACACAGCCAAGGTCTGAATCCAGAACCAGGCTAAGTAGCAGGTATTCGTAAATGTAAATGACTGCCCCAAGGCCTGTAGTAGCTTCCACTAGGACCAGATGGAAGTTAATGACGCCACACTGACCAGTGCCTTGGACACACCCTGACTCCTGGAGGGACCCTCAAATAGAATCTTTTTTTGTTTGTTTGTTTTTGGGCCACACCTAGTGGTGCTCAGGGGTTACTCCCGTCTGCTCAGAAATAGCTCCTGGCAGGCACGGGGGACCATATGGGACACCGGGATTCGAACCAACCACCTTTGGTCCTGGATCGGCTGCTTGCAAGGCAAACACCGCTGTGCTATCTCTCCGGGCCCTCAAATAGAATCTTGAGTTCCCCCATGGGGCAAGAGGCTTTGATGGGCCTTTCCAGTCGTCCCCATCCATCCTGTGGCTGACCACTCCATCCCATATAGAACCTTGCACTTGACCCCATCTCCCCATTTTTATTTCACAAACTGCCTCCCCTAAGATTGCTCCACGGCACCCAGTGTAGCATTTGAGGGAAGACAGAGAGAGAACGACAGGGCAGAAAGGGAAGCTGCGGGAGACAAAAGGAGTCATGCGAGACAAATGAGCAAGTCCTCGTTGGGCTGGCCCAGGTCAGCAGGGACCTACTCACATCGGCGAACTTGTGGTTCCGGAAGTGGGACTTGTTGCACTTGAGCAACTGCACTGCCAGATTGCAGTCCAGCCGGTACCGCTCCTGCAGACACAGACTTGTCAGAGCGGGGCCCTGTCCCAGGGAGCAGGACTGCCACGAAGCCCCCTCCCACCCTGAGCACACACATTGAGCTCCTCCAGCTTGTTGATGGTGTTCTTGGCATCCAGGAGCTTGTTGGTCAGCTCCACGATCTCCCAGTCTAGTGTCTTCCTGTCCATCTCTGCCTTCTTGATCTGCGGCACAAGACTTGTGGTGAGCAAAGAACCAACCCCAGCCAGCCCATCCTCACCTCTGCCCTCCCCAGCACCGAGACACAGGAAGCCATTCGTGCCCGGCAGCCAAGGCAGATGGAGCAGAGACAGACGATGGACACACAGAAGGAAACCAGACACCTCCCCTGCTCCCCGGGCTCGATCATAAGGCCTTTCTGAGTAGGTAGGCCCCGTGGCGCTGGGTGCAGCAAAGGAAGGAGCCAAGGGATGCAAGGTCGCCAGGCTCCTGCCAGGGCTGCTGGTACCTGAGTGTGAGTAACCCCACACCCAGGGCCTCAGCAGTTGTTCTTTCCAGGATCAACTGGACAGATGCATAGAGGGAGGAGGTCTGAGCAGGATGGCAGGGGAGGGGACGGCTGCGATGAGACCCAGCTGGATAGGGAAGGGGCTCCGGGCTTGAAAGCAGCCTCTGGTCTCCCCCTCAGAGACCAGCCCACAACGCTCTCCCACCAATGGCATTGGCCTGACTACGGCCGCACCGAGGATTGGGACATTCCAGGGGATATGTGTCCAAGTATAGAGTGAGCTTGCTGTCCTCCAGGATCACTGAATGGGCCTCAGAGAAGGAAGAGGAAAGGAGTGGGCAAGAGCCAGGACTCCAGCGACCCAAGACACTGGCTGAGGGAGTAGCCCGGGGCAAGGGAGAAAACACAAACTCAGACGCAACTGCAAAAATCCAGCTGTGGCTAAGAGAGGCCTGAGAGGAGTGCGCAGCAGCAACGGTGGCAGCAGGAGGGGAGACGAGGAGAGAAGAGAAACAGTGTGAGCATTAGGACAGTCCGAACTGGCACAGACACTGCGTCCCTCCCGCCATGGCCCACCATGGCCCCGGCCCCCAGCCCAGGGCAGAATCCCAGCCTGCCCCTGCCTGTCCTAGCCCGTTAGCCTGGAGCTCAGTGCTCCATGCCAGCCACGCAGCCTTCCTGGCCGATTACCAGTGTGTGCAGCTTGTCCTCTAGCTCCTGGTTGGTCCGCTGGGAAGCAGTGTAGCTGTTCTGTAGCCTGCAGAGGAATAAAGGTACATCCCTGAATCCTGAGACTGCTCTGGTGTTTTTTCCCCTCCAAGTGGGGCGAGGAGGCATACCAAAAGGTGTTCAAGGAGTCAAACCCAGGACCTACAACTTGAGCCACATGCCCAACCTGTTTTGTTTGAGACCCATACCAGGTGATGCTCAGGGGTCACTCGGCCCAGCTCAGTCGAACAAAAGTGCCACCTACGTGCAGTACATGTGTTCTGCCCACTGAGATCTCTCTCCAGCCTCCATCTTATCTGTCTGTTTGGGGTTTTGTTTCTGCACCACACCCAGCAGTACTCTAGGCTTACTCCTGGCTCTGTGCCCAGGGATCCCTCCTGGTGGGGCTCAGCAGACCACACATATGTGGTACAAGGATCAAATCCATGTTGGCTTTGTGTGATCCCTACCTGCTATACTATCATATAACTTGGCCCCAGATCTCATTCTCTTGATCTGTGTCTCAACCGTTTTCCGGAGACAGGTCCACTGTGGAACTTCTCTTCTGTGGCCCCTTGTCCTATATTCCAAAATTCTCATGCTGTGGCCTTTCCCCCAACAATGTGATTTTTCACCTGTGGCCCCCTTGGAATCTCCTGGGATGCACAGGGGCTGTATAGCTCCAGACTGAGAAATACTGCATTAAGACCCTGCTTAGCACCTCTCTGAACATCCTCTTGCCAAAACTTGTCTTCCCCTCAGCATCAGAAGCACCCCATGTACATAGGAGAGGCACACAGTGCCCAAGCGCTCCACACCACACCTGCGGAACTTGTCCTTGAACTTGTCCAGCTCCTCTCGGCTCTGGCCCAGTTCCAGCTCCAGGCAGTCCTGCCCGATTTCTAGCTCACGTTCCAAGGCCTCAGTGCGCCTGGTAGCCGAAGCCAGGCGCCTGCGGAGCTCCTCATTTTCCTGCTGCAAGAGCCTGGCAGAGGGCAGGGTCAAGGGTCATCAGAAAAAGTGAGAGAAGCCCTGGAAGCCAAGCTGGGCTCTAGAAGGAGGGAGTGGGAGGCCAGAAGGGCAGGCGAAGGGGGCAGAGGACTCTCTGAGACTCGATCTAAACTAGGAGAGCCCCATTCTTGGACCTAGAACTCAGATTGCCAGGAAGAGGGAGGCAGCAGGGAGGACTGAGGACATTCCAAGACCCCCTTGTGGGGCAGAATGAGAAGACGAAACGGGGAGGAAGGAGGTACAGTTCCCAGTGTGGCTCTAGTTTCGGCCTTAGCAAGCCAGACTCTCAGCCTCCAAGCTCCAGTTTCCCCGCTGCATAGTCCGGCTTCTTCATTATTAATCTCCTGGAAACCTACCCCACATAGCTCACCTCAGCTGAGGCCTCCTAGGCTGGGACAAAGGACTGCAGGGCAGGAGCTGGTACAAGAGGTTCAAGAGCCAGACTAGATCCCACATTTTCTTTCTTTCTTTTTTTTTTTTTTGGTTTTTGGGCCACACCCGGCGATGCTCAGGGGTTCCTCCTGGCTGTCTGCTCAGAAATAGCTCCTGGCAGGCACGGGGGACCATATGGGACACCGGGATTCAAACCAACCACCTTAGGTCCTGGATCGGCTGCTTACAAGGCAAACGCCACTGTACTATCTCTCCGGGCCCAGATCCCACATTTTCTTGGAGTCCATAAAACCAAAACCTATTTTCCCCTCAGAAACAATATTCACAACACCATGGGGGCCAGAGGTGCTGCCAGGCAAGCGCCTTACAGTTGGTGCTATCTCTCCAGCCCCACCCTACCCTACCCTTTACCTTTCCCCAATCCAAGGGAAGTCCAAAGATAGTCACAGCCTAGCCTGCAAAGCACTGAGGGAGAGGGGTGAGGGTTGAGGGGGGGGGGGGGCATGTCAGGCTGAGATACTCACTTCATCTTCTCTGTGTCGGTCAGGGACTCCTGGGCACAAAAGAAGAGAAGTGTGAGGAAAGGTCTGGACTCTGGCAACTTGCTGGGCCCACCACTCAAATAACCCTGGGCATGTCCGAAACCCAGTCAGGACAGGAGCCATAGAGGAAGGGCCACACAGGCCATGAATCCTCACCCTGGGCCAAGCAGAAGACCCAGGAATCTTCGAGCCCACACCTGATCCACACCAGGTCAAATAAAGGCATCTCAGCCACATCTTTATCCCTGTCCAAGGGATAAAGAGCCAAGGAGGAGCCGCAGAGACCTTCTGGGGCAGTGTTGACGTATAGAAGGGAACTAATCAATCTCAATCTCTCTCTTCTTTCTCTCTCTCCTCTTTCTCGCTCTTCTCTTCCCTTCCCTCCCTCCCTCCTTCCTAGTCAGTGAGCAGGAGGAAGAGTTACAGCTCGAGCCCACAAAGCCTGCCTGGTCCCAGAGCAGAGACAGGCAGGAGCAAAGACCCTGGAGGCTGTGTGAAGGGACCTGTCTCTAGCTTCCATTCTACTCCCTAAGCCTCCACATTGTTCATGGTGCAAGAGCTGGAGCTCAGCCCACAGTGGGGCAGAACAGGTGCATGTGGAGCAGAGCCACCCAAACAGATCAGCCCAAAGGTAGGTGAGTGCTTCACAGTACCATCCAGGTTGAGGATGGGGACTAAGGATGGGACCAAGATGCTAAATGCTGAGCCTGACTGGAAAAATGCACTCTGTCAACCAAGCCTTCAAAACCACCAGGGGCACCCAGAAGACCCCACAGACACTGACTTAATGAGTCCTAAACCCAAGAGCCAAGTGGGACGCTCAATGCTCGGAACGTAATGAAGTTCCAGTTCCAGACCCCGCTCCAGGCAGCGCAGTGGGTGGTGACCCAGGGGCAATGTAAAAGTAACGGACCCCATTTCTTTCTGGGAAGAAACTGGGAAAGGGACCTCATAGATCTGGAGCACAGCCCATAGTAGACCAAGCAAGCCTCTGAAGAATCTAAGAGCTCCCAGAGGAAGCGTGAACTCCACAAACAAGGAAAGCAGGAGGAAGGGCCGAAATGGAGGCATGGTGCTAGCCCATGAGGACTACCCCTCCAGCATGGGGACAGCATTCTCTGTTGCGTCCCCTCTGGCAACAGGAGCTACCAAGCCTGGATTCCAATGCCAGACACCCCCACACTGGGAGACCCAAAGTACCCTCCAGCAGGAGGGAGCCAGCCTCAGGCCACCTCTGCCCATGGGTGGGCACCGCGCCTGCGCCTGCTGACCTCTTGCTCCAGTCGGGCCCCAGGAGCTTCCAGCCGTAACTCTCGGTGTTCAGGCGGAGCCCTGCGGTAGGGTTTCTTTGCAGGGGCCACGCTGGTCATGCTGAGGATGCTGCTCGGGCTGCAAATAGGAAGTGAGGAAGGAGGGGGTGAGAGGGGAACGGGCAAAAGGTGGACAGAGAAGCCAGCCCAGAGCGATGATAGTACAGTGGGTAGAGCGCTTGACCAAGATTCTATTTCCAGTATTCCAAATAGTACCCCCAAGCCCTCCAGAAGTGCTTCCTGAGTACAGAGCCACTAACCACTAAGCACTGCTGGGTGTAGCCCAAATACAAAATGGGAAGAAAAAAGGACAGATGAGCCGCCCCACAGCAAAAAGACATGGCCATGGAGGCGTCAAAGGAAGGGCTGGACTTCGAGGGGAGACAAGGGGAAGGTGGGCAGAAATTACAGGGTGGGGAGCAGGGTGCATGCAGCAAGGACAAGTGCACTGTGCCTAGGCTGTGGCCTCTTAAAGACCACCTGCCAGTCACTTTCCTCACCTCAGGAGGAAGTCTGCTTTGGGCCACTCAGCTGCTCTAAACTAGGGATGGGACATGTGGCTGCTGTGATGACAGACAGAACTTAAAGTCTGAGGGAAACAATGAATCTTAATGAGGAAAACATTGGGGGTGGGGAGGGGGACAGCGCTTAGCAACACAGCACTAGATTTCAGGCCAGAGTTTGTTTCCCAGGCTACAAACAAAAGAGAAAATATCAGGCTGGGGGTGTGGCTCAAGTCAGAGAGCGCATGTCTGACAGATGCAAGGGCAGAGTACTATCATGGGCACAGAGAGCCCCAGTATTGTCCTCCATCCCCAACCCTGTGGCTTCGGTCCCCAAACACTGAAAGTGGTCCCCAAAACACTAACAGTGATGAATTCCAGAAGTAAGGGTCTGAGGCTGTAGATCCAACCACAGCTCCCCCAGGGGGTCGCCCACTCACAAGGGGAGCCATAGTAGCCCCCCTCCTGCTTTCCAGCAGACTCACCAGAGGGACCACCTGCTTGCCTGCCACCTGGCAGCCTACCAAGGAGACAGGCAAGCGGCGGCGCCGGCCTCATCAGGGACATACCGTGCGTCTGTCGGCAGCTCTCTGGGTTCCGCTGTCCGGGAGTTCGCCCTAGGCTCTCTGCATCCCACAGCCCCTCCACTTCCTCTCTCCAACAGTTCCTGAAACCAGAGAAGGGGAGAAAGTGGAAACCAGGTGTCCACCGCCTGTCCATCAGTGCTGCAGGCCAGCCTGCCCTCAGGGACTTGGAAGGCCCCTGGGGAGAGCTAGGCCGGAAGTTAAGCCCCAAGCTCTGGGGATGGGAAGCTGGGCCTGCCTTCACGCTGAAAGTCACCCCAGCCTGCTGCCGTCATCTTCTGTCCGGCCCTGATCCCTGCCCATGTCCATCTCTAAGTCCTACGGTTCAGCCTGCCCAGAACCTGGAAACCATCAAAGAAAATGGAGCCCTGAGTAGATGCTGGAAAGACAGCTAGCAACTGGCACTTTTCCACAAGGATCCCCAAGACCACGTCTGCAGGCTATGGCGGTTGGCTGTGCCTGCAGAACAGTGGGTCTGGGAGAGAAACCACAATCAGGAGCACTGTCAGTTATCAACAGTTCTTATTTTTTTTTAACTTTTTTTTTGGGCCACACCCTTTTGATTCTCAGGGGTTACTCCTGGCTAAGCACTCAGAAATTGCCCCTGGCTTGGGGGGACCATATGGGATGCTGGGGAATCGAACCGAGGTCCTTCTTTCGCTAGTGCTTGCAAGGCAGACACCTTACCTCTAGCGCCACCTCCCCGGCCCCCAGTTATTGACAGTTCTAATCGAGGAACTCTGATGCCCCGCAACCATCACCACTGCAGACACCTGACAAATAAATGTCTGAAAATAATGTGGGCCATCGTAACAGGAGGACCCACTGCTATGTGGGCAGAGGCCAGAGATGCTGGCAAACACTTGAGACTTCACAGTGCTGTTACTTCAGGGCCCAGCTGGGAGAGGCTGCGTGAGGGTATGGGGGCCGAGACAGGCTGAGCTCCGGAGGCTTGGGCTAACGTCTCTGGCTGCCCCAATCTATCCCTGAGATCTCCCCCAGGTTACGAGATTCTGAGCAGGGCCCAGCTGTAGTAAGCTGGGAGGCAGCACGGGGGCAGCAGCCTCCACGGGGACAGAAAGGCCACAGTCACTCAGGTGGCTTTCTGGGCAGGAACACTCTCCTCCTGGGGCTCAGGGCGTGGGGGTGGGGGCTGGCGGGCTCAAGCCTGTGCTCCTGCTGTCTGTCTGTTGGGACACGTCCTGGCCAGACACGTGTCACATTCCAGCAGGGCCTGGGGCGGCATGCAGGAGTGGCCTCCCTCTGCTGTCTGAGCAGCCTGCTCCCTGGCGTGGGGTTCTCGAGATGGGGTGGGGACGCAGGCACGAGCCGCCAAGAGTCCGCCCTTTTGATGGTGAGGCAGAACGTGTACCCACAGGGCACAGGCGGCATGCTGGGCCCGCCTGACTCCTTTCACAGGAATCCGGGCGGGCCTGAAAGGACGGCACATTCCTAAGGTGTGGGGGAGCAAACAGTTCACCCCCACAGATACCTGGGGCCACCCCTGCAGAGCCCCCCCACCCAGGTCCAGACTCGGAATGTATAAGTGTGGGGTGGACAGGAGCTGGAAGAAGGAAGGGCAGAGGCAGAGGCAAGGCAAGAGCTTGAGGTGGTTACTCAGGGGACCTCGGACAGAAACCAGCTGCAGGTTCCTTTGCAGAACCCCTCGTCCCGTGGAGGCACTGCACATGCCTTGCTCTTCTCGGACTCTTCTCCCTAGCCCTGCCTGCCTGCCCAGGACCACACTCCTCGGGATGCCAGGTGGCGGCAGGGGCTGCTGCCACATCCCAGTCTCGGTCACCTTCACAGAAGCAGCTGGGTCTACCGTCCTGTGTCTCACTGATCCGCACCTCAAACCCTGGACCCACCAATCCCCAAGACCCACTGGAAGGCAGACAGGATGTTAGTGGTGGTGTGAGAAGAGTCATGCACCCCCCTTCCAGAGCTGAAAGGTGCCAGAGACGAAGGACTCAGTGCCTAGCCCCACAGCTGCTTATTACCTCCATGTCTGAGTGCAGCGAGGAAAACAGCTCCCACTGGGGAGGCAGAAGGCACTGCCCTAGGGTGACCGTGTCTGGGGAGCCTGCAGTGTCCTGCACTCAAGGCCACAGGGGCGAGATTGCCTCTCCCTGCCCATCTCATTCCACCCCGACATCTAACAAAGATGGCCTAGAGGGGCCCACGGTACCCTGAGAGGTGGCAGGCCATGGTCCCTACATTGCCAGGAAGGTATGAACAGACCAGGTGGGCTGGAAAGATCACTCACACAGGTTAATTTAAGCACATGTGGGAGGCCCCAGTTTGATGCCCAGAACTGCATGGTTCTCAGAACAGCCCAAATGATCTGAGCACCAAGCTCAGAGCCCCACCAGGAACAGACAAAAACAAAAACAAAATAAAATCACAGCCAGGACTGAGAGCATGCCAGATGCAGTAGGAAACAAAGTTTCCAGAAAAGCAGGCAGAGACACTCATGGTCAATGTGGTCTCCTTGGGTATATGTCCACCCAAGGTTCCCAAGTTGTCTCAGAGTGTCTGAGTTTAAGGAGGACTTCCAGTCTTGTACTGAGAAGAAGCACTCTGGGGAAGCAGCTGGGGAGCCCAGAACAAGCCAAGGACCATGAGCACAGGGCTCCAATGACCTCTAGATACCTAGCAGGCTCCAGCAATCTACAAGAAAACGGTTCTCAGGGGCAGAAGAGGGCCTCTGCCTTGCACACGTCGGAGCAGAGTTCCGTCCCTGGTACCTCATATGGTCCCTTAAATATCACTAGGAGTGAATCCTGAGTGCAGAGGCAGGAGTAACTTCAGATGTAGCCTCCAAAAAAAGAAACAAACAAAAGCAAAAATAGTAAGTTCTCTTCTGGAAGGTCCAGGGACTGACCATTTGCCTAAACCACCCTATCTGCAGAGTGTAGGGAGCAGGTTTGGCACTAGGAGTGTCCTGCAAGAACAGCCGCACACAGGGCAGGATTCAGCCTGGGAGGAAGCATACTTCCAGAATACTTCCTGGGAGGAAGACTGGCCTGCTGCGGCCAGGACTTCCGGCTAAACAGGCCACTCAGGACTGCAGGAAACCCTCCCTATTTCAGAGAACTGCGCTCTCCCACCCTCACAGCCCCCATCCTGCCAAGCTCCACCCCACTTCACCTTCTGCAAGGCTCGTTCCCCCTCAGCTGAGGGCTTTGGAGCAGAAACACCTTCCCAGAACCACTGGAGCAGGAGGGACAGAGCTGCCCAACTGCCATGTTGCAATGTGCCAGTCGGCACAGGCTGCCTGTCGCCGCCTGCCCCGCGTTAAATACTTTCTCCTCATCATAGCCCATGGGGCACGATTAGCTCCAGAGAACAAAGTCTACTCTCATCAGAAATGGGACCCAGCATGCAGAGAACCTGCTCAGTGAACCCAACGAACAGCTGAGCAGGGGAAGATAGAGAACTCTCCTCAAAGCGCAGGAAGAGCTGCCCAGAGAGCGACCGTGGTCCTCAATCCACCAGGGACTTGACCAACTCCCCTGAGTGGCAGTGCAGAGACTGGCATAGAATGAGGGACCCCTGCTGCCAGGGACAGGAGAAATCTCCCAGAATCCAGACACTCTCCAGACCACTCACCTCACCACTCCTGCCAGCACCTACCGCCACGGACAAGAGGGAGTCAGGGATGCCCTCCCCCTTCCTTCCGCAAGGCAGAGGGCAAAGGCCAAGGTGCAGGAAGCAAGGGTGGGTCAGGCCTCTAGCTCTCCCTATGGAGGGTGCAGAGGTTGCCTCAGCCCAGGGGCAGGAGAGTGGGCTCACCGGTGGTTCCCGGCACTTCTGGGGAATGCTGCAGTGCCAGAATCCGCCCTGCCACTGACTCCCATACGCAAAGTGCGCAGCCTAGCCCGTGTGTCTCCTCAGAGTTGCCTTATCCTCCATTCAGACACTGCTTCCTCAACTCCACTGGCCCCAGCGCAGTTGCCAAACCCTAGAAAGCCCAACTCCCATATCACCCACACACTCTTCAAAGACATGGCCCCGAGGGCTGAAGATGTAGCTCAGTGCAACCTTGCCTTATGTGGATGATGAGCTGAGTTTGATTGATTTCACACACATACCCCCAAATTATTTTTATCTGAATTCATTGTGCTGTTTTGGACCACTGAGATGGCTTTCATGCTTTGCATATACAAGCTCTTCGTTTAATTCCTGGCACTGAGTGGTCACCTAGCACCTAGCACCATCAGGTCTGCTTCCTCCAAAAACAATTTTCTTTTTTTTTTTTTTTTTTTTTTTTGGTTTTTGAGCCACACCAGGCGGCACTCAGGGGTACTCCTGGCTCTGCACTTAGAAATTGCTCCTGTGGGGCCGGGTAGGTGGCGCTGGAGGTAAGGTGTCTGCCTTGCAAGCGCTAGCCAAGGAAGGACCGCGGTTCGATCCCCCGGCGTCCCATATGGTCCCCCCAAGCCAGGGGCGATTTCTGAGCACATAGCCAGGATTAACCCTTGAGCGTCAAACGGGTGTGGCCCAAAAACAAAAAACAAAAAAAACAAAAAAAAAAAAAGAAATTGCTCCTGAGGGGCTGGGAAGGTGGCGCTAGAGGTAAGGTGTCTGCCTTGCAAGCGCTAGCCAAGGAACGGACTGCGGTTCGATCCCCCGGCATCCCATATGGTCCCCCCAAGCCAGGGGCGATTTCTGAGCGCATAGCCAGGAGTAACCCCTGAGCGTCAAAAGGGTGTGGCCCAAAAACCAAAAAAAAAAAAAGAAATTGCTCTTGGGGGGCCGGAGAGATAGCATGAAGGTAAGGCGTTTGCCTTTCCTGCAGGAGGTCATCGGTTCGAATCCCAGCGTCCCATATGGTCCCCCGTGCCTGCCAGGAGCAATTTCTGAGCCTGGAGCCAGGAGTAACCCCTGAGCACTGCCGGGTGTGACCCAAAAACCACAAAAAAAAAAAAAAAATTGCTCCTGGGAGGCTCAGGGGACCATATGGGATGCCAGGAATCAAACCCGGGTCTCTCCTGGGTTGGCTGCATGCAAGGCAAACATCCTACCACTGTGCAATTGCTCTGGCCCTACTCCAAGAATAATTTAAGAAAGTATGGCCCCAGCAGTTCATCTAGACTGCAATCATTTCCAAACCACTGGCAAGCCTTTCTCCTCACGGCTCTCATAAAGTCAAGCAAAGGACCCTGAAGGGCCCTGTACATGGACAGGAATGACCCAGACATCACCATAAATAGCATTAAAGTGTTTCCTCACAATTTATGCAGAGAAAAACTGAACCCAAGTTAGTAATCACGGTTGCTATTCAGAGGAAAGGGGGCCTCCTTAAAACATTTCTATGGTATATTGCCTTAGCTCCCTCAGAGTACAACAGGACATAAATAATAAATTCAGGCCCTGCCTGAAGACCTGACCAACTGTGAGGAAACAGTTATCTGGTCATAGAGGCTGGGCTCCAGTCCTATGGGACATGGCCAAGAGCCTGGAAGGTACAGAGCCTGCCTTACAAGTCTGGCTGCTTCTCAAGAGCTGAAATCCAGGCTCCATCTCCCAAGGAGGCCCAGCAAAATCAAACTAGCCCCTGTAAAGGCCAGCCAGGGAATGTGGTCACCCAGCATAGGGTTGGGATTTGTCGAGGAGGACCCCACCCCACCCTACCCCATTCTCTACACAGTTTTCCCCCCATGATGATCAATTAACAGTATAAGAACACTGGAACCATCTTGCCCCCACTGCTGGGACAAAGGCCTCATTCTGCACCCACCACGAGCGCTCCCCCACCCCCCTGCTTGCCACCAGCCCCCAGTTTCCGGTGTGCAGCTGTTCCTGAGTTTCAGGAGCAAAACCCTCAGGGATACGGGGCGCGTGGCAGGCAAGCAGCCAACAGCTCAGGGGTGAGGTTTGGGCAGGACAAGGATGCAAAATGCAGTGTGCCCAGACCAGCCTTGCTGGCCCTCCAACAGCCATGCATGTCACCCCACGAGGCAAGTTCAACCTCAACCTATTGGGACAAGCTGCCTGTGGCCTGGCCCTGGCGCTCCTGCCTGCACCCGGCAGAACAGACAGGTTTTTAAAAGCCAGAACAGGTGGGACTTCTGCCACGTGGTAATCCCGAGGACTCAGAACAAGCTCTGGTGACCCACGTGTGCGCCCCTGGTGCCCCACCTGAGCAAACAGCCACACTAATCCACCTGGCCCGAGCCAAGCAACCCTGGAACAAAAGGCCTGGAGGGTACCGATAGTGAGCCCCACAGAACTAACTCTCCCCTCAACAGACAGGCCAAAGCCCCAAGATGCCAGCACTTGGCATCAGTGCCCAGCTTTAACTAAGGAAGGGCCAGTGAGGGATGACCCTGAGCTTGGTCTTTACTCCAGTCCCTTAGGGTTTCCAAGGGGGACCAGCTACCAAATAGCCTCTAGCTGGACAACTTCTGGCCAGTCCACCAGCACCTCCAGCCTCGCACGTGGACACACCCGCACCACACTGAGTGAAAAGCAAAGCCACCTCGAGCACCTGAGGGCCTCCCTGGCCAGATTCAGGCAGAGCTACATGTGAGAGCCTCAGAGCAACCAGCCTCCCCTTAAGTTTAGGCCCCTTCCTCCCACAGGCCTTCAGGAGAGGAATTGAGGGGACTGCTGCATGTAGTGGGGGATTCACCGGCTGGGCCTTGCCTTGGGCTCATGGTAAGGTCCAAGGCCAGGTCCTGTTCCCTCTGGCTCTGCCCCAGGGTCCTTCCCCAATATTTAAGGCTCAAATCTACAGAAGCACCAGACAAGGAAAGGGGGTGAGGGTCTGGGCTTTCAGGGACCTGGGGGCTCTAGCTGCTACCCACTAGTGTCTCCATCACCTCCAGAGCCCCAAGGACAGTCCTGTTCCTCTTGACCCTGGGAGGAAGAGTAATGGGGATGCCAGTCAACCTTCCCTCCATTACAGGGGAGGAACTAACCCTCTAGATTCTAGAAGGTTCTCGTCCCACTCCTGCTGCATATCTCCAAGACATGAAGCTGGGGTGGTAATGGTGACAGAGGGCAGTCTCACCCTGGGTCTGGGGGAGCAGGGCCAACAGCAGGCTGGCAGGTGGTGAAGGCCCCTCCAGAAGAAAGCTCTTGTTCTGGTGTCAGGGAGGGGAAACACGCCGAGGACAGAAGCAGGGTGCTGGGGTCCCAAAGGCAGGTTAGCGGTGGGCTGGGTCACTCACGGGGTTAGTGTCCTCTCCCCCACCAGCCGGCTCTCCAGGCAAGCAGCAGCCCCGCAGCGGTGGCGGTGGCGGCAGGAGCTCTGGGGCTGCGCCATCCAAGCAGACAGCCAGGCCTGGGAGCAGCCCCACTCTGGAGCTGCAGAGAGAGCAGAAGGGAGGGAGCTGTAGGGGGCTGGGCCACAGGGCAGTGCCTCTACACTCACCCCAGACCCTCAGCCTCCACCCCCCAGAACCAGGCCAGAGGAGATGCCCCTGGGAGCAGGGTCTCTGGCAAGCTGCAGGAGGAGGAAGGGAGCGCTGCCTGATCGCGCCCACTCCCCATACCGCTGCCCTAAAAGTCAGGTGTGAAAACAAAGGCGCCCACAGCCGCAGCCACCACTTACTCAGTGCCTGTGCCAGCAGCGGCCACCCCCACACTGCCCACGGGCTCCCAGGGAAGAGATGGGCAAAGAAGGGCCCTGCAAATAGCAGAGGCTGCCACAAGGGCAGCATGCAAAGTTCAGGACAATGGGGCAGTGTGTGACCCAGCCCCCAGCAGGGTCCTGGAGGGAAAGGGTGGCCCGATGCCACCTTTCAGTGTCTGAGAAGAAGGGAACAGAGGGTGGTGCAGGGAGCTCAGTCCAGGAACAGCCACGGGGACAGAACAGAGGCTGTGCTATCACCATGCTCCCAGCTACGATGACACCCAAGGCTGGCAATCCCCATCAGGTGACCCAGGAACAGAAAAAGCTATTCTGGAAGTTTCCAAAACACCCTAAGAGAAGTGACATACACACACACCCGCCTAAGAGCTCTCAAGGCTCATGTGGCCTCAGCAACAGGGTCCCAGAGAACCCTTGCCAATAGTCAATGGTGCTCATCAGAGGAGGGCAGTGGAGCAGGGAAAAGGCCAGAGAGATAACCAGACACCATGTAGAGAAACGAGAAAGAGTCCACCAGGGATCTTGGTCAGAGTTACCAGGGGCTTTCCAAGCACCTCCTGCCTCTGCTCCCCGGAAGGGCCTGACAGTGGCAGAGCTCAAAAGGCCAGGTCCGAGTAGACTCATCCTGCAACCTCTGACCTCTTCCCAGGACTGGTAAAAAGCCAGAGACCGGTGTACCTGTCCCTGTGTTCCTGCAAGCAGCCGGCCTAATTCAATCCTACATCTAGGTCCCTGAGCATCAGTTGCAGCAAACTCTGAAAATATTCCCTCTACTCCCACTCCCAGCACCACCAGGTATGACCCCAAAACAAAACAAAGCCCAGCTACTTTCAGAATGCCTTACCCAGGAAAAAAAATTCATCTTGAAAGTGCCAGCTGAGACTGGCTTGCTTTTAAAAGACAGACTAGCAAAATAACCTGGCTATTTCCAGCTTTCCAAAACTAGGGACTCTCTGTTCTGCAACAGAGGCTGAGAAATCAGGTCGCTTTTCTCTCTTCTCACCCAAAGAAATAGGGGCAAAGAGGAGCGATACATGTGAAATAGATGTTTGCTGATGTCCACTGCACACTCATTCATCCCAGGTCCCACTCAAAGCCAATCCTGACTATTCCATTTCAGAATACAAAGCCTCAGAGCCAAAGGAGGTTAAGGCACTTGTCTTGCATGAAGCTGACCCCAAGCACAGCATCAGGGGGCAAAGCCCTGGAAACTTGGAGCATCCCTGGATGATATCCAGCACATCCTGAGGCCCTACCTTGAACCACAGGCCCTCAATCACTAGTGGGGCCCGAGAATTGCATAGGAGACCTCCAGAGGGAGGGAGGAATCAGAAGGAAACATAAGAGGTTCAACATAGTTTCCTATTTCTAGGGCGAGACCTATACAGAAGTAGACAAATTAGAGAAATACTGAAATTCAATAATCATTAACAACTCTGCAATTGTGAAAAAAAATGTATTACGAACTTTGTAACCATGGTGTTTAATAATTTTTTTAAATGGAGAAAAGCGAGGGATATGTGTGTACTTTTGTTTGTTTGAATCTTTGGGCCATTCCATGACACTTAGGGGTTACTCCTGGCTCTGCAGTCAGGAACTACTTTTGGTGGTGCTCAGGAAAAGTTAAGGAATGCCAGGGATAGAAACTTGACTGGACACATGCAAAGCAAATGCCCTACCCACTGTATAATTGCTCCAGCTCCAATACCATTTTAGCTTGAAAGTTTTGTATTTTCTGAGAGTCTGTTGTTTTGGGGGTTTATTTGGATGGGTGGGGGAGGTCACACCCAGCGGCGCTCAGGGGTTATTCCTGGCTCTAAGCTCAGAAATCGCTCCTGGCAGGCTTGGGGGGCCATCTGGGATGCCGGGATTCCAACCACCGTCTGTCCGTGCTGGATTGGCTGCATGCAAGGCAAATGCTATCTCTCTGGTCCTCTGAGAATTCTGGAGGCTACTCTCAGATCTGGGCTCAAAGTTACATCCACCCAGCAACTTCCATGAGACCAGGCAGTGCCAGGTACCATACCAGTAATGACCACCCACAAGCGCTTATTGAGTCCCTATAATCACTCTCTCTCCAACACAGAATTTTGTGGATTTTTCTGCATGGTTGGTTTTTTGCCCCGGGCCACATGACAAATCCATCCAATGTCCTTTGATCCTTGTATGTGAGCAAAATCCAGAGACCCCCTTCTTGACAAGATAAATGATTTGTTCAAGGCCAGAGAGAACTAGGCCAGGAGGTTTGTGTTTCCTACTCCAGATTTAGCCTAGAAAACTGTCTTGTTTAACAAGTCACAGGAAAGTCAGGGCAACTTTGCCCCTCAGGACCCTACAAGTCTTGTAAGGCTGTATCTCCAGTTGGCTTCCTTCCCCATGAAGGTGGCCATGGAGCCATGGATCAAACCTGAAACAGTCTGCAAAATTGGCACTGCTGGTGAGCAAGTGGTTCTCGGCTGGAATCTCCTAAAGAAGTGCCTCCCTGGAGCTTCCTGCCACTGCTGACTGCAAGTGCACAGAAGCACGTCAGTCTATAAGAGGACCAAGCCCTTTATAGACTCCAATCTGCATGCAATTGTGACAGACGATGACAAAGAGGTTCCATTTCTTTACTCATGGTCAGTTCAGCACTCTGAAACCCCAATCTAGTCCAGATGGCTCATCCAATCTCCTCTCAAATCTTCTGGCCAGATAATGCAGCTTTTCTCTTCTGCCAAGAAATCCTCAGAAATATACTCAACCACAAAATGCAAATCCCATACCCAATGAAGAAAGGGAGAGTGGGAGACGCCCTTGCTCCACTTTTAGCTCCCTGTTTCATCGCCACTTGGCTCAGCCATGAAGAGACTATTCCCAGGCTTGACTGTGTGCAAGGAAAACATCTAGAACAGGTGTCGGCAACCTGCGGCTCTTTTGAAGGCTTGCCGCGGCTCCGGAGCCGATGTCAGAAAAAAAAAATACTGCTTTAATCTCAGCTCCGCTTCTCTCCGCTATATCTATAGCAGTGAGGCGGAGCTGAGGAGCGGAGCCAATGGAGGCAGCCGTACCTGGTGACGTATATAGCATTAAGGTAAGAAACAATATATGCAGTGTTATATTTGTTTTAAATGTTGCAATGGTTTTGCGGCTCCCAGTTTCCTTCGGAAACGGGTCCAAGTGGCTCTTTATGTCTGAAAGGTTGCAGACCCCTGATCTAGAGGGATCCTTAAAGAAAAAGAGGTGGAGCCAGAGAGACAGTACAGAGGGTAGGATTCACTTGGGGTAGATCCCCAGCATCCCATATGTTCTCCCGAGCACTACCCAGAGTACTTCCTAAGCACAGAGCCAGAAATAAGCCCTGAGCATCACCAGATGTTGCCCAAAAGAACAATAAATTTTTTTTTTTTTTTTTTTTTTTGGTTTTTGGGTCACACCCAGCAGTGCTCAGGTTAACTCCTGGCTCTATGCTCAGAAATCGCCCCTGGCAGGCACAGGGGACCATGTGGGATGCTGGGATTCGAACGCCGGGATTCGAACCACCATCCTTCTGCATGAAAGGCAAACGCCTTACCTCCATGCTCTCTCTCTGATCCCAGTATAATTTTTTTAATTAAAAAAAAAATGGTGGGGACCAGAGAGATAGCATAGAGGTAAGGCGTTCGCCTTTCATGCAGAAGGTCGGTGGTTCCGAATCCTGGCATCCCATATGGTCTTGAGCCTGCCAGGAGCGATTTCTGAGCATAGAGCCAAGAGTAACCCCTGAGCATCGCTGGGTGTGACCAAAAAAAAAAAAATGGTGATAGCACAATAGGTAGGGTATTTATCATGCACACGGCCAACCCGAGTTCAAATTCCAGCATCCCATATGGTCTCCTGAGTCTACCAGGAGCAATTTCTGAGTATAGAAACAGGAGTAACACCTGCACACCTGGGCATGATCCTCAAAAAGTAAAATAAGGGGCCCGGAGAGATAGCACAGCGGCGTTTGCCTTGCAAGCAGCCGATCCAGGACCAAAGGTGGTTGGTTCGAATCCCGGTGTCCCATATGGTCCCCCGTGCCTGCCAGGAGCTATTTCTGAGCAGACAGCCAGGAGTCACCCCTGAGCACCGCCGGGTGCGGCCCAAAAACCAAAAAAAAAAAAAAAAAAAGTAAAATAAAATTTAAAATTTAAAATTAATTTTTGTTTGGTTTCCGCCCCCCCTCCCAGCGACACTCAGGGGGGGTTACTCCTGGCTCTGTGCTCAGAAATTACTCCTGGCACTGAGCTGGAGAGATAGCACGGAGGTAGGGCATTTACCTTGCATGCAGAAGGACAGTAGTTCAAATCCCAGAATCCCATATGGTCCTCCAAGCCTGCCAGGAGCAATTTCTGAGTGTAGAGCCAGGAATAATCCCTGAGCGCTGCTGGGTATGACCCCTCCCCCCCCCAAAAAAAGAAAAAGAAATCACTCCTGGCTCGGAGGACCATATGGGACGACAGGGATTGAACCTGTATCCGTCCTAGGTTAGCTACACGAAAGGCAAATGCCCTACCGCTGTGCTACCACTCTGGCCCCAAATTTAAAAAAAAAAATTTTTTTAGTCCTCACCTCAGTCCCAACAAATTTTACAAATATTTTAAATGAAGGGGCACCCAAGAGATAGTATAGCAAATAGCGCACTAATCATTCAAACAATCAGTCATGGCTTGATCCCTAACAACTCTTATGGCCACCCAAAGACCTTCAGGAGTAATTCCTGAGTGCAGAGCCAAGAATAAGTCCTGAGCATAGTAGCCAAGGGGGGAGGGGGCAGAGTAACAGAGGATGTCTTGAAATACAATAATAGTACAGTGGGTAAGGTATTTGCCTTGCATACAGCTGGCAATCCAGCATTTCATATGGATTTCATATGGTCCCCCAAGCTCCACCAGGAGTAACTCCTGAGTGTAGAGCCTTAAGTAACGCCTGAGCACTACCAGCTGTGGCCCAAAAACCAAAATAATAATAAAGTATAAACTAGGTATCCTTTATATACTAGACACCAAGCTATGTGCTTTGAATCCATTCTAATGCTCAATACTTCTGCCATAAAATGATACTACTCCGGGGAACTGAAAGATTGCACAGCCGATAAGGTACTCATCTTGCACATGGCCAGTCCTCGTTCAAAGCCAGGTCCTGTGCAGCTCATTCGATACGTACAACTACATCATAAAGCCCCTTATGTGCAACCTGCTCTCCCTAAATGCAGAATGCCATGGGGAATACGGTCAGTCCCAGTTCTTAGGACACTTTCGGTCTTGTGAGAATCAAAGAAAATGGGCAAATATAGCAGTTATACCAAGAGAAATAAGCACAAAGAAGGTCACTGAAGGGGTGTGGCATTCCAAAGGAAGTAACGTTTAAATTGAGACTGCAGGAACACACAGGAAGTCACAGGGAGGAGGGAGGCCGGTGCTCCAGACAGCAACCACAGTATGTGCAAAGGCCAATTCTAGTGAGAAGTGAGAGAGTTGCTGAGGCCGAATCCAGGGAGGAAACAAAGGTGCTGTCTACCAAAGGGTCCTGGACAATCAAAACAGTCCTGTGTAGGTGAAGGGATTAGATTAGTACATAATGCATGAAAAAGAGTGCTATGAAAAATTTTTATTTCGGTGAACAAAAAGAAAGTGAGAAAGAGGCGAATCCATTAGCCTTCAGGTTCAACACAGCTTGAGGACTTCTACCAAAACACAGATACTTTCTGGAGGTAACGAGTTCCAGCATGCAGAGTGTGGCACAAATCAAGATAAAGCACTTTATCCTGCGATAGGTGGCTTCTGAATTTAATAGAGGAGGGGGGCAGAGACTGACAAAACACTCACTCAAAACCACAGGTTTCACTGCGAAAGGAGCTCGGCACTGGGCTGGATCAGAATTCCCAGGGAAAATCTAGAGTCCTGAGCCCCCAATTCTCCAAAAAATCTGGTTCATAGCAGGGACACTTGGCGCGTGCCTACTCCGAAGGCAGGGTGGAAAGTTCTTTACCTAACAAGAAAATGGGCCCTAAGGGTGTGTTAAATAGACAGGACGTGAGTCAGAAGGCGGGGGAGAATGAGTCTTAAATCCCGGGCAAAGACGAACCAGTCAATCAAGCCTGGGACAGCCCTCTGGCCCCAGGCTGTGAGCGGCCTCAGGAAGACTTGGAAGAGCCCTGCGCCCTGGTGTGCCCTGGGCCTTCCTCGGTCACACCAGTGCCAGCATAAACTCACTAGTTTTCCATTCTCTCATCAAGCTGGGGGAGGAAAGGGCCCAGAGCGATAGTACAGAGGATAAGGTGCTCGTCTTGCTTGCCACCAACCTGAGTTAAATCCCCAAATTAAATCCCAAACACACCAGGTGTAATCCCGGAGCACAGTGCCAGGAGTAAACCTTGAACATCACTGGGTGTGGCAAAAATAAATCAAAGTTTTTTCTTCTTTCTGTGTAGCTTGCTCCTTGTTGCCTTTAAAGAGAAGAGGACACAGAGGACATACTAACTGTGTATGAATGACTTTTACCCTTTAACTGCGGATGTCAGTTGAGTATCTCTGAGTAAGAGAGAAATGAGCCTTATGGGGCTGGAGAGATAGTTGCCAACCCGAGGTCCAATCATTCGAGTCTCTCTTTCCTCTCTCCCCGCACTCTCTCCTCTCTTTCTTTCCATATACATATGATCATCCCATGAAAGAGCAAGTTGGTCTACTATGACCTAAGGATTCCTGTCTTGCTTATTTTCATCTGTGAGGAAGGAGAGCTAAAATTTCAGCTCCTAAGCTACTCATCAACAAACAAATATAAACCTTGAATGGCCATACAAACAAGAGATACAAATTGCTAACAGGCATGTTTAAAACTCAGTCTCAGCTCTGAATGCAGGAGTCCTGGGTTTGATCCTACACAATGTGATCTTGTACATTGGCAGGAGGAAGCCCTAAACCGGAGCTGGGAGTAGGCCTCAACATTCAACACTGTGAATATGAGAACCCCCCCCCCCCAAATAGCAAAACTTCAAAACAAAAATTAGCTAAAAAACATAACAAGGTTCAGTTAAACTCAAATGTTAGGGGCCGGAGTGATAGCATAGCGGTAAGGCATTTGCCTTGCATGCAGACGACCCAGGATGGACTCACATTCGATTCCCGGCATCCCATATGGCACATCCCCCAAGCCTGTCAGGATCGATAATCAGTGACTTCCTGTTAGTTTTTTGTGTATTTGCTTTTTTTTTTTTTTTGGTGGGGGAGGGAATTCCCAGTGAAGCTTAGGGGTTACTCCTGGCTATGTGCTCAGAAATTGCTCCAGGCTTAAGGGACCTTATGGGATGCTGGGGATCAAACCACGGTCAGTCCTGGGTCAGCTGCCTGCAAGGCAAACACAGGCAAACACCCAACTGCTGCGTTATCGCTCCGCCCCATGTGTATTTGCTTTCGGAGCAACATCCAGCTGTGCTTATGGCTTACTCCTAGGTCTGTGCTCAGGGATTACTTCTGGTAGTGCTGAAGAACCATATGAGGTGCCAGGGATCAAACCAAGGTCAGCTGCATGCAGACAAGCACCTTAACCTCCATACTATTCCTCTGGCCCAACTATTTATTCTTATATTAAAAAAGTATAATACTGAAAACTACATTGGGTTGTTAAAGAGCTACAAAAGTGATTCAGGGGTTAAGATGCAAGAGAATGGAGCCACACGTCCCCGAGATATAACTAGGTACAGCCCTAAAGTCCTTCAAAACTCCCTGGGTGCCATCAGGGGAGAACAGTAAGCCCTCACATAAACTACCACTTCAGTTGATAAAAAAAAAAAAAAAAAAAAAAAAAGCCAGGAGGGGCTTCCAGGCCCTTGAGCACTGCCTGGGAAACCCCCACCAAAAACTACAACTGAACTAGCTTATACATATAATTTGCTTAGAAAGGCCAACGGAACACAGAATGTATTCAGCACTATTATTGCCATCACTGTCGTAGATACTTAAAAAACCCAGTGCTCTGCAATTTCAGAAAATCGCTGGCATTTGAGCATGACCTAAAATAACTTAAATGAACTTTTCTGTGCTTGAGGGTCATTTCCGGTGATACTGAGGGGCCATAGGGTGCTGGAGATCAAATGAAGGCCTCCATTCAAAGCATATGATCCAGTTTTCACAGCTATCTCCTGGCCCATTCCACCTTTTTATTTTTTGCTTTTTCATTTTGGCTTTTGGGTCAGACTCGGCACTGCTTCTGGCAGGCTTGGTAGACCATAAAGGATGCCAGGATTCGAACCACCATCCTTCTGCATGCAAGGCGAACACCTTACCTCCATGTTATCTCTCTGGCCTCCCCATTCCACCTTTTTAATAAAATAGACTTATACCCCTCAAACCCAGACTTGAGTTTACAACACTACAGAATTCTAGGGGTACAGCTTAATCTATGTGTGTAAGTTTTCATGTTACATTCATCACCAAAGTTCCAGTGCTATCCCACCATCAAGGGGATATTCTTACTATATGCAAAGTCTATACATCCAAAAGCTGCGCCTCAGGTCAGAGCTAGCTCGATGCTTTGCATGTAGGAGGCCCAGGCTCCATCCAACAAGCACCAGCCAACGGGTGTGGCAGCAAAACAAAAAGTCTTACCTCTCTGATATCAGGATAGAAGTTTCAACACCAGGTGCCACCATGAAGCAGAAATTAGTGCCTAATCTAATAATCTGGCATGTCAGGCCCTGTTGAAAGAGGGCCTGACAGACTGATATCTCAACTTAACTCTTGCAACTACCCAGAGATATTCTTAGCTCCATTACCACTTAACTGACATAGGAAGGTACTTGATCTTCAAAAGCCAGTAAGGTACATGGGAAAGCCTCAGGATTTGGAAGAAGCTGGCTCTCCTGTCCTCACACCACCACACTGCCTCACTACTACAGTGTCTGAAGAGTGACGTTTAACAGTGTCGCACTTAACTAGCATCAATTCGTCAGTTATCTGAATATCCTTCTCCAATATTCGCTCTGGAGTATTTGGGGGATGGAGGAAAGTGTAGGAAATGAGTTGTGATGTATTCTAGATCCAACTAACCCTACCAGCCTAATCATAGTGGAAAGGATGGTTCTGAAAACACATTTCACTAAGTAGTCTGGTTTTACCGCTGACTGGGCATAATCAGCCAAAAAGAAATGAGAACCTACCCTACTTACTGAGTCTATGTCTCCAGAACCCTTCCATTTTCTCTGAGCCTACGCTAACTGTCTCTCAAGTCATGCTTAGTTTAGCAAGTGAAAAAAAATTTTTTTTGTAAATATGGCTTGGGCCAAGGAGATAAAGCGCTAAAGCACAGGCATGAAGTCCAGAATTGGATCCCCAGCACTGCAAAATTCACCCTACCTCCCTTGCACCACCAGGTGATACTGGGGGCTCTGGCACTGAACCATCTGAGTTGCACAGCAAAGTTCAGTATCACCAGGAGTAGTTCTTTTCTTTTGCACTGCTTAGGTCCAGAAAGAGGGGGGAAGAAAATGGAGTTGGAGAGATATAGTACAGTGGGTAAGGCATTTGTCTTGCACATGGCCAACCCAGGTTCAATCCAAGAGCCCCCAAAAACCTCCAGGAGTGATCTGAGGGCAAAAACAGGAGTAAATCCTCCATGCCACAGATGTGGCCCAAACTCTCCTCCCCCAAAATCGGTCTGATGGTAGAGAAGATAAGTCAGTGTCCCAAAAGAACAAATCCTTTAGTTCTTTCCTTTCACTTTGACAGTGCTCCAGACTATATCAACTTTCACATATCAGGGGTCTCAGGAATGGGATCTATATTCCCAGAGCTGGAGTCCATTCCGCATTATCTCTGACCAGATGGGGCTCGCTCCCCTCTACTCTCAACATGTTTCCCACTTGTCTCGCACCCAAATCACCCTATTGCCAGAATGACCAAAAGCAGAAGACAAGCTGCAAGAGTGAATTCAGGAGGTGATGACATCAGGTAACAAGCTCAGGGACGACCCTCAGAAATCTGCTTTCTCGGGGTAAATCGTCTATTTTCCTTGAATGCAGCTGACCCAGGTGACCCAGGTTTGATCCGGAGCCTCACCACATAGAAACCCCAGAGCTCTGCCGGAATGAAGCCCTGAAAACAGCGAGGTGTGCCTTCACCAAAAAAAAAAAAAGAAAGGAAAAAAGAAATGTTTTCTCTAGCTTGTGCCAGCACCTGTCATTACAAATCACCATCAAGCAGGAGGAGGCCAGATTGAGATTGAGACGCGATGGGGAGGAGGCGGAGGAACCCAGAGAGGCCTGGGGGAGACAGTGCTTGAAGTGGGGGGCTCGTGCGGATACTGTCAGTAAACTCTAGAGTCTACCAGTGGTCCTCAAACTATGGCCCGCGGGCCACATATTGCATTTGTATCTGTTTTGTTTCTTCATTGCAAAAATAAGATCTATGCAGTGTGCATCAGAATTCGTTCCTAAGTCTTGTTTTTACTAAAGTCAGACCCTCCAATGGTCTGAGGGACAGTGAACTGGCCCCCCGCTGAAAACGTTTGAGGACCCCTGGAGCCTCTAGACCCTGCAGGGGCCATGTCATGTCAGCTCACACAGAGGAAGGCCCCACGGCTCCCTTCTCCAGGGTGTCAGAAAAGAGCAGCCCAACTGTCAAAACTCAGGGGCCATGGGGGGGGGGGGAGTACAACGTCCACGGGGGGCAAATATCTGGGGGTCTGGGGGTGCAACGAGTCTCAGCAGCCCCGGGGGTCCTGCAGGCCATGGCGCCTGTCCCTGGAGGGAGGCCACCTTACCCGCTCGGGGCCGGGCCGGCGACCTCCTCCTCCTCTTCTTCCCAAGCAGGCCGGCCGGCCGGGCTGTTCGGCTCCCGGGTCCCCGATCTCCCTGTGCAGTGGGGGCAGGGCTGCTCTTGCAAGTGCGGGGCGCAGGGCGGCGGGGCTGGGGGCCCTGCACGGGCTCGGCTCCCTCCCTTCCTCCCTCCCGCCGGCCGCCGCCTCCCCCGCGCCCCTTCCGGTCCCCCTCGCCCCCGCCTCGCGCCCCCCAGCCCGGCCCGCCCCGGCTCGCGGCCCCGCCACAAACTTTCCGCAGCGCAGCGTAGCGGCCGCTGCCGCTCTCAGGCCGCCATCTTGCCGCGGGGCAGGCCGGGAAGGGCCGCGGCCGCGGGAATCCCCGCGCAAGGGCGGGTGGGCGCCGGCGGGGGGCGTGACCGGGAGGGGTAGGGGGCGTGTCCCGGAGGGGAGGTGGGGCGTGGCTAGGGCGGAGGGGCGTGGGCGTGTTGCGTGGTGGGCGTGGCCTCGGGAATGGGCGGATGGGATCTTTCTGAAACTGACCGAGCCTTTGGGGCCTTAGCGGGAAGAGTGGGCCGGGGCTCGAGTCGTCCTTGGGAGGGAGGAGGAGGAGGGGGAGGAGGAAGTGGAAGAGGAAGAAGAGGAGGAAAAGGGGGGGAGGAGGAGGAAGAGGAGAGAAAGTAGGGGAGGAGAGAAAGGAAGAAGGAATATAAGGGAGGAAGAAGAGGAGGAAGAGGAGGAGGGAGGAAAAGTGGGGGGAGGAGAGAGGAGGGGGGAGGGGAGGAGGAGGAGGAGGAAAAGTGGGGAGGGGAGGAGGAGGAAGAGGAGGAGGAAAAGTGGGGAAGCAAGAGGAGGATGAAGAAGAAAAGTGGGAAAGGGGAGGAGGAGAAGGAGGAGGAGGAGGAAGAAGAAAAGTGGGAAAGGGGAGGAGGAGGAGAAGGAGGAGGAGGAAGAAGGAAAGCGGAGGAGGAGGAAGAGGAGGGAAAGTAGGGGAGGAAGTGAGGGAGAAAGAAGAGGAGGAAGAGGAGAGAAAGAGGAAGAGCAGGGAATGTAGGGGAGGAAGAACAGGAGGAAAAGTGGGGAGGGGAGGAAGAGGAGGAGGAGGAGGAAAAGTGGGGGAGAAAGAAGAGGAAAAGTGGGGAGGGGAGGAGGAGGAAGAGGAGAGAAAGTGGGGGAGGAGAGAAAGAGGAAGAAGAGGAAATGTAGGGGAGGAAGAAGAGGAGGAAAAGTGGGGACGGAGGAAGAGGAGGAGGAGGAGGAAAAGTGGGGGAGGAGGAAGAAGAGGAAAAGTGGGGAGGGGAGGAGGAGGAAGAGGACAGAAAGTAGGGGATGAGAGAAAGAGGAAGAAGAAGGAATGTAGGGGAGGAAGAAGAGGAAGAAAAGTGGGGAGGGGAGGAAGAGGAGGAGGAGGAAAAGTGGGGGGAGGAGGTAAAAGAGGAAAAGTGGGGAGGGGAGGAGGAGGAAGAGGAGAGAAAGTGGGGAAGGGGAGGAAGAGGAAGAACAGGAAAAGTAGGGGAGGAAGTAGAGGAGGAAGAGGAAAGTAGGGGAGGAAGAAGAGGAGGAAGAGGAGAGAAAGTAGGGGAGGACAGAAAGAGGAAGAAGAGGGAATGTAGGGGAGGAAGAAGAGGAGGAAAAGTGGGGGAGGAGGAGGAAGAAGAGGAAAAGTGGGGAGGGGAAGAGGAGGAAGAGGAGAGAAAGTAGGGGAGGAGAGAAAGAGGAAGAAGAGGGAATGTAGGGGAGGAGAAGAGGAGGAAAAGTGGGGAGGGGAGGAAGAGGAGGAGGAAAAGTGGGGGGAGGAGGGAGAAGAGGAAAAGTGGGGAGGGGAGGAGGAGAAAGAGGAGAGAATGGGGAAGGGGAGGAAGAGAAAAAAAAGGAAAAGTAGGGGAGGAAGTAGAGGAGGAAGAGGAAAGTAGGGGAAGAAGTGGGGAGGAAGAAGAGAAGGAAAAGTGGGGGAGGAAGAAGAGGAAAGTGGGGAGGGGAGGAAGAGGAGGAAAAGTGGGGAGGGGAGGAAGAGGAAGAAGAGGAATGATGGGAGAGGAAGAAAAGGAGAAAAAAGAAGAATAGTGGAGAAGTGGAGGAAGAAGAAAGGAGAAGGGGGAAAGAAGGGAAAGAGCAGGAAGAAGGAGGAGGAAGAATGAAGTTGCAGGAGGAAGAGGACAAGGAAAAGGAAGAGAGCAAAATAGCAGGAAAGTCTAACTACTGGTTTCCCATCCAAAAAATTCATGACTGGAGTGATAGGAGTTTGGCATTTGTCTACCTGACTTTCCTAGGTTGGATCTCAAGCACCATTATATGATTCCCCCCAGCCCTGCTAGGAAGGATTTCTGTTTTTTGTTTTTTGTTTTTTGTTTTTGGGCCACACCCGGTAACACTCAGGGGTTACTCCTGGCTATGTGCTCAGAAGTTGCTCCTGGCTTGGGGGACCATATGGGACACCGGGGGATCGAACCGCGGTCCATCCAAGGCTAGCACAGGCAAAGCAGGCACTTTACCTTTAGCGCCACCGCCCGGCCCCTAGGAAGGATTTCTGAACTAGAGTTAAGAACTAGGAGTTAAGCCCAGAGCACTACTAAATGTGGCCCCAAAACAAAAAGAAAGAAACAGGCTGGAGCCATAGCACCGGAGTCAGGGCTTTTTTTTTTTTTTTTTTTTTTGGGCCACACCCGGTGACGCTCAGGGGTTACTCCTGGCTATGCGCTCAGAAGTCGCTCCTGGCTTGGGGGACCATATGGGACACCGGGGGATCGAACCGCGGTCCGTCTCCTAGGCTAGCGCAGGTAAGGCAGGCACCTTACCTCGAGCGCCACCGCCCGGCCCCGGAGTCAGGGCTTTTGCTTTGCACATGACAACCCGAGTTTGATCTTCAGAATCACATATGGTCCTCAGAGCTTCCAGAAGCGATTTCTGAGCGCTGTCAGGAGTGTAACCCCAAAGACCAAGACAAATAAACAACAACAAATGCCTCAATTTTCCATCACTACACGTCATCCAGTTCTCAATTGTGCATTGTGTCCCACAGGACACAAGTCTAAAGCCTCTCCTCCCTTTGCATCATCAAAAACATTTTTTTTCAGCTCTCAGCTCATATTTTCACCTTTTTATTTTATTTTTTTTTTTTTTTTTTTTTGGTTTTTGGGCCACACCCGGTGACGCTCAGGGGTTACTCCTGGCTATGCGCTCAGAAGTCGCTCCTGGCTTGGGGGACCATATGGGACGCCGGGGGATCGAACCGCGGTCCGTCTCCTAGGCTAGCGCAGGTAAAGCAGGCACCTTACCTCGAGCGCCACCGCCCGGCCCCATATTTTCACCTTTTTAGAAATGCTTATTAGGGGGGCTGGAACAATAGGAGAGTGGTAGGGCATTTGCCTTGCATGCATGAGGGTGGTGGTTCAAATCCCGACATCCCATATAGTCCCCTGAGCCTGTCGGGGGCAATTTCTGAGCATAGAGCCAGGAGTAGCCCTTGAGCGCTGCCATGTGTGACCCCAAAACAAAACAAAAAAATGCTTCTGGGGACTGGAGCAGTAGTGCAAGCAGTAGGGCATTTGCCTTGCATGCAGCTGACCTAGGACGGACTGTGGTTCGATCCCCAGCATCCCATATGGTCCCCCAAGCCAGGAGCGATTTCTGAGTGCAGAACTAGGACTAACCCCTGAGCATCACTGGGTGTGGCCCAAACAAACAAACAAACAAACAAACAAAAACAAAAAGGATATCTTCTTGGGGGAAGAGGAGAGTTAATCCTCGGGGAGGGGGCCGGAGAGATAGCACAGCGGTGTTTGCCTTGCAAGCAGCAGATCCAGGACCAAAGGTGGTTGGTTCGAGTCCCGGTGTCCCATATGGTCCCCCGTGCCTGCCAGGAGCTATTTCTGAGCAGATAGCCAGGAGTAACCCCTGAGCAATGCCGGGTGTGACCCAAAAACCAAAAAAAAAAAAAAAAAAAAAATCCTCGGGGAGAATGCTTGCCTTGCATATGGTGGATCTGGGTTCAATCCCACTAGCCTAATGGGATTCAATCCTGGCATCCCATATCACTACTAGGTGTGATTTCATTGACCCTTATAGACCATCACTGGGTATGCAACCCCAAAATGAGACTTCTGAAATCCCAGATTCAGTATTATTTTCTCTGGGCTTTTCTAGCAACCTGCATATGAATTTATTATAACTTCTGTTCAGTGATCATTTATATACTATATCACTAAAAAAAAAAACCTGAAACTTCAATGAGGACCAGAGAGATAGCACAGCAGTAGGGTGTTTGCCTTTTACGCAGCCAATCCAGGACAAATGAATTTCCAACATCCCATATGATCCCCTGACCTGCCAGGAACTATTTCTGAGCACAGAGCCAGGAGTACCCCTGAGTACCATCGAATGTAACCCAAAAAACAAAAACTGATCCTTGAGGCAAAATAAAGTGCCTGAGTGCATTTCAAATTCTCCCTAGTAGAATATGCAATAAACAATAAATATATATCACAGCATCTTCCAACACATAAAGCATCCTTCTGCCATAGGGCCGTTAGGTTTTTTTTTTTCCTTTAGGTTTATTTTTACCTGGAAAGTTTTTCCTCCAGATATTTACTCCTGTATATTTTTCTGCTCAAATATTACTATCTCAGGGCTTCTCTTCCCTTCCTATTTAAACAGCATCCCCACCTATTCTCCTTTAACATGCTCTAATGTTGTTTTACACAGCACGTATCAGCTGACATTAAATATTTATTTATTGTCCATCTTAACCCACGACATAAACTCCCAGAAGTCTGGGACCTTTACGCATTCATCGATGTATCTCCAGTGTCTGAAACCATGCCCAGCTAGTAAGTGCTTAATAAATGTTTATTGAATGAGTAAATGAACTGGGTTTTCAAATAACAAGTGGTGTGGAAGAGAGATGGAACATACTATAAAATATGGAAATGCACAACTGGAAGATCCTAGCCCCAGACTTAGCTGGACAAGATGGGCAAAGACAGAAGTCAGACTTGTCCAAGGAGGGTACGGGATGAAAGCCAGGTGAAACTCTAGAGTTGGGGAGCTCAGGGAATAGTGGCCTCCTGGGAAAACAACAATGCAGGTAGAACTGGGGTACGCTGGAGGTGAGAAGTTGACTCGGATCTAAAGATGACATCTACCCCCAAGTTAGGCCTCTTTTAGCCAGATGGTTCCGGAGAAGCCTTCGCATCTGTTCTTCTGTAAATTATCCAATGATCCCTCCTGCCTGTCCTCTCTGGTGTCAGCCGGAACAATTGTCTAGGAATTCCATCTGTTCCCTGTCCTTCTTCCTTCCATAGCTCATCAACATTGCAAAGCATAGAGGTGTCCCATTTCCAGGGGCCTCGGGCCTAGGTCTGTCTCTTGGAAAAATGGTCTTAAGCCCTCACTCTTAAAGTAGACGAGGAGACTGGGGTACGGGGAACGAAGGGATGCTGGCCTTGAGTTCTTGGAAAGTAGTAAAACGAAAATGGACTTAAAGGAGTTACTCTGTCAAGTAGCAAAAAGTATTGTGGCCAGACCCACTTCGTGGGCACAGAAAGTGAGATCTAAGAAGACTGACTGAAGCCGGCACATACCCAAAGAAGGTTGAAGACCCCCTTACCACCACCACACCTTTCTGGACAAAGCTCCATAGAAACAAAGGGTTGTGGGGCCGGAGCGGTGGCACAAGCAGTAGGTTGCATGCATTAACCTAGGAACCTTGGTTCAATCCCCCAGAATCCCATATGATTCCCCAAGCCAGGAGCAATTTCTGAGGGCATAGCCGGGGGAGTAACCCCTGAGTGTCACTTGGTTTGGCCCAAAAAGAAACAAAGGCTTGTGACAAGGATGGGCAGAAAAACTTCCAAGCTCTTCCCCTTGACATGATAGCAACAGACTTTGTTGATGTTGTTGTTTGGGGGATTGGACCACACACGGTGATGCTCAAGAGCAGGGGTGGCGAGCTTGCGGCTCTCGAGCCACATGCAGTTCTTGGCCAAAATGAATGCGCCTCTTTGCCTCTGATTATTATTTTGTATAGTGTGGCTCTTTGCCAAGTTTGGATTTTGTTCTGCTGCTTCTGAGGAGGTACCTCTGAGGAGAGATTCCCGAGCACGGAGTCCAGTCTCCCATCTCTGGAAACAACTGCATGGGCCAGCGAGCGGGGGGACCCGTGTGTCACACGTTGGGTCACATCTGGCCGTGAGTTCTGAGTGTGGAGGATGCAGCACACTCTCACCATCACTGCAGGATGTTTACCCTCACTCAAAATGGCAACATGCAATATGTGTTTAATAGATTATTGTTAAAATTAGATGCTTTTGTGTGAGTGTCTGTCTGTTTTGGCAGGTCACTGCGTGGTGTGACTCTCACAGTTTAAAATTTTGGCTCTTTGTGTCGAACTTGTTCGCCACCCCTGCTCAAGGGTTTCTTCTAGCTCTGCAGTCAGGAATCTCTCCTGGCAATATTTGGGGACCCCATGGAATGCTAGGGATCGAATTTGGGTAGGCCACATGCAGAGCAAACACCCTACCTACTGTAGGCCCACAATAACAGACTTTGATCTCCAGAGAATGTCCCATGAAACTAAAGATAGAAATTTGGGGATCATGGGGCCGGGCGGTGGCGCTGGAGGTAAGGTGCCTGCCTTGCCTGCGCTAGCCTAGGATGGACCACGGTTCGATCCCCCGGCATCCCATATGGTCCCCCAAGAAGCCAGGAGCAACTTCTGAGCGCATAGCCAGGAGTAACCCCTGAGCGTCACAGGGTATGGCCCAAAAACAAAAAAAAAAAAAAAAAGAAATTTGGGGATCATAACCAGGGAGATAGCACAGCAGTAGTGCATTTGCCTTGCATGTGGCCAACTCAGGATGGGCCTGGGTTCGATTCCTGGCATCCCCACATGGTCCCCTGAGTCTGCCAGGAGCGATTTCTGAGCACAGACCCAGAAGTAACCCCTGAACACCACCAGGTGTGGCCCAAAACCAAAAAAAGAAATTTGGAGGCCAGAATGATAGCACAGCAGTATGGCATTTGCTTTGCATGCAACTGACCTAGGATGGACCCAGGTTCAATTCCTGGGCTCCAGAGCCTGCTAGGACAGATTTCTGAGTGCAGAGCCAGAGGAAAACCCCTGAGGGCCGATGAGTGTGGCTCCCCCACAGAAAGACATTTGGTTTTGATTTTGTTTGTTTGTTGTTTGCTTTTAGGGGGGCTACACCCAGTAGCACTAGGGGTTACTCCTGGCTCTGTCTCAGAAATTACTCCTGGCAGGCTTTTGGACCATGTGGGATGCCAGTGACCAAACCTGGGTTATCTGTGTACAAAGCAAATGCCCTACTCTCTGTGCTATGGCTCTGGACCCTAAAGAGAGAAATTTGAAGGGGCCTGGGAGATAGCACAGTGGTAGGGCGTTTGCCTTAGAGGCAGAAGAACAGTGGTTCAAATCCCAGCATCCTATATGGTCCCCTGAGCCTGCCAGGGGCAATTTCTGAGCATAGAGCTAGGAGTGACTCCTAACTGCTGCCGAGCGTGTCCACCACCCCCCCACAAAAAAAATAAAAGGTAGAAATTTGAAGAAAAAACAGGTATGCAAAAAAAAATGTATGCAAAATGCAATGTAACTCATAGAGGAAATCATATATGAATATACAAGTCATATCTGGAACAACATTGTGTTCAAATTAGGCTACAATCAACCCAGCTTTTCTTTTTTTTTTTCCAATCAACCAAGATTTTCTTTTTCTTTTTTTTTGTTTTTTTTTTTTTTTGTTGTTGTTTTTGTTTTTGTTTTTGGGTCACACCCGGCATGCTCAGGGGTTACTCCTGGCTCTATGCTCAGAAATCGCCCCTGGCAGGCACTGGGACCATATGGGATACCGGGATTCAAACCACTGTCCTTCTGCATGGAAGGCAAACACCTTATCTTCATGCTATGTCGCTGGCCCCTCAACCCAGCTTTTCTAAAGAAAAAAAATTTTTTTGGTTTTTGGGCCACACCCTTTTGATGCTCAGGGGTTACTCCTGGCTATGCACTCAGAAATTGCTCCTGGCTTGGGGGAACCATATAGGACGCCTGGGGATGGAACCGCAGTCTGTCCTATGCTAGTGCTCGCAAGGAAGACACCTTACCTCTAGCGCCACTTCTCCGGCCCCAAGAAAATATTTTGGGGGGGGATATTTGGGCCACACCTGGCAGTGCTCAGGGGTTACTCCTATCTATGCATTCAGGAATCACACCTGGTGGGCTCAGGAGACCGTTTGGGGGGGATACCAGGGAACAAACCTGGGTTGGTTGCATGCAAGGCAAGTGCCCTACCTGCTGTACTATTGTTCAGGACTCCCTATTTTTTTTGGTTTTGGCTCACACCCAGCGGTGCTCAGGGGTTACTCCTAGTTCTAAGCTCAGAAATCCCCCTGGCAGGCTCAGAGGACCATATGGGTTGCTGGGAATCAAACTGAGGTCTGTAAGGGTTAGCCGCATTCAAGACAAATGCCCTACCACCATGCTATCACTCTGGCCAGCCCCTATTTTTTTTTAAGGTCAAAATTCTTTTATGTGGACTAGAGTGATAGCACAGTGGATAGGGTGTTTGCTTTACATGCAATGAACCCAGGTTTGATTTCTGGCATCCCACATGTTCCCCTGAGCATACAGAAGAGAATTATGAGCAGAGCCAGGAGTAACTCCTGTGTGCTGCCATGTGCGGTCCCAAAACAATAAATCAAAACAAGCACACAAAAAGTGGATCAAATCAATAATACAGAAGGTAGGGTGCTTACCTTGCATATTGTCAACCTAAGTTTGGCAGCCAGAGCCCACCAGGAATGATTTCTGGGCAAAGAACTAGAAGTAAGTCCTGAGCACCACTGGGTATGATCCTAAAACAGAACAGAAGCAAACAAAAAAGAAATGGAGGATCCCCCTCCCCCCCAGTGATAACACAGCTAGCAGAGCACTTGCCTTGTAATAAACTGACCTGAGTTTAATCCCAAATACCTCATATGATCTCCCAAATCCACTAGGAGTGATCCACTGGTTATGCCCCCCAAACCAAAACAAAGTCAAGGTCGGTCAGGAAAATTGGGGTGATTCTTCATGTCTATCACTCCCCAGACCACTGCCAGGAGCTACACTGAAAACCAACCCCCTAGAAATAGCCCCTGAACACTTTTTGTGGTTTTTGGTTTTGGTTTTTGGGCCACACCCAGTGACACTCAAGGGTTACTCCTGGCTATGTGCTCAGAAATCGCTCCTGGCTTGGGGGACATATGGGATGCTGGGGGATTGAACTACAGTCCGTCCTAGGTCAGCCACGTGCAAGGCAAACGCCCCACCACTGTGCCACTGCTCTGACCCCTGAACACCTTTTTTAGGTCCACCCAAAATCAACCAAATTAAAAGGGAAGCTGGCAAGATGTCTCAAAGGGTTGAAGTACATACTTTTCATGAAGAAGCCCATGTTTGATCTCTGGAATTGGTCCCCTATGACCCTCTAGAAAAAAAAAAAAAAAACGGAAAATCTACGAAACTACGCCTGCCCAGTGGGGTCCGACTGTGAAAAATTGTGAGTGCTGCCAGTGTATGTCTATCTCCTGTCCTGTCGCATGAAACTCTTGGGAGTGGTCCGAAAAGAGGCTCCAGAAGAGCACTTTGGCTCCACTTCACTAAGAACACCATCGCAACAAGAAGAAAACATCACACTAAGAACTGTGCTGGGGCCCAGAGAAATAGCACAGCGGCGTTTGCCTTGCAAGCAGCTGATCCAGGGCCTAAGGTGGTTGGTTCGAATCCCAGTATCCCATATGGTCCTCCGTGCCTGCCAGGAGCTATTTCTGAGCAGACAGCCAGGAGTAACCCCTGAGCACTGCCGGGTGTGGCCCAAAAACCAAAAAAAAAAAAAAAAAAAAAAAAAAAAAACTGTGCTGGATCACTGAAGCCCAGCATTTCTCTCCGGACTGCCTTCTCTGCTGGGTGCTCGGGCCTAAGATTTGATCCTGTGTGAGGCTTCATCCACTGAGGACTCCCCACCCTTGGAGGCAAGTCAACCCATCCAGAAAGGGTGGAGCCAGAGGAGTGTGGCTGCCTACATCATTTAGCCAATGAATACCATAACAATACGTAGAAAAACCCACAATACAAGTGTGACAATGGGGAAACAACACAGGCCAGCATCAGACATAGAGAATGAAGATGACAATTCTGATGACCAGATAATGACCAACCAACTAATCAACCTCTCAGATAAGGACTTTAGACTAGCATTATGGAAAATGCTCAAAGAACTCAAAGAAATCATGGATCGAGTTGAACAGAACACTAACAAGAACCAAGAAAATATGAAGACAGAAATCACAAAACTCCAAACTGAAATAACATATCAACTAACAGGCCTGAAAAACTCAGTAAACAAAGTGAATGACAAAATGGATAAGCTCTGGGACAGGGTAACAGAAGCTGAGAATAGAATTGGTGCTGTGGAAGATGAGATAAATAACAATTCCACACAGCGGGAGAGATTGGAAAAAAAAACTTAAAGCAAATAAACAGACAATGGAAAAATTAGTCAAAGAATGGGAACAGATGAAAATAAAAGTCTATGATAAGCTCAACAGAAACAACTCAAGAATCATTGGAGTCCCAGAGACCCAGGAAGAAAATTTCTAGGAAGAATCAACGGTCAAGAACATCATTAAAGAGAAACTTCCAGAGCTAAAGAATATATGTGATCAAATCCTGCATGCTCGAAGAGTACCAACCAAAAGAGACCCCAGAAAAAATACCCCAAGACACATCCTAGTCACAATGACGAATCCCACAGATAGAGACAGAATACTGAAAACAGCAAGATCAAAAAGGGAAATTACATTCAAGGGAGCATTCTTGAGATTTACAGCAGAGCTGTGACTAGAAACACTCAAGGCCAGAAAGCAGTGGTGGGATATTGTGACAAGACTGAATGAAATGAATGCTTCACCTAGAATACTGTACCCAGCAAAACTTACTTTCTGGTTTGACAGAAGAATACATGGTTTCACAGACAAAAAACAGCTCAGAAACTTTACAGACTCAAAACCAGTCTTAAGAGAAAAACTGAAAGACCTAATTTAAGACAAGACTAACCAAAAGACACATAAAATTTCGATATAAAGATGACATTAGGGCCGGGAAGGTGGCGCTAGAGATAGGGTGTCTGCCTTGTAAGCGCTACCAAGGAACGGACCGCGGTTCGATCCCCCGGAGTCCCATATGGTCCCCCCAGGCCAGGGGCGATTTCTGAGCACATAGCCAGGAGTAACCCCTGAGCGTCAAATGGGTGTGGCCCAAAAACCAAAAAAAAAAAAAAAAAAAAAAAAAAGTGGTTGTTATTTGGGGCCGGGTAGGTGGCGCTGGAGGTAAGGTGTCTGCCTTGCAAGCGCTAGCCAAGGAAGGACCACGGTTCGATCCCCCGGCGTCCCATATGGTCCCCCCAAGCCAGGGGCGATTTCTGAGCACATAGCCAGGAGTAACCCCTGAGCATCAAACGGGTGTGGCCCAAAAACCAAAAAAAAAAAAAAAAAAAAGATGACATTAAATCCCAGGACAATTCTTTCTCTCAATGTCAATGGACTAAATGCACCAGTTAAAAGACACAGAGTGGCTAACTGGATCAAAAAACTCAACCCAACCTTCTGCTGCCTACAAGAAACGCACCTGAATAGTCAGAACATAGACTCAAAATAAAAGGCTGGAGAAAAATTATCCAAGCAAACAACACCCATAAAAAAGCTGGAGTGGCCATACTAATATCAGATAATGCAAATTTTATACTCAGGAAGGTTGTAAGGGACAAAGATGGACATTTTGTATTAATCAAGGGGTATGTAGAGCAGGAAGAAATAACTCTCCTAAACATATATGCACCGAATGAGGGTCCAGCAAAATATTTAATACAGTTGTTGACAAATCTGAAAAATAATATTAATAACAACACAATAATTGTGGGACCTCAACACAGCTTTGTCAACACAACACTGGATAGGTCAACCATACTGAAACCCAACAAGAATATACTAGCCCTAAAAAGAGTAATGGAAGAAAGAGGCCTAGTGGATATATATAGGACACTCCATCCCCAGAAACCTGGATACACATTCTTCTCCAATGTACATGGGACATTTTCCAGGATAGACTACATGCTGGCACATAAAACATACCTCCATAACATCAAGAGGATAGAAATCTTGCAGTCTACCTTCGCTGACCACAAGGCTCTGAAATTATTTGTGAATTCCAAAGGGACACAGAAGAAAAACTTTAACACCTGGAAGTTAAACAGCCTCATACTGAATAACCAGTGGGTCTGAGATGAAATCAAGGAGGAAATCAAAAGGTTCCTGGAAACAAATGATAATAAAGACACAAACTATCAGAACTTATGGGACACAGCAAAAGCAGTACTGAGAGGAAAATTTATAGCTTTGCAAGCACACATCAGGAAGGAAGAAGGGGCTTACCTGAGTAGCTTAATGACATAGCTCATAGAACTAGAAAGTGCTCAACAAAAGAACCCAAAAATAGGGAGACAGAAGGAAATAACAAAACTGAGAGCAGAAATCAATGAAGTGGAAACCCAAAAAACAATCCGAAAGATCAACGAAAGCAGAAGTTGGTTCTTTGAAAAATAAACAAGATTGATAGACCATTGGCAAAACTAACAAAGAAAGAGAGAGAGAGAAACTTGATAACTCATATTAGGAATGGAAAAGGATAGATCACTACTGATATGGCAGAGATTCAAAGGGTAATCAGAAACTACTTTGAGAAACTCTACAACACTAAAAATGAGAACCTGGAAGAAATGGATAAATTCTTGGACTCTTATAATCTTCCACGGTTGAAGGAAGAGGATGTAGCATATCTAAACACCCCCATCACTATTGATGAAATTAATACAGTAATCAAATGTCTGCCCAAAAACAAAAGCCCAGGCCCAGATGGATTCACTAATGAATTCTTTTAAACTTTCCAAGAGGAACTACTACCAATCTTGGCAAGACTCTTTCATGAATTGAAAAAGGGAAACACTTCCAAATAGCTTTTATGAAGCCAACATCACCGTGATACCTAAACCAGACAGAGATGCTATGAAAAAAAGAAAATTACAGACCAATATCACTGATGAATGCAGATGCAAAGATCCTCAACAAAATCCTGGCAAATAGGATTCAATGCCTCATTAAGAAGATTATCCACTACAATCAAGTAGGTTTCATCCCAGGAATGCAAGGATGGTTTAACATTCGTAAATCTATCAACATAATACACAACATCAACAACAAGAAAAATAAAAATCACATGATCATATCAATAGACGCGGATAAAGCATTTGATAAGGTCCAACACCCATTCTTGATCAAAACTCTCAGCAAGATAGGAATGGAAGGAACCTTTCTCAATATAGTTAAGGCCATCTACCACAAGCCAGAGGCAAATATTATCCTCAATGGAGCTGAAAGCCTTTCCTCTAAATTCTGGCACAAGACAAGGCTGTCCTCTTTCACCACTCCTATTCAATATAGCACTGGAAGTACTTGCTATAGCGATTAGGCAAGAAAAAGATATCAAGGGAATCCAGATAGGAAAGGAAGAAGTCAAGCTCTCGCTGTTTGCAGATGACATGATACTCTACCTAGAAAACCCTAAAGTATGGGCCGGGAAGGTGGCGCTAGAGGTAAGGTGTCTGCCTTGCAAGCGCTAGCGTAGGAAGGACCGTGGTTCGATCCCCCGGTGTCCCATATGGTCCCCCCAAGCCAGGGGCGATTTCTGAGTGCATAGCCAGGAGTAACCCCTGAGTGTCAAACGGGTGTGGCCAAAACAAACAAACAAAAAAAGAAAACCCTAAAGTCTCTACGAAAAAGCTTTTAGAAACAATAGACTCATATAGCAGGGTGGCAGGCTACAAAATTAACACACAAAAATTAATGGCCTTTCTATACACCAATAGTAATAAGGAAGAAATGGACATTAAGAAAACAACCCCATTCACAATAGTGCCACACAAACTCAAATATCTTGGAATCAACTTGACTAAAAATGTGAAGGACCTATACAAAGAAAACTATAAAACTCTGCTCCAAGAAATAAGAGAGGACACGCAGAAATGGAAGCAAATACCCTGCTCATGGATTGGCAGGATTAGCATCATCAAAATGGCAATACTCCCCAAAGCATTGTACAGATTTAATACGATCCCTCTAAAGATACCCATGACATTCTTCAAAGAAGTGGATCAGGCACTTTTGAAATTCATTTGGAACAATAAATACCCTAGAATAGCTAAAGCAATCATTGGGGAAAAAATATGGGAGGAATTACTTTCCCCAACTTTAAACTGTACTACAAAGCAATAGTTATCAAAACAGCATGGTATTGGAATAAAGACAGGCCCTCAGATCAGTGGAATAGGCTTGAATACTCAGAGAATGTTCCCTAGACATACAATCACCTAATTTTTGATAAAGGAGCAAGAAATCCTAAATGGAGCAAAGAAAGCCTCTTCAACAAGTGGTGTTGGCACAACTGGCTAGCCACTTGCAAAAAATTGAACTTAGACCCCCAGCTAACATCATGTATGAAGGTTAAATCCAAATGGATGAAAGACCTTGATATCAGACCTGAAACCATAAGATATATAGAACAGGGGCCAGCGAGGTGGCGCTAGAGGTAAGGTGTCTGCCTTGCAAGCGCTAGCCAAGGATCAGGACCGAGGTTCGATCCCCCGGCGTCCCATATGGTTCCCCCAAGCCAGGGGCAATTTCTGAGCGCTTAGCCAGAACTAACCCCTGAGCTTCAAATGGGTGTGGCCTGAAAAACAAACAAAACAAAAACAAAAACAAAAACAAAAGATATATAGAACAACAGGTAGGTAAAACACTCCAGGACACTGAGACTATAGGCATCTTCAAAGAGAAAACTGCACTCTCCAAGCAAGTGAAAGCAGAGATTAACAGATGGGGAATATATTAAAGTGAGAAGCTTCTGCACCTCAAAAGAAATAGCGCCCAGGATACAAAAGCCCCCCACTGAGTGGGAGAAACTATTCACCCAATAACCATCAGACAAGGGGCTAATCTCAAAAATATACAAGGCACTGACAGAACTTTACAAGAAAAAACATCTAATCCCATCAAAAAATGGGAAGAAAAAATGAACAGACACTTTGACAAAGAAGAAATACAAATAGCCAAAAAACACATGAAAAAATGCTCCACATCACTAATCATCAGGGAGATGCAAATCAAAACAACTATGAGGTACCACCTCACACCCCAGAGATTGGCACACATCACAAAGAATGAGAACAAGCAGTGTTGGCGGGGATGTGGAGAGAAAGGAACTCTTATCCACTGCTGGTGGGAATGCCGTCTAGTTCAACCTTTATGGAAAGCAATATGGAGATTCCTCCAAAAACTGGAAACTGAACTCCCATATGATCCAGCTATACCACTCATAGGAATATACCCTAGGAACACAAAAATACAATACGAAAATCCCTTCCTTAACACCTATATTCATTGCAGCACTATTTACCATAGCAAGACTCTGGAAACAACCAAGATGCCCTTCAACAGATGAATGGCTAAAGAAACTGTGGTACATATACACAATGGAATATTATGCAGCCGTCAGGAGAGATGAAGTCATGAAATTTTCCTATACATGGATGTACATGGAATTATTATGCTGAGTGAAATAAGTCAGAGAGAGAGAGAGAAAGACACAGAATGGTCTCACTCACCTATGGGTTTTAAGAAAAATGAAAGACATTCTTGCAATAATAACTTTCAGACACAAAAGAGAAAAGAGCTGGAAGTTACAGCTCACCTCATGAAGCTCACCACAAACAGGGATGAGTTTAGTTAGAGAAATAACTACGTTTTGAACTATCCTAGTAAAGAGAATGTACAAGGGAAATAGAAAGCCTGTCTAGAGTACAGGTGGGGGTTGGGTGGGGAGGAGGGAGACTTGGGACATTGATGATGGGAATGCTGCACTGGTGATAGGTGGTGTTCTTTACATGACTGAAACCCAAACACAATCATGTATGTAATAAAGATGTTTAAATAAAAAAATTGCAAAAAAAAACAAACCAGAAAAACCAAGAAGGGCTTGGAATATGACTCAGTGCCTAACCTAGATTCAATCTCAGCCACCATGAGCATGCATTCACACACACACACACACACACACACACACACACACACACACACACACACACACACACACATCAAAAAGCAACTGCTTTCAAAAGAACATCATTAAGAGCCTGCTATACTAATTCCTGTTTTCAGTTTTAATCTGTTTGGGTTTTTGGTGATGGTGGTGGTTTGGCTTGGTTTTGGTTTGGGGCTACACCTGACAGTTTTTAGGGTTATTCCTGGTTATAATCTCAGAAATCACTTTTTTTTTTTTTTTTTTTTTGGTTTTTGGGCCACACCCAGCAGTGCTCAGGGGTCACTCCTGGCTGTCTGCTCAGAAATAGCTCCTGGCAGGCACGGGGGACCATATGGGACACTGGGATTCGAACCAACCACCTTTGGTCCTGGATCAGCTGCTTGCAAGGCAAACGCCGCTGTGCTATCTCTCTGGGCCCTCAAGGAGCAATTTCTGAGTGCAGAGCCAGGGTAACCTTTGAGTGCCACCAGATGTGGCCCCCAAACAAACAAAAATAACAGAAAACAGGGCTTTCCTCACTGAATACCTTTGACATCTTGTCACTCACTTTGTTACAGTGTCTATCTCTATCACTCCTCAAAACATAGTGATTTAAGATAACATTCTATTATCTATTAGATTTCTATGGGTCAGGAATTAGAAAGGGCTCAGCTGGGTGGTTAAGTTTTTCTCTGCAGAAGTTAGATAACTGCAGATAGTCATTGCCTGGAACTTAAACAACTGGAGCAGCCAGATCTGTCTTCCTGATCCTCTCTTTCTTTTTTTTTTTTTTTGGTTTTTGGGCCACACCCGGCAGTGCTCAGGGGTTACTCCTGGCTGTCTGCTCAGAAATAGCTCCTGGCAGGCACGGGGGACCATATGGGACACCGGGATTCGAACCAACCACCTTTGGTCCTGGATCGGCTGCTTGCAAGGCAAATGCCGCTGTGCTATCTCTCCGGGCCCTGATCCTCTCTTTCTATATAGACTCAGGTGCTCTCCTTATGGTCTCCATCCTGGGGCTATCTTGGGCTTGTCATAGCACAATGGCCTCAGGACAATCAGGCCTGGCAATTCAGATATCTAACTCTTGAGTTAAATATTGACTCTGAGTCACACCCAGCAGTTGCTTCTAGAGGGTCTTAGGGGACCAATTCCAGAGATCAAGTGTCTCAAGAGAATCAGATAAAATCTACATTATCTTTTGTGATCTAAACTCTAAAGACACGGAGTATTGTGTCTAACATACTCAAAACCTACCTAAATTCAGGAGCAGGGAACAGAGATGTATCTCTCATAGAAAGAGTGCTAAATCACATTATAACAGGAGTATTTGGGGCTAATGTGATGACTCATAGGGCTGGAGCACAGATTTTATATGCTGGAAGACCAGGTTTGATTCCCAACAGTACATATTTCCTTAAATACTTTTGTGAGAGTACTATGCCAGGAGTAGCCCTTGAGCACCAACTGAATCTGGCTCCAAAACAAACACAAAAATAAGAGTATGTAAGGCTGGAGCAACAGCACATGGCCTACCTACCCAGGTTCAATCCCCAGTATCCCATATGGTCTCCTGAACCTGCCAGGAGTGATCTCTGAGAACAAAGCCCAGAATAACCCCTGAGCTCCAGCAGTATGGTCCCAAAACAAACATACAAACAAACAAAAACGTATGTGGGATGGGAGATCTTGTGGCAGACATATATGAAAAATACAGTATGTTTTGGGCCAGAGAGTTCAATAGATTGAGCTCTCACTTTGCTTTTTGGTTTTGTTTTATTTTCTGTTGAAACCAGAACTTATTCAGAACTTATTCCTGACTCTGCACTCATGTATCACTTCTGGGGTAGCTCAGGGGACTGTATGGAATGGGAAAGATTGAACCCTAGGTGGTTGTATGTAAGGTAAGCACCCTACCAATTGTACTATTGCTCCAGCCCCAAGAGCTCACAATTTGCATGCTGGAGGCCCAGATTCAATTCCCAGCACCACATGATCTCCTAAACTCTAACTTCATACTCACTAGTGCTATGACCTGGAAAATTTTTCTAAATATATATATTGGGGGGAGGGGTTGGGTCACACTCAGCAGCGTTCAGGTGTTACTCCTGGCTCTATGCTCAGAAATTGCTCCTGGCAGGCTCGGGGGACTATATAGGATGCCGAATTCAAACCACTGACTTTCTGCATGCAAGGCAAACACCTTACCTCCATGCTATCTCTCCAGCCCCAAATTTTCCTAAATCTTTGTCTGCTCATCCAGGAAACCAGAATAACACAATGCTGTCTTATAAGGTTGAGGTAAAGGTAAATGTAAGGACATGAAACACAGAAAATTTATAAAATTGTGGAAAGTGGTCTAGGAAATGACATGAAATGGTGGAGTTCGGACCGGAGAGTTAACGTGGAGGTAAGGCATTTGCCTTGCATGCACAAGGACAGTGGTTCAAATCCTGGCATTCCATATGGTCCCCCGAGACTGCCAGGAGCAATTTCTGAGTGTAGAGCCAGAAGTGACCCCTGAGCGCTGCCGGGTATGACCCAAAAAACAAAAAAAATAAAAAAATAAAGGGTGGAGTTAACATTTGCATGAAGCCCTTTGTTCAACATCTCATGCCATTATAGCCCCCCATGTCACCACCTTATGAGTAGTGGCCCCCCAATTTTCAGATAAACTTAGACATGTTTTCCATGACATGAGATAGATAAAGAAGAAAATTAAATATAATGTCAATAATTTTGGTCTAAAACATTAAATAGTGGGCTGAAGGGCTGACGCACTGACACAACAGGTAGCACACTTGCAAAACCAACATGGTTAACTTGGTTTTCATCCTCGGAACCCCATATGGTCTCCCAAAATTCACCAGGAACGATCCTTGAGTGCAGAGCCAGAAATAAGCCCTTAGTACCACAGCGTGTATCCTAAATAATGATAATAATAAGTAAATAACTAGAAAAAAACACTGAAGAGATAGTATAGGGATTAAGTGCTTGTCTTACTTCCCACTGATTTTGGTTTGATCCCTGTCACCATCTATGGTCAGTCACCTGAGCATCCTTAGGTCTCACCCCTCAGCACAAAATCAGAACTAGCTCTTGAACACTGAGTCCCCAATCCCCGAAAAGTAAAATAAAATTAAAAATAAAACACTAAGGGGTCGGAGAGATGGAATGGAGGTAGAGCATTTGCCTTGCGTGCAGAAGGATGGTGGTTCAAATCCCGGCATCCCGTATGGTCCCCCGTGCCTGCCAGGAGCAACTTCTGAGCTCAGAGCCAGGAGCAACCCCTGAGCGTCACTGGGTGTGGCCCCAAAACCAAAAACAAAAACAAAAAAAGAAAAAGAAAGAAATCACCCCTGGCAGGCTCAGGGGACCATATAGGATGCGGGGATTCAAACCACTGTCTGTCCTGGATCAGCTGCTTGCAAGGCAAAGGCACTACCTCTGTACTATTTCTCAGCCCCAAGAGCCAGCATAACTTCTAAGCACTTCTGGGTGTGGCCTCAAATCAAAAAACAAACAAATTCCCCATAAAAGAAAAACAATCCAAGTGGAGATGTCAAGTAGGCTACAGGATACATGAGTGTGAAATTTTTTTTGTATGTGTAAAGCATGGAGCAGGGGAAGGGTCAGGGAAGAGAGGCCAGCCATGCCTAGGGGCTACTCCTGGCTCTGTGCTTAAGCCACTCCTGTCTGAGAAGTGTTGAGTATATGCAGCACCAGGAATCAAATCAGAGTTGGCTGCTTGTAAGATGATCCCTTTACTCAGGTGATATCTCTTTGGAAGTATAAACTTGGAGATATAAACTTGGGAGTCATTAGCTTATAGGTAGCATTTAAAGTCATTAGACTAGATGAGATCATGAAGTGAAGGTAGAAAAGCAAAGAGGGTTGAGGAGTGAGCCCTGGGGCTATAGAAGAGGTTGGGAAAGGGAGGAAGGCAGAGGAGGCATTGGCTCTGCAGTAAATGCTAGTGAGAGTCGCCCCTGACTTCCAGTGAACCACCATGTCAAAAGCAGGACTAAGGACTGAGAAGGAATCGGTGAACTTTGTGATGAGGAGAGTCGTGGTGACCTTGACAAAAGTCACTTTGGTGGACTGTTGTGTGGCAAGAGTGAATTCAAGGGGGGAGAAGGAGGTGATACTGATGGGCTGGATGTGATGTGTTATATGTGGGAGATATAAGTTTGGTCCCCAGAACTGCATGGTCCCCTAAGCTCTTCAGAAATAATTCCTTAAGTACAGAACTGTGGTCTAAAAATAAAAAGAATAGGAAAAACAAACAAACAAACAAGGGCTAGAAAAGATAGCACAGTGGGTAAGGTATTTGCGTTGCATATAACCTACCCAGGGTCGATCCCCACTACCACAAACGGTTTCCTGAACTCTGCCAGGAGAGATCCCTGAGCACAAAGTTGGGAGTTAAGTCTTGGGCACAGCCAGGTATGGCCCAACCCCCTTCATTGCCCAACCCCACCCCCAAAAAAGAAAGGAAGAAAATGAAGAGGTGAAAAGAGGAAATATAGACAAACAGCTTTTAAATAATATTTTTAGGGGCGGAGTAATAGCAGAGTGGGGAAGGTGTTTGCCTTGCACACTGCTGACACAGGACAGACCCGAGTTCGATTCCCAGCATCCCATATAGTCCCTGAGCCTTCCAGGAGTGATTTTTTTTTTTTTTTTTGGATTTTGGGTCATACCTGGTGGTGCTCAAAGGTTACTCCTGACTCTGTGCTCAGAAGTTGCTCCTGGCAGGCTCAGGGGACCATGTGGGATGCCAGGAATCGAACTGGGGTCTATCCTGTGTTGGCCATGTGCAAGGCAAATGCCTTACCGCTGTGCTATCGCTTCAGCCCCAGGAGCGATTTCTGAGCACAAAGCCAGGAGTAACCCCTGAGTGCCACCAGGTATAGCTCCAAAACAAACAAACAAAATAATATTTATAAAGGCGAGCAAAAATATTGCATGTGGAAGAGAGTATAAGGGCCAGAGTGACAGTACGGGTTAAGAAGGCTTGCTTTATCTTCAGCAGGTTCTGGTTCAATATCTAGTATGACCACATGGTACATGGTCCCCAAGCATAGCTGGTGTGATTCTGAAAGTCCTGAGAATTAACAGGGTGGCCTGAATATCCCTGGTACCACATCCTTGGGCTTTCACATTCGACTACCAGCTCAGTTAGCCAAGAATCAGGGAAAGTGGGTCTTAGGATTACCCCTCAAATAGACTATCATAGTGATGAAGGTTATTATTAATTTTTTTTGCCATTACAGTTAAAGCTCATAAATTTTTTTCTTTTTTTTTGGGCCACACCCGGCATTGCTCAGGGGTTACTCCTGGCTGTCTGCTCAGAAATAGCTCCTGGCAGGCACGGGGGGGGGGGGGGGGGACCATATGGGACACCGGGATTTGAACCAACCACCTTTGGTCCTGGATCGGCTGCTTGCAAGGCAAACGCCGCTGTGCTATCTCTCCGGGCCCTAAAGCTCTGCACTCAGGGATCAGTCCTTGTGATATGGGGGACCATAAGGGATGCCAGAAATTAAGCCACATAAAAGTAAGCACCTTACGGGCCCAGAGAGATAGCACAGCGGTGTTTGCCTTGCTCCTGGCTTGGGGACCCTATGGGAATCTGGGGATCGAACCTAGATCTGTCCTGGGTCAGCCGTGTGTAAGGCAAATGCCCCATCACTGTGCTATTGCTCTGGCCCCACCCACTGTATTTATTATCTCTCTGACCCAACATTATTTATTGTAGGATGAGAAAAGGATGAGAAAAATCACTCCATCTAGAGATAGCATGGAGGTAAGGCATTTGCCTTTCATGCAGAAGGACCATGGTTCAAATCCCAGCATCCCATATGGTCCCCTGTGCCTGCCAGGGGCGATTTATGAGCATAGAGCCAGGAGTAACCCCTAAGCGCTGCCGGTTGTGACCAAAAAAAAAAAAAAAAAAAAAAAAAATCACTCCATCTAGGACCAGTAGCTGACACAATAGTGCTATGGGAAAATTGTGGAGGCTGGAAGATTCCATAAGTAAGAAGAATCATAACTGGGACCCAGGGATGAGACAAATGTAGGCAGTGTGGTCAAGGAAATGGGGGAGCTGGATCTAAGGAGGGAGAAACAGGTAGGGGTGGAAGCAGGTGGAGAGTCGCTTCTCAAGACTTCTATTTGCTCATGAAGTTGGAAGTGAGGTCTCGCTTGCTTTCACACCCAGCAATGTTCAAGAGTTACTCCTAGCTCTGCACTCAGAAATCACTCCTAGCAGTGCTAGGGAGACCAGATGAGGTGCTAGGGATCAAATCTTGCCTGAATGCAAGGCAAGTGCCATAACCACTGTACTCCTAATGCTGTCTCCAATTTAACATCCTCTTTTTTTCATTTTGTTTTGCTTTGTTTTTGGATCACACCCGGCAGTGCTCAGGGGTTACTCCTGACTCCATACTCAGAAATTGCTCCTGGCAGGCTCCGGGGACCATATGGGATGCCGGAATTCAAACCACCATCCATCTGCTTGCAAGGCAAATGCCCTACCACTGTGCTATCTTTCCTTTTTTTTTTTTTTTTTTTTTTTTTTTGCAATTTAACATCCTCTTGTAGATATTCTTATGAAGGTGAAGTGCTTCTAGACTACAAAAATCACAGTAGAGAATCGGGGATGTGGCTCAGTGGTAGAGAACATGTCTAGTATATGCAAGACACTGGCTTTGATCCTCAGCACTGCAGAAATAAATGAATACATAAATAAAATGTCAAGAGTTTTTTGTTTGTGTATTTGTTGTTGGGCCACAACCAGTAGTCTCAGGATTACTCCTCGCTCTGCACTCAGAAATTACTCCTGGCAGACTCAGGGGACCATATGGGATGCAGGAATAGAATCTGGGTTAGCTGTGTGCAAGGCTAATGCCCTTTTTTTCCCACTTGTTCTGTTTTTGGGACATCCAGTGATAGAAAGGGCTTAATGCTGGCTCAGCATTCAGGAATCACTTTTGGTAGGGGACTATATGGAATGCCTGTGCTTGAACCTGGGATGCCACATGGAAGACAAGTGCCCTAACTACTCTACTATCTTTGCAATCCAGTTCTGTGGGTATTGCTGAATTCACTTCTGTGACTGCATCTCTGTAAGCTTCACGAGGGCAGAACAATGGCACCTCATAGGACTTGATTGTTATTCTTCCAATAGGCTACACTAAAGTTAATATTGATTTTTTGGGAGGTCATACCCAGCAGCACTCAGGGGTTAATATTGATTTTTTTTTTGTTTGATTGGTTTTGGAGCCAACCAAACTGTGCCCAGTGCTTACTCCTGGTTCTGTGCTCACGGATCACTCCTGGTAAGCTCAGGGGATCCTCTGTGAGATGCCAGGAACCAAACCTAGATCAGCTGTGTGCCTATTACTGGACTATCTCTCCTGTCCCTGGACTTATTATTGATGTTAGAAGTATGCTGAGAGGAAAGGACCAAGGTCTTTTGAGCAGCTCAGTCATTGAGAACTCACAAAATACTATACTATCTCTCCAGCCCTTCAGATGATCTTATAATTGAAGAACAGTGAAAATTGAAACTGTCTGAACGAACATATGTGGCAGGGGCCAGAGTGATAGCACACTGGGTGGGGTGTTTGCATTGCATGCAGCTGAACCGGGTTTGACCCCTGGCATCCCATATAGTCCCATATACCCATGCTTGCCAGGGTAATTTCTGAATGCAGAGCCAGAGTACTGCCAATATGGTCCCAAAACAAACCCCCCAAAAATTTATGGCAGGAGCTGCATTCCTGAGAACTGTAGCACATAACAGTAGAACAAAAAGTGCTCTGTACAGGCCAGAGATATTGCATAACAGTAAGGGCACTTGCCTTGCACATATGCACCATATATGATCCCTGGCATCATGTATGGACACCCAAGCACTGTTAAGAGTGATCCCTGAGTGAAAATCCAGGAATAAAAAAGTGTTAACTTGGGAGCAATAGTTCAGTGGGTAGATGTACTTATCTTGCACAAGGCTGGCTTGAGTTTAATCCCTGAAATTCCAGATGGTTCTCTGAGCATCATCAGGAGTGATTCCTGAACGCAGAACCACGAGTAACCCGTGTGGGTGACCAAGACTGGCCACAAACCAAGAATAACAAGAAAAAGAAAATGCTCACAAATATTTGTCAAATAAATCTTAGTGTCAAAAAAAAAAAAAAGCTGGGGCCGGGCTAAAGGTAAGGTGCCTGCCTTGCCTGCGCTAGCCTTGGACGGACCGAGGTTCGATCCCCCGGTGTCCCATATGGTCCCCCAAGCCAGGAGCAACTTCTAAGCACATAGCCAGGAGTAACCCCTGAGCGTTACCGGGTGTGGCCCAAAAACCAAAAAAAAAAAAAAAAAAAAAAAAAAGCTAAAGACATAGTTCAGTGGGCAAGAAGGGTACTTGCCTTGCATGCAGCCAATCTGGGCATCCCATATGTTTCCCCAAGCACAACCAGGGGTGATTCCTGAGTTCAGAGCCAGGAGTAACCCCTGAGTATCGATGAGTGTAGCTCTTTCAAAATAAAGCTAATGCAATTAGAGTACCCAGTAGTAAGAACTAAATAAATAAATAAACTATGACATAGCTATTTAATAGAATATCTATAACCATAAAAGTTACTCTTTGGAGAACTAACAATATATGTTGACGGGGGGGAAAAGGCAAAAAATCCAAAGCATCTTTTTTTGGGGTGGTCACACCCAACAAAGCTCAGGGGTTCCTCCTGGCTCTATGCTCAGAAATTGCTCCTGGCAGGCTCAGGGGACCACATGTGTGCCGGGATTTGAACCACCATCCTTCTGCATGTAAGGTAAACGCCATGCCTCCGGCCCCAAAACATCCAAAACCTCTTGAAAGAAAACAGATCAACCAGGGTTTGAGCAATAGTACAGGTTGTTTGCCTGGCATGTGTTGGAGCTAGGTTCAATCCCAGCACCACATATGGTCCCCAAAGCCCTGCGAGGAGCATTTCCTAAGTGTGGAGCCAGGGTTCCTGAGTACTACTGGGTATGACCCCAAAATTCAAAATAAGAAAGAAAAAGTCAAAACAGCAGCAGTAGTCTTGCCAAGCAAGTAGTTTCATGAGAGATTTTATTGCAGGGCAGGGAGAGGATTGCACACTCTGGTTGGATGGATTACGGGACTGAACCTTGGGTTTCTGCATGTACTGCAAGCTCTTTTTTGCACAATCTCTAGCCTCTTGATATTCTATTTTATTTTGGTGGGGTCACGCCTAGGAGCTGTTCACTTGCTTAGCAGTTGCTCAGTTGCTCATTCTTGGAGCAGCTCAGGAACTATATAGGGCATCTGGGATTGAACCAGGGTCAGCAGCATGCAAGGCTGAGCCTTTAACCCTTGTTCTATCTCTCTGGCCCAAGGCTTCTCCTTTAAAAATTTTTTTTGTGGGGCCAGAGAGATAGCATGGAGGTAAGGTGTTTGCCTTTCATGCAGAAGGTCATCGGTTCAAATCCCGGCATCCCATATGGTCGTCCGCCCCCCCCCCCCATCCCCGTGCCTGCCAGGAGCAATTTCTGAGCATGGAGCCAGGAGTAACCCCTGAGCACTGCCGGGTGTGACCCAAAACCCATAAAAAAAATAAATTCTTTTGTTTGTTTTAAATGCCAATAAAGGGCTGAAGAGCTAGCACAGTGGTAGGGCATTTGCCTTGTATGCAGCTGAGCCAGGATGGACAGTGATTTGAATCCCGACATCCCATATGGTCCCCCGAGCCACAGAGCCAGGAGTAACCCCTGAGCACCACTGGGTGTGACCCAGAAAACTACAACAACAAAAAGCCAAAAAAGGTGCTTTAGGTGTTTGTATACTGTTTTTGTTGTTGTTGTTGTTGTTTTGCTTTGGGGGGGGTCACACCTGGCATCGCTCAGAGGTTACTGCTGGTACTATGCTCAGAAGTCGCTCCTGGCAGGCTTAGGGGACTGTATGGGATGCTGGGATTCGAACCACAGTCCTTCTGCATACAAGGCAAACACCCTGCCTCCATGCCATCTTTCCTGCCCCAGGTGTTTGCGTACTGGGTACCCAACCCCATCCTCCTCCTCCAGCACTGAGTTTCCAGTAGTCCCCCCTCATCACAGAGCAGATCCCCAACAAAACAAATGGAAAACATGATTATTCATGGCGTGGCACGCCCAGCAATTCCCAGCTGACCACTCCTAGCTGGATACTAATTCCTGGAGACCACACAATGTAAAGGGCTCTTAACCTGCCTTGCTTGGACCCTCAAGTCAGTGAACACCTATTTTTTTTTTTTTTTTTTGGTTTTTGGGCCACACCCAGTAACGCTCAGGGGTTACTCCTGGCTATGCGCTCAGAAGTTGCTCCTGGCTTCTTGGGGGACCATATGGGACGCCGGGGGATCGAACCGCGGTCTGTCCTAGGCTAGCGCAGGCAGGCAAGGCAGGCACCTTACCTCCAGCGCCACCGCCCGGCCCCAAACACCTATTTTTTTTGAGAGCCCCCCCCCCCGCCCCGACTCGGTGGTGCTCAAGGCTTACTCCAGACTCAGTGCTCCTCTCTCTAAAAGACTGTGAACTCTTTTTGTTGTTGTTTTGTTTGGGGGCCACTCTCGGGGAGATACTCAAGAGTTTATTCCTGGGCTCAGTAATCACTCCTGGCTGTGCTGGGGAGACCTTATGAGATGTGGGAGACTGAACCCACATGGATGGTTTGCAAGGCAAGTGCCCAACCCACTGTCCTAGGGCTCTGGCTCCAAGGCCAAGAGTGATTTCTTGATCTGGCTTCCTTTGTAGGACCTAGAAACGGGCTAGCAGACCTGGCCTGCACTTGGGGGTCTCTGAGCCTTTTATCCTGGAGGGGGGATCATCATCTTACATTACCACCACCACCCCCATAACTTTCTCTAATTAGGAACTCTTAGTTTGGACTGTTGGATGAATTAGCTGGCGGTGGAGAAGAGATGAGATGAACGCTACAGCACTGGGAAGGTGGAGAGACACCTTTCCAGCGTGCAGTGCTAGGAAGATGGATAGGGATTGCCAGTGTTTGGATTGCCAGTTTTGGGTGGCAAAGAGAACATACCACGGGTGGGCACGACTGGGACGAGGGCAGGGCGGGCTGGGCTGACAGGCTGGGGATGACAAGGAGGAGAAAAGAGCCGAGGGAGGCGGGCTGATGTGGGATTTACCCTCGCAGGAGGGGAGGCTGGGCTGGTGACAGGAGAGGGCGGGGAGCCGTGAGCGTGTCCAGAGCGTGCCAGTGCCCGGGGGGCTATAAAGGAGACGCGTGATGGGAAGCGGGCCGCTGTGCGCCCAGGAGGAGGAGTAGTCTGGGGTGCTGGGTGGGAGGGAAAGCATCACGAGGTGAGATGAGATGAGATGGGGGACATCACGGAGGAGCTGAATCTCCTAAACCTGCTGCTGCCATGATCGACTTGGGGCGTTGAAGACAAGACAAGACGGCCCAGCCAGAAGGCTCGGAGAGGTTGGTTCGGGGGGCCCGGGAGGCTCGAGGGGCGCGGGGGCCGTGGGCCAGGGCTGTGGGGAGCGCGAGTGGGTGCGGGACGCGGGCAGGGGGTGCCCCAGGCTGGCAGCAAGCCACCGGGGAGGCGGACTGGGCTGGCTGGCAGGAGGCCTGAGAGCGCGCGGGGAGCCGGAGAAGCTGACACTTGGGGTGTCCTGGATCCCCACTCTCGCAGCTTGGGGCTCAGGGAGCGATCGCCCACGGGGTGGCCGCACCCCCGAGCCCGTCGGACCCGGCCTCCCTCTGCGCCCCGGGTTGCAACCCGAGGTGAGGACCGAGTGGGCCGGAGCGCGCGGGGCCAGGGCGCGCGGGGAGGTTGCAGGCCTGTTTTGGGGCGAAGAGGAAAAGGACGAAAGATCGAAAGATCGAGACCCGGGTGGGCAGGGAGGATCCAGTGCAGGACCAGCCCTCGCGCCCCCTGGGTCCACCATCCCCGCAGATTCCCTCCAGGGCCAAGCCAGCCGCGCCCCGCGCTCCCCGATCCATCCTCTGTCTGTTGCGCACGGCGCGCGCGCCCCATTTCGATCCGCAGCTGCCAGCACCGCCCCCGCCCGAGCCCGAGCCCGCCCGGGCCTTCCTCTCGCCCTCCCGCGACCCCCAAACCCGCCCCCCCACTCGGGGTCCCCCGATCCGCGCCCCCTCTCCAGGCTTGGCCTCCCCACCACAGGTGTCTGTCTGTCTGTCTGCACGCCCGTCTGTCCGTCCCTCCCGGGGCGGGCGCTGACCATGCCCAGAGGCTGCCGCTGCCTCTGTCTCCACCTCGTGGGCCTGCTGTGCATCTTGGGGACCCCCGTCCGGCCGGCTGGAGGTGAGTGGGAGGTGCCCCCCGAATTCCCCCAGCCCCTAGGGCGCAAGGACCGGGCTCCGACCCACGCTGGCACGCTGACCTCTGGCGGTCCGAGGCGGTCCTGCAGCCGCCCTACCCACGCGTGGAGTCGGTCTTGCGTGGGTCTTCCCTGGTTGGTTTTGGGGTTTTTAGATTTTGGGTCCCACCGGCAGCGCTCGCTCAGGGGTTCCTCCCCACTCGACGCTCAGAAATCGCTCCTGGCAGTTAGGCTCAAAGGGAGGACCCTCTGGGATGCCATATGGGATTCAAACCACCGTCCTTCGGCTTGCAAGGCAAATGCCCTACTTCCATGCCATCTCTCCAGCCTCGTGGGTCTGCCCTTTCTTTGCAAGGGTCGCCGAGTCCCAAAGATGGGACTTTGCACCCTTCCCATGCATCCTTCCCTTAGCCTCTCTGGAGTTCCTTGCATCCCAGAACATCACTCCTAACCTCCATCAATCTCTTGCAGCGGATGAATGCAGTTCCCACTGTAACCTGGCCCACGGTTGCTGCGCACCTGACGGTTCCTGCAGGTAGGTACCTCTCCCCCACCAGCTGCTCCCCATTTCCCAGCTCTACCACACCCACAGCTAGGGCAGGCCCCAGGGGCTGAGTGTTACACAGGGTCCAGACCCGAAGGTTCCATCTGTATTCCCTTTGGGCACACAGCCCTACCCTCCCGCTCCCTCCCCTTTGCCTGGCCTTCCTTCCTTGCCTCTGCTTCTTGCTGTTCGCACCCCACTTCTTAACTCTTGCAAAGGCTTCGGATCCTTTCTTCCTCAAGATACTAAGAGAAAGAGCTTCAGCTTGAGAGAGTTCAGAGATGGGGAGCCAGAAGGGAATGGGGGAGAGAAAAGAAGGCGATAAAGAAGAGGATGGGTTTAGTTTGCAAGGGAAGAGATGCAGCGAGGGGTGCTGGGAGAAGCATTTATGAAAGAAGATCTTTCTGGATGCATTTGAGTAATCGACTCAGGCAGTGGGGGCTGGGCAGATCCTGTAGCAGGGAGATTGTGTGTCTGGACATAGGGAATGAACACACTGGAAGAGGACCTGGGAGGGACAGGCAGAGTTTTGTTGGTTTGTTTTGGATTAAAAACATTTTTTTACTTTGAATTTTTTTTGGGGGTTTTGGGCCATACCCGGCTCTGCACTTAGGAATCATCCTGGCGGTGCCCAGGGGTTTTTATTTTTGTTTTGTGTTTTAGTTTTTCAGGCCACACCCGTTTGATGCTCAAGGGTTACTCCTGGCTAAGCGCTCAGGAATTGCCCCTGGCTTGGGGGGACCATATGGGACGCCAGGGGATCGAACCGCGGTTCTTTCTTGGCTAGCGCTTGCAAGGCAGACACCTTACCTCTAGCGCCACCTCGCCGGCCCCTGCGGTGCCCAGGGGTACCATATATGCTGGAGATGGAACTTGGGTAGACCATGGACAAAGCAAATGTCCTACCCTCTGAAAATATCTCTAATCCTTGGTTTTGTTGTTGTTGTTTGTTTTTGTTTTGGGTCATACCCAGTGGCTCTCAGGGGCTACTCCTGGCTCTGTACTCAGAAATTGCTCCTGGCAGGCTGGGGGAGCATATAGATGCCAGGGATCAAACCCCGAGTCTGTCCCTGGTTGGCAGTGTGCAAGGCAAACGCCCTACTGCTGTGCTATCAGTCAGGCCCATTTGTTCCTTCCTTCCTTCCTTCCTTCCTTCCTTCCTTCCTTCCTTCCTTCCTTCCTTCCTTCCTTCCTTCCTTCCTTCCTTCCTTCCTTCCTTCCTCCTTCCTTCCTTCCCTCCCTCCCTCCCTCTCTTCCTCCCTCCCTTTCTTCTTTCTTTCTTTCTTTTTTAAACAAATTCGGTCATTTGTCCTGGAATCTGGGGAGGAAGACAGTCTTGGTCACCTTCATCTCTCAAGGCCACTATTTTTTGTTTTGTTTTTTGCCTGCACTGATTTGGCTTTTTGGGTCACATCTGTTGTGTTCAGGGCTCATTCCTGGCACGCTCAGGGGAACATATGGGTACTGGGGATTAAACATTGGTCAGCATGTGCAAAGCAAGCTCCTTACCCACTGTATTATCTCTCTGGTTTCTCTTATTTAATTTTTTTGTTTTGTTTTTGTTTTGGGGTCACACTTGGTGGTGCTCAGGTGTTACTTCAGGCTCTGCATTCAGAAATGACTCTTGGCAGACCTGGGGGTCTGTATAGAATGGGGAGGATTGAACAAATATCATGCCTGCTGTGCTTTTTTTTTTTTTTTTTTTTTTTTTTTTTTGCTCCTGCCCCTCTTTTATTTAATTTGAAAAACCTTATTTTTATTTAGATATTGTGAATTACAGAATTTTTCACAATTGGGTTTCAGGTATACACGTTCCAACACCAACCCCTTCGCCTTTCACTTCTGTCCACCAATGTCTTTTTCTCTTGCAACCTGTTACAGTCTATCTCTGTAACAGGCACTTTTTCTGTTGTTTTGTTTTGGGGCCATGCCCAGCAATATTCAGGGGTTACTCCCGGCTCTACACTCAGGAATTACACCTGGCATTGCTCGAGAGCATTTAGGGGATGCTGGGGACTGAACCTGGGTTTGAACACATATGAAAGCACGTGACCGACCTGCTGGACTATCACTCTGGTGCCCTATAACAGGCACTTGCATGCAGTCAACACAGGATCAACCCTTGACATCCCAAGTCTCTCCAGGAGTGATCCCTGAGCTCAGGTAAACCCTGAGCACCACTGGGCATGGTCATTGAACTGGTTCAATGAGGCTAGAGCACATGCCTTGTACGCAGGTGTCCTGGATTCCATCTTTGGACCCTGAAAGCCCTAAGTAGACCCTGGGCACCACCAGGTGTGGCCTAAAAAACAAAAACAAACAAACAAAAAGAATCTCAGTAAATCTGAGTTTGACTGGGGTTATTTATAAGCACATTTAAAAATCCTCCTCCCCCACAAGGCCAGAATGATAGCACAGCAGGTAGGGTAGTTGCCTTGTATGTGACTGATCTGGGTTCAATCCTCAGCATCCACATCATCCCCCAAGCCTGCTAGAAGTAATTTCTCAATGCAGAGCCAGGAGTAAGTCCTGAGAGCCACCATGTGTGGCCCCCAAAATTAAAGCTATTGCCTTGCATGCAGTTGTTTAGGTAGTGGTTGTGACTGTTATAATGGTTCGTGGCATCACATATGGTTTCCTAGCACTACCAGAAGTGGCTTCTAAGCACAAAGCAGGAGTAAGCCCTGAGTACCGCTGAGTGTGGCCCACCCCACCACACCTCTCAAAAAATAAACAACAAAAAGAGACTGACAAGGGCTGGAGAGATAGCACAGCAGTAGTGTGTTTGCCTTGCATACAGCCGATTCAGGACTAACAGTGGTTCGAATCCTGGCATCCCATATGGTCCCCAGAGCCTTCCAGGAGTGATTTCTGAGCACAGAGCCAGGAGTAACCCTGAGCACCACCAGATGTGACCAAAAACAAAACAAACAAAAAAACCCACGTGACAAAATGCAGGGATCTAAATCTAGTGTTTGGTACTAATGTGATTCCACAGGCTGCTTTTGCTTCCACAGTCACCTGCTCCACCTCTCCGTTCCTCAAAGTCCTGATTCCACTTCCTCCTTGCCTCCCTCGGGCTCCCCACAGCCTTAACCCTGGGCTCCTCCCCATCAGGTGCGACCCAGGCTGGGAGGGACCACACTGTGAGCGCTGTGTGAGGATGCCCGGCTGCCGGCACGGCACCTGCCACCAGCCCTGGCAGTGCATCTGTCACAACGGCTGGGCGGGCAAGTTCTGTGACAAAGGTAGGGGTGAAGAGAGGGTGGCTGTTGGGAGGGAGACTGTTTGTATTACTGTGGGGCACCTGTGTCATCTTGCTCTTTTGAGATCACATTCCCAAGGGTGGTTTGAATAGGTCCTCAGCATTACCCCAGGAGGTAGGCAAAGTGGCTGCCAGAAATGGTACATCTTTAGCAATGATACAGAAAAAAGAGGCCTGCAGTTGGGGCTGGAGTAATATACAGTGGGTTGCACCTGGTTTACCCAGGTTCAATCCATGGCATCCATATGGTTACCAGGAGTAATTCCTGAGTGTAGAGCCAAGAGTAAATAAGCCCTGAGCACTGCTGGCTGTGCCCCAAACCCCCATCCCACTTCATTCCCCCCCACCCCAAATGAAAGAGGCCTACAGAAGAGGCATCATAGGCCCAAAGCCACTGGGTGAGCCTCACTGGGCCAGGCAGAAGCTGTCTCACACTAACACATCATGGTTTTGCCCTGAGACACTAAACCAATCTGGGGTGGGTCTGTAGCAAGAGACCCACAGAGCCTTGGTGGGCTCTGGGTGGGCAGGTAGAGGAGGGGTCCCGAATATAGGGGCTATCACTGAACTTTCCTGGTCTCCTCTGCAGATGAGCACGTCTGTACCACCCAGAACCCCTGCCGGAATGGAGGCCAGTGTGTGTATGATGGGGGCGGCGAATACCACTGTGTCTGCCCCGCCGGCTTCCACGGCCATGACTGCGAGCACAAGGCCGGGCCCTGTGAGCAGGCAGGGTGAGTGGGGGCCACACCTGGTAGGGGAGGTTCGGTTGACATGCTGATGATAGCAGAAGGGGTATGATCCATCCCTGAGGGGGGGAGTGAAGATTAAGTGGAGGGCCAGGAGTCCCACGGAGGGGGCCGGGGTGATAGCACAAGTGGGTAGGGTGTTTGCCTTGCATGCAGCTGACCCAGGTTTGGTCTCTGGCTTCTCATATAGTCCCCTGAGCACTACCAAGAGTAATTCCTGAGCACAGAGCCAAGAGTAACCCTTGAGCACCACTAGGTGTGGCCCAAAAAGCAAAAAGGAAAAGAAAAAAAGAAGTCCTAGAGGATAACAATCCCAGCCCGCCAAAAATCCTGGCACCGGCTCAGAATTGCTCAACTTCCTTGGTACTAGCTGAACCATTTCTGCAACAGTGAGAACAGTGTGGGAGAGGGCAGGCAGGAAGATGGCTTTGAGTTCGGCTCTGCATGTGGGAGCCTGGGGTTCAGCCGACTGGCCCCTAAGCACTAGGCTGGGGTAGTCCTCAATCACCTCCCAAAATTAAAAAAGAAAACATGTACTGGGTACCCAGGAAGGTGCTCTCATATGGCAAACATGATTCATCCTGATGTTGCGGCATGAGGCTTGTGACTCCCGCCAAGAAAGGGCCTGCAAAAGACTTAGTGGCTGAAAGTGCGGTCTGGAGAGCACAAGGCTGAGTTCAAACCCTGGTGCTGTGCCATCTACAGGCTTGATGCTCAGATGATTTACATGGGGCAGGTCTTGATGGTGGCTGTGGTCAGAATGCTGGTCTGAGCCACCCTGCAGGTGTGAGTTGGTGTTAACGCCTTCTCCTCCCGTCCCTTCCCAGTGCCCCATGCCAGAATGGTGGGCAGTGCCAGGACGACCAGGGCTTTGCCCTCAACTTCACCTGCCGCTGCTTGGCTGGCTTTGTGGGTCCCCGCTGTGAGGTGAACGTGGATGACTGTCTGATGCGGCCTTGTGCCAACGGCGCCACCTGCGTGGACGGTGTTAACCGCTTCTCCTGCCTCTGCCCCTTGGGCTTTGCCGGCCGCTTCTGCACCACCAACCTGGATGATTGTGCCAGCCGCCCGTGCCAGCGAGGCGCCCGCTGCTGGGACCGAGTGCATGACTTCCACTGTCTCTGCCCCAGTGGCTATGGAGGCAAGACTTGTGAGCTGGTGCTGCCAGCCCCAGAGCCCACCACCGTGGCGGGTCTGCCCTGGGAGCCCACGGCGGCCGCCTTACCACCAGCCACGGGGCCTGTCCCCCACAGCGCAGGCGCCGGCCTTCTGCGCATCTCGGTGAAGGAGGTGGTGCGGAGACAAGAGGCGGGGCTGGGGGAGTCCAGCCTGGTGGCTGTGGTGGTATTCGGGGTCCTCACAGCTGCCCTGGTCCTTTCCACCATACTACTGACCTTGAGAGCCTGGCGCAAGGGTGCCTGTCCCCCTGGGCCCTGCTGCTCCCCCGCCCCGCACTATGCCCCAGCACGCCAAGACCAGGAATGCCAGGTGAGCATGCTGCCAGGGGGACTGTCCCTGCCCCCTGACCTGCCCCCTGAGCCTGGTAAGAGCACGGCACTGTGACGGGGACGGGGACCCTCCTCCACCTCAGACTGCACCATCCATCCTCACCTCCCCCGGAGGGGAGCACACACATGGAAGGGCGCAACCAGGCACCAGAGAGATTATTTTTTTTACACACAGAATGTACAACGGGAATTTTATCAAATAAAACTCAGAAAAACCCAGGGGAGTTCCTGTGCTAGAAGCCCGCACAGGAGGGGGATGCATGAGAGGCTGAGCCGAGGGGTGTGGGGGAATTGGGGAGCCTCAGAGCACCCACCCCCTCTAGTAGGCAAATTCCCAGAGAGGAACTTGGGAGGCTGGGAACATCTTGGTTAGAGAGCACATGGCCTGCCCATCTCCCGCGCTAAAAACGTTTGGAGAGGAATCCAGGGTCCCTTCTCCCCTTGGGGGAAGTGAGAGAGAGGTAGAATCCAGGAGGAGAATGTCTTGGGGGAACTCCCTGGAAGTACTGGGATGTGGGGCAGCACCTGGTAGTGCTCGAAAAATCATGGAGTGTGAAACGAGGTTCAAGCCCAGGACCTGTGCACATCACACATGACCTCCAACCCTAGAGCAACAATCTCCCCTCAAGGAGAACGATGAGTGAACCAGCATGCTGGCTCCCGAGTGAGGGGCAGAAGCTCAGCAGGAGCGACAGGAGTGGTGCAGGGCTCAGTGAGAGCTGCTGCCCTGCAGCAGCTGCTGGAACAGGGAGTGGGGCCGGCTGCGGAGGGCCGCCGGGGAGTCCAGCTCAGCCACTCTCCCGCCATGGAGCACCAGCACCCGGTCTGAGTTCAGAATTGTGTTGAGCCTGTGTGAGAGAAGGGCGCATGGGTAGTGGGGACGGTGCCCTAGAGAAGAGGGCTGCAGGGGCTGGAGAAACAGTATAGAGGATATAGCATTGTCCTTGCATGTAGCTGACCTGGATTCAATCCCCAGAATCCCTTATAGTTCCCTGATCCTGCCAGGAGTAATTCCTGAGTATAGAGCCAGGAATAACCACTAAGCACTAACCAGAGTGTGAATATAGAGCCAGGAATAACCACTAAGCACTAACCAGAGTGTGAATTTCGAAACAAAAACCAAGCAAGAAGGGTGCATTCCCTCCCTGCCCCTGTATTCTCCTCCTTCTCTCCCCCAGGTTCCCTCTTTGCCCCTGCAGGGTCCTAGGCGTTAGCCCTGGCTCTTTGCTAGTGTTTGGGTCTGGGTCTGTGCCTCAGGAGGATGAGGAACTGGGAGTCCCAGGGCTCCAGGGAGGAAGAAATGTGCATACCTGTGAGCAATGGTGAGCACCGTCTTGTTGGCAAAGCGCCTGCAGATGGTCTCCTGCAGCAGCTGGTCTGTCTTCTGGTCCACGCTCGCTGTGGCCTCGTCAATGCACAGGATCTGGAATGTGGGTAGATGCAGAGAAGGCGGTAAGCCTTGGGCCCCTCTCAAACTCATGCCCCTACCTCCTGACCCAACCTACAGCTTCCTATTCTCACTCTAGGAATAAAACTAACTTGGACCCCTTCTTTTTTTTGTTCTTGGGCCACATTTGGTGGCACTCAGGGTTCTGCATTCAGAAGTCGCTCCTGGCAGGCTTAGGGAACCACTTGGGATGCCGGGGATCAAACCTGGGTCCACCCCAGGTTGGCAGCATGCAAGGCAACCACCTTACAGCTGTGCTATCACTCCAGGCCCCAGGAGTTTGTTTTTGGGTCACTTTTGTACCATAGCTGGAGGCTACTTCTAGTTCATTGCTGAGGGTGGCCATTAATCCCCATGCTGGGAATTTTAGATATTTTTTTCTGGGTCACACCCGGCAGCGCTGAGGGGTTACTCCTGGCTCTACGCTCATAAATCGCCCCCCGGCTCAGGAAACCATATGGGATGCCGGGACTCAAACCAAATGCCCTACCTCCATGCTATCTCTCTGGCCCCATGCTGGGAATTTGGGGGATTAAGCTTGGGGCTTCTGCACCCGGAGTAGGTGCTCAGCAGCCCATAGCACCATCTTCCCCCCTACAGCCCCCAGCTCACTTTGTCCCCCTGCCCTAAGGCTGTTTCCTTTCTCCTTACCTTGGCATCTGTGAGAAGAGCCCTGGCCAGACACAGCAGCTGTCTCTGCCCCAGGGACAGGCTCCGGCCCCCCTCGCCCAGCTCACCATCCAGACCACCTGCCAGGCACAGCATAGCTTCTTTACCCCCAGACCCCCACACCCACTCCTGGCCACACCACAGGAGGGAACCACACTTACCTGCGGCTGTGATCACTTCACTCAGGTGACACTGCTCCAGGGCCTGCCACAGTGCCCCGTCCTCCTGCAGCCCCCGTGGGTCCAGGTTCTCCCGAACAGTCCCGCTGAACAAGAAGGGATCCTGGGGGATGATCGCCAGCTGGGATCTGGGGAACAGGGTGGGACAGGATATGGCAGGAGGATGGAGGGGCCTGTCATGCTCCAGGCAGGTTTTGCTGCTAAGCCCTCAGGAGAATACTGCCTCAAAGTACTCCTCTGGTCCTCGGGTCAGTCATGTACCTTGAGCTGTGCCAGTAACATGCCTGAGGGAGAGATGAGGAACCCACGGCCTCACCCAGAATTTCCGATGGAGATGCCACCCTCTGGGGTTGCTGGTGCCACCTAGGACAGCAGCCTCCAGTGAGGTGGGGTGGGTGTGTACTTGTGGCATATGTGTGTGCATGGAGAGAGACAGAGAGAGAGAGAGAGAGAGAGAGAGAGAGAGAGAGGAGAGGGAGAGAGAGGAGAGGGGGGGGGAGAGAGAGAGAGAGAGAGAGAGAGAGAGAGAGAGAGAGAGAGGAGTGGGAGAGAGAGAGCAAGCGTGCTTATGGACAGGTGTGTGTGTGTGTGTGTGCGCGCGCGCATGCCCATGCCTGATGTGTATGTGCACATTTGTTGTACACAACTGACCGACGTTTGATCCAAGCCCTGAGCCCTGTCACAAGTAATCCCTGAGCACAGAGCCAGGAGTAAGCCCTGCACACAGCTGGTGTGGCCCAAAACCAAAAAAAAAAAAAAGGCAGATTTATAGGTCACTGAGGGATTATATTTTTTTTTTCTAGAAAGGGGGCATTTGGGGCTGGAGAGATAGTATAGCACGTAGGGCATTTGCCTTGTATATGGCCAACCAGGATTCAATCCCTAGCATCCCATATAGTCCCTTGAGCACTAAAAGAATTCCTGAGTGCAGAGCCACTGAGCATTGCCAGGTATGGCCCAATAAAATAAATAAATAAATAAAAGAGGGTGGGGGCCGGAGAGATAGCATGGAGGTAAGGCGTTTGCCTTTCATGCAGAAGGTCATTGGTTGGAATCCCAGCATCCCATATGGTCCCCCGAGCCTGCCAGGAGCGATTTCTGAGCTTGGAGCCAGGAGTAAACCCTGAGCGGTGCTGGTGTGACCCAAAAACCCAAATCAATCAATCAATAAATAAAAGGGGGTGTTAGGTCAAATAAATATGAGAACCTCTGGCCTAGGTTCTGTCCTGCAGGAGTTTCAAGAAAACAGCAAAAGGACGGACTGTGGTTCGATCCCCCAGCGTCCCATATGGTCCCCAAGCCAGGAGCGATTTCTGAGCACATAGCCAGGAATAACCCAAGCGTCACCAGATGTGGCCCAAAAATCAAATAAACAAACAAGCAAATAAACAATAAAAACAGCACAAGACTGGAGCAAAAGAACAGTGGGTAAGGATTTGCATGAGGCAGTCTCAGGTTTGATCCCTAGCACCACACATGGCGTCCAGTGCCTCCTAGGAATGATCTCTGAGCAAAGAGGCAGGAGTAAGTCTTGAGCACCACCGGATGTGAACCAAACGAAAAAACAAACAGGGCACAAGATGTGGCTGTTCCATGTGGCATCAACTCTGGCAGTCATGGAGACAGCAGAAGTAGTTGTTAAGGAACAGCAGGGAACACACAGAGGTCAGGTGCAGGCTGGCACCAGGTGCAGAAGAGCTGTTTGGACTACAAGGCCCCGACCGTCCAGATGTAGATGAAGGGGCATCTACAGCTGAGATGAGACTGCGACCAGTGGGCTGCAGGCACTGCAGAATGGCACTTGCCTACATTTTTCCAGCTACAAGGACATCAGGTTATTCTGTGGCTGTGGTAGGAGGTGCCTCATCATGAGATGCTGTGTGACCTAGCCACAATACATCTAACTCTTTTGTTTTTCCAGTTGCTGTTTTTTTTTTTTTTTTTTTGGAGGGGGTGGTCCATAGCTGGCAGTGCTCAGGGATTAATCCTGGCTCTGCACTCAGAAATCGCTCCTGGCAGGCTTGGGGGACTATATGGAATGTGGGGATTAGAACCACCATCCATCCTGAATCGGCTACATGTAAGGCAAATGCCTACTGCTGTGCTATCTCTTTGGACCTCTTTGTGTGTGTGTGTTTTTTTAAACCATATCTGGTGGTGCTTCAGGTTTGTTTCTGGCTGTGCTTGGGAGACCATATTGGATGCCAGGGATTGAACCCAGGTCTACTGCATGCAGGGCAAATGCCCTACCTGCTGTGCTATTGTTCCGGCCCCCGTTGTTTGATTTTGCCAGTGGTGGGGATAAAACTCATGGACTCACACCCGCAAACCAAGTGCTTTACCACTGAGTCAATCCACAGCCCCATGTCTACTGTCATTTCAGTGTTTGTTTTTAGGGCTATATTGTCAGCTCTTGGGTGTAAGGGGAGGCAGCGTGGACTTGGTGGTCACTCCCAGCACAGTATCTGGCGACCCATGTGATGCCTGGGGATTGAACCTGGGGCACTCTAAGAACCTCGAGCAAACTGTGTTCTTCAGTCCATTAAGCAAGCAATCTCTTTAGCCCTAGAGTAGATTTCAAGTGATGGGCCATGGATTGGTGGCAGACTATAAATGTGAAAAGGTTGAAAAATATATATATATATATATATATATATATATATATATATATATATATATATATATATATATATATAGTTCAGTAGATAAGGTGCTTGCCTTTTATATGGCCAACCAAGGTTTGATCCCCAGAATCCCATATGATCTCTTGATACTACTCTTGATATTCCCTGAGCACTGCTGGGAGCCCCCAAAACCCAACAAGCAAAGAAAAAAGATTAGAAACCACTAGTTAGTAGTGAAAGGTGTGTGCTGAGATGTACCTGAAAGATAAAGCAGGAAAGAGGTCAAAGTCACAGATCTCAACCCTGACCTGAGCACCAAGTTGGCCCCACCCTCCAATCTAAGTGGGGCGTTTATCTGTGGGTCAGGGCTGGTTCCCTTCATGCCTCCCCAGACCTGAGCTCAGCCAGCTCCAGCTTCCCAGTGTCCACGCCGTCCAGCAGCACTCGGCCAGAGCTGGGCTCCAGCAGCCGGAAGAGCACCAAGAACAGGGAAGACTTGCCGGAGCCTGTGCGACCCACGATACCCAACTTCTCTCCGGGCTGTACGCAGAAGGTCACCCCATCCAGGGCATTGGGCAGTCCTGGCCGGTACACTAGCACCACATCCTGAAACTCCACGCTGCCCTGGGTCAGCCAGTCGAGGCCCAGCTGCAGAGGAGGAGGAGAGAGAGGTGATGAGAGGGAAAGACCAGATGAAGCAGAGGGGAAGGGAGAGGAAGGCACCCGGAGTGAGGAGGAATGGACAGGATGGCCTGAGAGGATGAGGAGATGAGGGGCACGAGGAAGGGTCCCCATCAAGGTGGGCATCTAAGGAGCTGAGGAGAGAAAGGAGCGATGGAGACAAGGGGGCCCAAATCAAGGACTTTTAGGGCCTGGTGGGGGTACAGGCTTACCTGCAGCAGATGTCCGTGGGGCTCCTGGGGCAGGTCGCAGGAGTACTCCTCCAGCCGCTCCACACTCACCAGCATTGCCTCCGTCCTGGTGAAGCTGCTCACCAGACCTGAGAGCAGCCCAGTCAACGACAGGGCATAAGATAGCGACAGGCCAACCAGTCCTGAGAGGAGGTGAAGCTAGGTTAGACACGGGGGAGGAGGAAACAATCCCAGGCTGGGCTAAAGGAACAGAAGCCAGAATGATGATGGGAGCTGGGTCACAGGGGCTGGTGCTAGGCATGGAACAGGCCTGGGGCGGGGGTGGGGGGCAAAAACAAGCTTCATTCTAGTCCCTGGGCAAGTCCCTCCAGGAGACTTAGGTTATGCTAACTCTAGAACAGAGGTGGGGCCAGAGCAATAGCATATCGGTAGGCATTTGCCTTGCACACCACTGACCCAAGTTGGGCCTGGATCTTATCCCTGGCATCCCATATGGTACCCCAAGCCTGCCAAGAGAGATTTCCAAGAGAGTGCAGAGCCAGAAGTAACCCCTGAGCGCTTCCGGTGTGTCCCCAACTCCACCCCCCTCCCCCCAATATAGAATGGAGGTGATCACCTAGCCTGCCAGGAGTGATTCCGAGTGCAGAGCCAGGAATAAGTCCTGAGCAATGCTGGGTATGGCCTCAAAACCAAAAAAAATTAAATAAAATGAAATGCAGGGGCAATGGTAATTTGAACCTCTCCTCACAGGGACTCTAGGGCATTGGGGTTGATGCTGAAGGGGCCAACAATGCAGGGGCATGGTGGGAAAACATAAGGGTATTCTGAGGGTATTTTGGGTGAGGCTGGAGAAAGTTCAGAGGACTTCATGCATGCTTTGCTTGCAGGAGGACCAGATTAGGTCCCTGCACTGTGGGGTCCCCAACTCCATCAGGCCAGGAGTGATACCTCCCCATCATCACAAATGGAAGTAGGCCCAGAGCACTACTGGGTATGGTCCCCAAACAAACGATAAAAGAGAATGAGGATGTAGGCAGAGGAGTTGGCGTAAATGCAGTCACTGCAGGCGTGAGGCCTAGGACTGGACCCAAACACCATGTGGTCCCCAGCACCACCAGGCCTAAACGTAGAGCTGTTAGGGCTACAACTGCTAGACCAACTACTCCCCAGAGTGGCCTCCCAAACACCCACAATTAAGGGCAAGGGGTCAGTGTGGGGCACCTGGGTCGGCAAGGCCCTGCTGGTGCTGTACCAGGGCGATCGTGGCGATGGCGGTGACAACTGCAGCCCCAATCAACTGCAGCCGGATGTCCAGCCACTGCTGGGCAGCACTGGAGGCAAACTGGCACCTCTGGTTCAGCTCCAGGAGTCTCTGGTTTTCGTCCTCAAACCTGGGGAACCAGAGGGATGGAGGGAAGATGAATTGCACTAACCTGTGTCTGAACACCTCCCTGGCTTTCCACTTCCTCCTTTTGGCCAGGCCTCTCTGAGGGGCAATGGAGGGGCTAGTGTGCTGGTATGGGGCCAGTTCTGCTGCTACAAGATGCCCTTTCTCTTTCTTTTTTTCCCTAAGGAGTTCATATATCATAATACTCAGGGCTTACTCCAGGCTCATGCTCAGGAATCACTCCTGGCAGGGCTCAGGAGACCCTACGTCAGGGGTCTCAAACTCAATTTACCTGCGGGCCGCAGGAGGCAAAGTCGGGGTGATCCTTGAGTGCAAAGTCAGTAGTAAGCCTTGAACATTGGGGGGTGTGACCCAAACAACTAAAACAAAACAAAACAAAAAAAATATTCCTCTAGGACAGGGCCACAAAATGTACGGAGGGCCACACATGGTGCTGGGGATTGAACCCAGGTCGGCTATGTGCATGGCAAGTGCCCAACCTGCTGTCTGATGCCCATGGATCTTTTTTATTCCTTTCTTTCTTTTTTTAAATTTTGGGCTACAACCGGTTGTGCTCAGGGCTTGCTTTTAGCTCTGTACTCTTGGAGGAGCTCAGGGGACCATAAATGGCTGCTGTACTATATCCTTGATCGCAGGTCCCCTTTTTCTTTTCCCATTCTTTCCTTCTCAAGAGACCCGAGGCTCCCTCACCCCAAAGGTCCCATGTCCCAGCCTTCTCATCCCACTGTCTCTAGCTGAGGCAGGCCGACCACACACACCTGTCACTGGCCCCTGTGGCCCGGAGCACGGGGAGGCCAGCCAAAGTGTCGGCCAGGTGGGTGTAGAGGGGCGACAGGGTGAGACTGCAGAGGCGCCGCAGCTCCCGGGAGGACTCCCGGTAGTGGCGCTGAATGTGGTAATAGAGGAAGCCCAGTGGCGGCAGCAGGAGCAGCAGCCAGGGCAGGCCGGAGCCCAGCACGGCCAGGAGGCCCAGCAGGCCGGCGCCGTTGGCCAGGAGGATGTTGAGCATGAAGGGCAGGCTGTCATCGGTGCAGGCCACGTCGGAGGAGAAGCGGTTAAGGACACGGCCTGTGGGTGTGGCTTCAAAGAAAGTCACGGGTGCCTAGGAGAGGGGGTGTAGTTGGGCTGGGTGGGTAAGGAGGAAGGTCCATGGTAGACAATAGGAAGAAAGGCACGAGTCTCCAGAGTAAGTGGAAGGAAGGACAGAGGGGCTTGTAGAGAGAATATTCCAGATTGTGTAGGACAGACTGCCACTCTCCCGACTACTAGGACATGGGCTGGTGAGATTCAAGAGGAGGTCACAAGGCACATCCTAAATGCCCAGGGCCAGCCACAGGTTGTTGGCAGCAGCCGAAGTCAATCCAATCCCATGGCCACGCACTCAAGGGATGGCTGGACAGTGTCCAGACTTTCTACTCTGCAAACAGTTCATTCAGGAGTTTTTTGGTTTGCTCTGTTTTTAGCTTTGCCAGTTTTTAACCTGCCAGTGCTCAGGCTTACTCCTGGCTCTGCACTCAGGAATCACTCCTGGTGGTGCTCAGGAGACCATTCTTTTTGTGTGGTTTTTGGGTCACACCTGGCGGCGGCTGCGCTCAGGGGTTACTCCTGGCTCTGCACTCAGAAATCATCTCTGGCCGGCTCGGGGGACTATATAGGATGCCAGGAATTGAACCACCAGTCAGTTCTGGGTTGGCCACATGCAAGGCAAACACTCTACTTCAGTGCTCTCTCTCCAGCCCTTCAGGGATCATTCTTGGTGGGCTTGAGGGATATGAAGTACTGGAGATCAAATCTGGGTAAGCCAGGATGCAAGGCAAGTGGCCACTGTACTTTCTTGCCATTCCCTTTTTGGGGTTTTGCTTTTGCTCTTTTGGACCACACGCAGCAGTGCTCAGGGATTACTTCTGGCTCTGCACTCAGGAACCACTCCTGGTGGTGCTCGGGAGACCATTGAGGGTGCCAGGTATTCAACCTGGGTAGGCAGCATGCAAGGCGAGCACCCTGCTATACTATGGCTCTGCCCCTACCCTTTATTTTTTGGTACCATACCAGGAAGTGCTGAGGGGGCCACGTGGTGCTGGAACCAAACCTGGGTTCCCACATGCAAAGCATGGGCTCAGCCCAAAACCTGCTCTCAAGCCCAAACAGCCCCATTTTAAGGCAGGGTAGTAGGTCTGTAATCATAAGCACCTGCTGCTTATAGCTCGTGAGACACTGATTTCACAGCCTAAACATGGCCCCTGCTTGGCTGTTAAAGACAGAGCTGGGCTCCCAGCGAGGCCATTGTCCAGACAGGCAGGGAGTGAGTCATTACCTATTGGGCTGAGAATACCTCTGATTGGCCAGGTAGCTTTGCTCTCAGAACCCCAGTTTCCTCGTTTGTAAAATGGGGAGAAAATTACCCACCTTGCTGATTACTGTGAGACCCAAATAATAGAGAAGAAAAAACTTGGCGATAAGAATAACATTTATGATGGATAATTATTGTAAGTATAAATGTCCTAAGCATTTTCTTGTACTAAACTTAATCCTCACAAGTCAATGGGGGTAAACCAATAGGTTCGATATACACACAACAACAGGGAAGGATCTTAGAAAGAGCCTGAATGGTCCAGAACAATAGCACAGCAGGGGGCCCGGAGCGATAGCACAGAGGTGTTTGCCTTGCAAGCAGCCAATCTAGGACCAAAGGTTGTTGGTTTGAATCCCGGTGTCCCATATGGTCCCCCGTGCCTGCCAGGAGCTATTTCTGAGCAGACAGCCAGGAGTAACCCCTAAGCACTGCCGGGTGTGACCCAAAAACCAAAAAAAAAAAAAAATAGCACAGCAGGTACAGCACTTCCCTTGCATGTGGCCAACCCAGGTTTGAGTCCCAGAACTCCACATAGTCTGCCTCACCAGAAGTGATCCCTGATTGCAGAGCCAGGAATAACTCCTGAACACTAGCTGGGAAAATCAAAATCAAACCAAATCAAAGAACCTAAAATACAGGGCCGGAGAGATAGCACAGCTGTAGGACGTTTGCCTTGCACTCGGCCAACCCAGGACAGACCTGGGTTCGATTCCCAGCAACCCTTATGGTCCCCCATGCCTGCCAGGAGCCATTTCTGAGCATAGAGCCAGAAGTAACTCCTGAGTGCCACCAGGTGTGGCCAAGAATAAAAAACAAAACAAAACAAAAAGAGCCTAAAATACTAAAAACAGCTTCACAGGGGGGCTGGGGAACAGCTCAGAGGTCTAGAGAACAAGTCTAGAGAACAGACTTTGCATGTGGGAGCCCGGTTTCGATTCCTGCATGGTACCCCTGGTTACTGAGAGTAACCACTGGATATGTGTAATATGTGTGTGTAAAGTGCATAAAACATAAGTATTATGCAAAAAAAACACAGATAAAAGATATAAAGTAGACACTTAGAAAGGTGGGTTATCGGAAGGGCCTGAAGGATAGCACAGCGGTAGGGCGTTTGTTTGCCTTGCACTCGGCTGACCCAAGACTGATCCGGCTTCAATTCCCAGCATCCCATAGGGTCCCCCGAGCCTGCCAGGAGCAATTTCTGAGCACAGAGCCTGAGTGCTGCTCGGTGTGGCCCAAAATCCAAAAAAAAAAAAAAATAAAGAAAGAAAAATAAAATAAAGAAAAAGAAAAAGAAAGAATGGTGGGTTTTCAGGAAGGGGAAAGGAAATAGAGTATCTACACTAAGGGATCAATAAGGGATGGATGAACAAAGGAGTAAATAAGACAATCAAGGAGGGAAACATGCTTTACATGCAGGAGGCCTGGGTTTGAACCTTAGCAGCATAGTCCCCCATACACCACCAAGAGTGACCTCTGAACATCAAATGGGAGTTACCCTCAAGTGTCGCAGAGATGGCCGAAATTACAGACAGAAAGGGAGCTTGTATTCGCCATAGGCAGACCCCACTGTGCCATGCAGGGTTTGAGAGCCAGGCTCTCACCAGCACTGCAGGCTGACCCTGGGACGCAGGCCCTGCGCCACTCCTCCTCTCCAAGCCCTGTGTTCTGCGCTATTTAGGACCACCTGGGGACCAGAAAGCCCCCCACTCCATGAAAGCTTGAGACTGGGCTGTGCTCCCGGGGGCCACCCTGACTCCTCACCTGGAGGACGCGTTGCAGCAGGCGGCGGTGGAGCATGCCCGTGGCCCGGAGCGTGCCGGCTGCGAACAACACCGCCCGCAGCAGCGTACACAGTGAGTTGATGCCCGCGATGCTGGCGTAGACAGTGAGGTAGAAGCGGACGTCTGGGGAGGAGTCGTTGGGGGCAGCTCTGGGCAGTGGGAACACGGAGGTGCTGGGTAGTGAGGAGGGGGCTCTGGGTAACCGAAAACAGGCCCACTCAGGGGCCCCTTCCTCTCCCCTCATGCCACCCCTCCGAGAATAGGCCTCAAACCCCAGCCCCCCGCCTTGAGCCTGGGACCTGCTCCCGTCACTCACTAGAGGTTGCCTGGGGAGAAGAGGAGGAGGCGAGCAGAGAGGAGTTGGGGGGCAGCAACCTGGGGGCTGCTGGGGGCTGAGGACTCCAGGGAGTGATTCCCATCGGCCTTCAGCTGCGAGATCCAGTAGGAGAGCCACCAGTCTGCTCCATTGCGTGTGGCTGCAGGGAGGCAAGAGACAGCCGTTTTTACCCTCCTTCCTTCTCTCCAGCACCTGCTTCCTCCACCATTGATCCAGGTTCTAAGAGCCCTTCTACATGCCCCCAGCTCCCCAGGGCACTCTCAGTGATGCTCCTCTGTCTCTAGCTGCCATTCCCTGGTTCTGGGCTGAGCAGAGTGGAAGTTAGCCTTGTGGGAGTTGGGGTGGCAGGATTGCAACGCAGACACAGAACGTACCCACTCAGCCCTGGGACTCCCTCAGAAAGGGTGGTGGGGTAGACACACAGGCCCCTTGACCCAATTGCTGCCCATGCCTGGGGACTGTGTAGGCTTTGCCCTAACTAGAACCAGGTGATGGATGTGACAAGGACAGGGGCTCCAGGCCTCTGACCTTGCATGAGGAGTAGGGAGAAGAGGATGGCCAGGGCCAAGGCCGAGCCCACGGCCCTCCAGTAAGCGCGGTACACATGGAAGGCCACGGCACCCTCCTTCTTGCTTTCTTTCTGCAGAAGGCCCCCTGACGTGCTCTCCTCTAGTTGCAGCCCCTCCGTTTTCTCTGGCTTCCGCACCGGTGGATCCAAACCTGGGAGAGTTAGGGAGGTCAGGAGCACAGGAGCCAGCAGAATGACAGTTCAGAAGCTTGGTGTGGTGGGCCTAAAGGATGGCTCAGGAGGGCCAGAGTGCATGTTTGGCACAGGAGCCCCAGAACCATGCGGTTTCCCCAAGAACTACTGGGAACAACAGAGCCAGGCCTAGCCTGAGTACCACCAAGTGTGGCCCTAACTACCACATGCCCACACCCAAGTCATTCATTTTAGGGTTGAGAGCTTGAACAGAGGTTAAAGCACTTGTCTTACGTGGGGCCGAAACTACAAAGGGTCCCCTGGGATAATCCCTGAGAGCCAGGAATTTGTCTTGAAAGGTATCAGGTGTGGCCCAAACACACTCCCTTTCCCGCCAAAAATACTTAATCTTAGGGTCAGAGAGAGAGTACAGGCGTTAATTGCTTGCCTTGCACACACTAACCCCACTTCAATTCTGAGCACAGAGCCAGGAGCCCATACCGTCTCATCACAGGCCATACCGGAGTCTGAATTCTGTCCATCCTCAGCCCAGACTGGAGGCACAGCTTGCACCAAGGGCAGGATCTCAGCAGGAGGCCCTGGAAGCAGAGAGGAGTGGATTGTTCTGGACATACAATGCGCTCTCCTGCACAGATGGCCCCAACCTAGTCTCTCTGCCCTTGTGCAAACACTCCCGACTACTCTCTTTCTCCTCAGAACATCCGATTTTTCTCAGAGCTCCCAGGCCTGAGAGCACCAGAGCGCTCCCATCCTGCCCACTATCCATTTCACAGCCTGCTGCTTCTGTGAAGGCGAGAGGCATTTCCCAGGAGACAGAGAGGGGCCAGGGCCAGCCATACAGAGGGCAGATGGCAGAACTTCCAGTTGCCTCCCTCGCTGAGATCCCAATGGCAGCATTACCTGCCCGGACGAGGCGACCAGCCTCCAGGAGCAGCACCACATCGGCCTTCTCCAGGTACTCGGTGCGGTGGGTGCAGAGCAGCCGTGTGGTGTGGCTCAGCAGGCCGAGGATGCAGTGATGCATCAAGTGGTTGGCCACGTCGGCGTCCACCGCAGCCAAAGGGTCATCAAGCAGGTAGAGCTCCTTCTCCTAGGGGGAGGGGGCACCCTGGGCATCAAGGCTGAGGCTGAGAGTCCTTCCAGGAAGACCGTGCTCAGCTGTCCTGGGCATGGCTGGTTCGGGCACACCACACCCATCTGTGCTCAGGTCTTACTCCTGCACTCAGGGACCACTCCTAGAGGCTCAGGAGATCATATGGGATGCTGGGGTTTCATTCCCAGGTTGGCATGCACTGTAAGCAACCTTCCCTCTGTGCCATCTCTCCAGCTCACATAATACTTTTTAGAGAACAATTAGATTTGGTGGGTGTTCTTTTTTTTATTATTATTGCTATTTTGTGGTCATTGTTTAGTTTGGGGGCCAGACCTGGTAGCTCTTAGGGATTATTTCTGGCTGTGCTTGGAAGACCATTTATGGTTTTGGAATTGGCCAGCGTGGCCACAAGCAAGGCAAGAGCTCTACCCACTGTCCTATCTCTTGAGCCCCTGAAAGGACTGAGTCTAGGCCTCAAACACATAAGGTGTGAGTGCTCTACTGTTGAGCTCCAACCTGTACCCTTCCCATGTTTTTTGTTTTTGTTTTTTGGGGGGCCATACCCAGTGACGCTCAGGGATTATTCCTGCTAAGTGCTCAGAAATCACTCCTAGTTCAGGGGACCATATGGGACATTGGGGATTGAATTGAGGTCCATCCTGGATCAGCCATGTGCAAGGCAAATGCCCCACCTCTGTGCCTCTTTTTCTGTTTGTTTTTTAGGTCACACCCAGTGGCGCTCAGGTGTTACTCTTAGTTCTGTGCTCAGAAATTGCTCCTTGCAGGCTCTAGGAACCATATGGGATGCCGGGAATCCAACCACTGTCAGTCCTGGATCAGCTGTATGAAAGGCAAATGCCCTATCGCTGTGCTGTCTCTCCAGCCCCTCCCTTATTGTTTTTGGGTATTATGTGTTTGTTTTGTTTTGTTTTGTTTTTTGACAGGGAGACAAACCCGACAGTGCTTAAAACTACCTTAGCTTTGTGCTCAGGAATTACTCCTGGTGAAGCTCAGGGAACTATATAATGTTGGGAACTGGACCTACATTTGCTACATTTAAGGCAAGTGTCTTAGCCCTGTTCTATCTCTCCAAACCATTAAAGCTCTGTCTTGAATCTGAAGAAGGGAGATGGAGTGACCTCCACCTGTAGGTCCAATGCAAGGGAAGATTGGAGGAGGCAAAAGCTAAGGTTGATAAAAAAAAAAAAAATCCCCATCCTCCAGAGTAATACCAAATGTGGCCCAAACAATAGATCCAGATGAACCAGAGATACTTTAGGGGTTAAGGTGTTTGCCTTGCAGAACTGTACTCAGGTTTGATGCCAGCACTGCAGATGATATGTCCTGGGTACAGCCAGGAGAGCCTCTAAGCACCATCAGGTATAGCCTATCCCCAATTCCCTAAAATCAATGATGGAAAACAAAATCCCCACAACCCTCTCTCAACTGAGCTCCAGACACTCCAGAATCTTTACCTCTGACTCACCTGGTAGACGGCTCGAGCAAGAGCAACCCGGGCCCGCTGTCCCCCGCTGAGAGTCACACCCTTCTCCCCCACCTCTGTCTGGTCCCCAGCAGGCAGGATCTGAAAGGACAGTTCTGCAGAGTTAGGCAGTGAGCCTGTCCATTCCTGTGTTCCTACTAATTCTCCCCGTGGAGAGAAGAGATGGAGAACAACAGAGCTAGGGACTCAAGGAAATCTGGGGCTATTGGTGGCAGGAAATGTGCAATGATGAAAGTTTCACTGTAGGGCTGAAACTCAACCATTAACAACTCTTTAACTCTATCTCACTGTGATTGAGAGAGAGAGAGAGAGAGAGAGAGAGAGAGAGAATCATATTTCCTTTTCACAGAGGAGACCAAAGCTCAGTTTAGCCCCCTACCCATGATGTCATGGTGATCAAAGGGCAGAAATGGGACAGGAACATGATGCATCCCCTTACGTTGCTTTTGTATCTCTAATGACAGAGTCAAGGGCTACACATTCACTTTGGCACAGATAGTGTACGTTTTAGTGATGTTGGTTGCACATTTGACTAGACGCTAACTGGGGTCATATTCCTTTAGTTATAGGTCTCACTCCTGGCACAAGGGGTCACTTATTTTTGGGGGGGTCATTATATCCAGTGGTGCTCAGGGGTCACTCCTCATGGAGCTCAGGGATCATATATGATGCCAGATTTCAAACAGATTGGTTGCATGTATGGAAAACACTCTATTTACTATATAATCTCTCTGATCCTACCTTGGTGCCTTTTTCTTTCTTTTTTGTTTTTGGGTCACACCCTACTACTAATTTTAGTAGTGTTCAGGACTTACTCCTGGTTCTGGGCTCAGGGATCACTCCTGGCAGGCTCAGGTGATCATAAGACATGCAAGGGCTAGGGACTGGAGAGATAGAATGGAGGTAAGGGCATTTGCCTTGCATGCAGAAGGATGGTAGTTCGAATTCTGGCATCCCATATGGTCCCCCAAGCCTGCCAGGAGCGATTTCTGAGCATAGAGCCAGGAGTAACCCCTGAGCTGAGCGCCGCCAGGTGTGACCCAAAAACCAAAAAAAAAAAAAAAAAAGACATGCAAAGGCTCAAGTCTGGGTTGGCTACATACAAGGCATGTGCTTTCTCCACTGTAGTAGCACTCCTTTTCCTTTTTTTTTTTTTTTTTTTTTGAAAATCGATGTTCCTTTTTTTTTTTTTTGGTTTTTGGGTCACACCTGGCAGTGCTCAGGGGTTATTCCTGGCTCCAGGCTCAGAAATTGCTCCTGGCAGGCACAGGGGACCATATGGGGCGCCGGGATTCGAACCGATGACCTCCTGCATGAAAGGCAAATGCCTTACCTCCATGCTATCTCTCCGGCCCCTCGATGTTCCTTTTTAACAAAGATGATAATGGGTAAAGATCTCATAGGGCTTGATCTTCCATGTGACTTCTAGAGTGATCTCCAGAGCCTACCACAGAGGTTCATCCTCTGTGCATCTTCTCAGGGAAAGCTTATTCATCTCTTCATAGGGACTAGAACCCCAGAAGACTTGGGGGAAAAATCTGCAGCAGAAACTCAAACTGCATCAGCCAAACCAAAGGTGCTTTTCCACAGATTCCACAGTAGCCTGGACAGGACAGTGAAGAAAGACAGGCCTATAGTGACCTTGGGAGGTAGGTAAGGAAGCCAAGGGAGAAATCTAGGAACGCCCAAATTGACTGGGTCTTCTAGATGGGGGGACTGAATGGGTGTGGTAGGCTTCCATGGAGGTAACTTGATTCTTTCCATCTGGAGCAAGGGGCTGGGACAGTGGAGGACTTACTGACTCAAAACTCTGAGGCAGACTCTAGAGCAATAGTACTGTGGATATGACATTTGCCTTGCATGCTGGGTTTGATCCCTTGCATTATTGAGTGTTCTCTGAGCCCCATTAGGAGTGATCCTTGGGCCGGGCGGTGGCGCTAAAGGTAAGGTGCCTGCCTTGCCTGCGCTAGCCTTGGACGGACCGTGGTTCGATCCCCCGGTGTCCCATATGGTCCCCCAAGCCAGGAGCAACTTCTGAGCACATAGCCAGGAGTAACCCCTGAGCGTTACCGGGTGTGACCCAAAAACCAAAAAAAAAAAAAAAAAAAAAAAGGAGTGATCCTTGAGTTCAGAGGCAGGAGCAAGTTTTGAGCATAGCCAGGTGTGACTCAAAATTTAAAATTAAAACAAGGGGGGCCCGGAGAGATAGCACAGCGGCGTTTGCCTCGCAAGCAGCCGATCCAGGACCAAAGGTGGTTGGTTCGAATCCCGGTGTCCCATATGGTCCCCCGTGCCTGCCAGGAGCAATTTCTGAGCAGACAGCCAGGAGTAACCCCTGAGCACCGCCGGGTGTGGCCCAAAATCCAAAAAAAAAAAAAAAATTAAAACAAAGGTCAGGAGGGGCCAGAGTAGTAGTGCAAGCAGTAGGGCATTTGCCTTGCATGAGCTAACCTAGGACGGTCTTCGGTTCGATCCCCCAGCATCCCATATGGTCCCAGAAGCCAAGAGCAATGTCTGAGTGTATAGCCAGGAGTAATCCCTGTGCATCACCAGGTGTGGCCCAAAAAGTAGAAAAATAAAAAAATGGAGCCAGAGAGATAGCACAGCAGCATTTGCCTTACAAGCAGCCGACCCAGGACCTAAGGTGGTTGGTTCGAATCCCGGCGTCCCATATGGTCCCCCGTACCTGCCAGGAGTTATTTCTGAGCAGATAGCCAGGAGTAACTCCTGAGCGCCGCCGGTTGTGGCCCAAAAACAAAAACAAAAACAAAAAAACAAGGGTCAGAGTGATAGCACTGTGGATAGGGAGTTTGCCTTACAAATAGCCAACCCAGGCAACCCATATGGTCCCCCACCTCTTTCCAGGAATGATTCCTGAGTGCAGACAAGGAATAACTCCTGAGCATCTCCGGGTGTGGCCCAAAAACCAAAACAAACCAAAAAATACACTTAAACAAAAACCCAGATCAAAGAAGAACCCAACATTCCGAAGGCTAAGCCTTCTAAAGTACCTCCCCAGCCCAGAGACCTCAGGGTTCCCCAGCCACCCCTCTATGGCATACAGAGAAGGGCAAGAACCTGGAAGTTGAGCCTTCTGGGAAGACTGAAGTCTTGAGAGAGTAAACCTGTCCAGAAAGTGAATCCTTGATGACAGGGTTAGGGAGCCATGAGCGGCGGTGGGAGGGTATGTGGGACAGGCACTCACGCTGAGGTCTTCATTGAGCGCACAGGCCTTCAGCACTTCTTTGTAGAGCTGGGCATCAAATGTCTTTCCAAACAGAATGTTGTCACGAATGGTGGCAAACTGGATCCAGGGTTCCTGGGTGGCCAGGCCGAAGCCCTTGGACAGTCCAGACACTGCCACCCGACCACGCAGCCTGCAGAGAGCCAGGACAGCAACATGGGGGGGTCTAGCTCCCAACTGGATCTCACCATACCCAATTTCTACCTCCCATACCTAGGATTCCTGCACACACACACACACACACACACACACACACACACACACACACACACACATACATGTTGAGCCATGGTGCTCTGAACTGGCAGCCACTGAGGCTGAAAAGTTATAAAGTTGGAGAGGGGCCCGGAGAGATAGCACAGTGGCGTTTGCCTTGCAAGCAGCCGATCCAGGACCAAAGGTGGTTGGTTCGAATCCCGGTGTCCCATATGGTCCCCCATGCCTGCCAGGAGCTATTTCTGAGCAGACAGCCAGGAGTAACCCCTGAGCACCGCCGGGTGTGGCCCAAAAACCAAAAAATAAAATAAAATAAAATAAAGATGGAGAGAGGTACAGGGCACAAAGAAGGGAAGGGGTCTGGATGTGCCCAAAAGGGTCACATCTACATGTGCTAGAACCCTGGGGGCAGGATGAAGGAGTACCACATAGAACCCAGGTTTGCCTGGAGATAAGGAAGCCCAGGGACGTGGTCAAAGGGCTGAGTGATGGGGCTGGAGTGGTAATTCAGTGGGTAGGGCCCTTGTCTTGCCAGTGATGGAGCATGTTTTTTCCCCATCAGCCAATATGGTCCTCTGAGCACTGCCAAGAGTAAAACCTGAGTACAGAGGAGTTTTCCCTGAGCTTCAAAGACTGAGCAAATACTTGGCTTGCAGGAGGCCTGGGTTTGATTCCCCGCATGATATCAGAGTTCCCTGATGCTGCTGGATATGATTCTCATGCTTGGGACAGGGGGTTGTCTCTAAACATCGCTGGGGGGTGGCCCCGAAATTAAAGATGTCAAGTAATAAGGCCCCTTCACATCTCTGCTTTTCTCCAGACTCTTCTACAAGACCTTTTTTTTTTCTTTTTTTTGGTTTTTGACCCACACCCAGTGATACTCAGGGGCTACTCCTGGCTATGCGCTCAGAAATCGCTCCTGGGGAACCATATGGATGCGGGGGGGGGGGGGGAATGGAACTGCGGTCCATCCTAGATCAGCTGCATGCAAGGCAAATTCCCTACTGCTTGCACCACCACTCTGGCCAAGGCCTCTTTTCTTTTTTTTTGGTTTTTGGGTCACACCAGGCAGTGCTCAGGGGTTATTTCTGGCTCCAGGCTCAGAAATTGCTCCTGGCAGGCACAGGGGACCATATGGGACGCCGGGATTCGAACCGATGACCTCCTGCATGAAAGGCAAACACTTTACCTCCATGCTATCTCTCCGGCCCCAAGGCCTCTTTTCTAAGAGCACTTGATAATGAATGTTGTCATGGATTTATTCAGTGTATGGTGCCAGGGCTGGAACCAGGGCCTCATCCATGTGCCCTGCCACTGAACCCCTGTCCAGGGACTTCTCCACTCACTGACAGTGCTCACAGCTCCTCATGGGCTGATTCCACCCCACACTTAGCTGGAAAGTCCCAGAAGCAGGACCACGTATTTGTCCTTCTGGTCTCTCTGACCTGTGCAAAGGTACTCCCTGGGATGAAGGCTAGGCCCAGGGTGGGGGGATCAGGCTCTTACCTGTGGAGCTCCCCGGCGATGGCAGCCAACAACGTGCTCTTCCCGCAGCCCACCTTCCCCACAATGCCCACCAGGATACCCTGCAAGGAAGCGATGTGAGAGCTGGGGTCAGGACTCCCTCCTGTGACCCAGGGGCTGCCCTGGTTCACTTGTCACTTGTCCTCCCTTGCACAACCTGAGCTGTGCCTCAGGGTCTGAGGTTGCTGCATGGAGGCAAAGGATGGGGAGCCTCCACTTCAGAGGAGTCATCTATGCCTTTCCGAGTAAAAGGCTTCTGGAGAAGAGGTGCAGGTGGGGACAGCAGAAGAGGAAAAGTATCTCAGAGCTCCCCAGATAGCCCAGAATGGCAAGCATTGAGGCCTAGATGCCAGCTGGGTCCACCTGGAGCCTGACTTCCTAGGCCTTGAGGCAGGGAGCAATGTCTGGCCCAGATGGCCCATTTCTGCACTTTGCAGTTTATGTTCTTGTCCCTGCGTCCAAGGACATGGGCCAAAGTGTCAGGTCTGAGGTTTAGAACTTGCCTTGCTTGTGCTCACCTTGGTTGAATCCCTTCCACCATATATGGACACCTGAGCGCTACCAGGAATGAGCCCTGAGTAGTGCCGTGTAGAGCCAAAAAGATCTACACATGCAAGCATGCATACATACACACACCTGTATTTATGGAACTACACAGAAGCATCTTAAAACGGGGCTTCTGGATGTTGGGGTGCTTTACCACCCTGCCTCCCCAGGATCTATGATGTATCTATGATGTATCTATGTATCTATGATGCCCACTCTGCCGACCAGGCCTGGCCCCTCTGCCAGTGGGCACCAGAGCCACGGGAGACCCCTTCCCTGACAATGCTCCTTTTCCCGGTACAGCCTGTCAGAGAGAGGGTTGGGCAGTCTCCCTGGAGCTGCTGTGAATCAGGCTGGCAGAGAGCATGAGGAAGACACAGAGTCAAGGGAGGCGGAGTGACCTGGTGGCGGCACGTCAGGGCCTGGCTCTGGGCAGCTGCCGGCTATGCACAGGCCTGCGGAACCCGCCAGCCATCGCCACAGCCTGGATATAAGTTCTTGTTTGTTTAAGCTAGACTAGGGGTTTCTATTACTTAAATTAAAAAAAAAAAAAAAGTCTGGCTGACACATTAGCAAAATTCCTCTGAAAAAGTCTAGCCTTGTCTTGTCTGCACTAAGGGGGAAAAATAAACAAAGCCTGCAGCACCAGCCAGGGACATGAGCCAAATGTGGCAGAGGCAGCTCTGAGGCCATAAGGCTGGGTTGAGCTGAGGGGCAAAGGGTTGGGTGGAGGTCAAGGGAGAGCGAAGGCCCTGGAGCAAGGCCACCCGGAGAGGTGGGCTGCTGAGATGCTTCATTTCAGGTTCTTGGGTCCTGTCTGCTGGGGGTGCCCATATGGTTTTAAGCACTATCCCCCAGGCTACTACAAATCCTCCAGCTTCTTACAACACTCATCTTGGAAGGGGCTAGAGAGAGCTCAATAGGCTGAAACACATCCTTTGTGTGCATATCTGGGTTCGATCCCCGATACCATGTGGTCCCCTGAATTCTATGGGAGAAGCTGCTAAACATTGCCAGGTGTAGCCCCTAAATTAAACCTTCTTAGAAGGGGTTTCAGGGGCCTTTTCCCAGGACCTATTGCTAGCACAAATGCAGAACCTCTGGGGTTCACAGACACCCAAACACATATGTTGGCCTGGACAGGATGGACATGAGCTGACTACAGAGCAGAGAGGGTGAGTAGAGGGGTGATATCCTTGCCTTGAACGCATCTGACCTCAGTTAAGATTCCTGGTACCAGGGGCCGGGTGGTGGCGCTGGAGGTAAGGTGCCTGCCTTGCCTTCGCTAGCCTAGGACGACCGCGGTTCGATCCCCCGGCATCCCATATGGTCCCCCAAGAAGCCAGGAGCAACTTCTGAGCGCATAGCCAGGAGTAACCCCTGAGCGTCACAGGGTGTGGCCCAAAAACCAAAAAAAAAAAAAAAAAAAAAGGTTCCTGGTACCAGGGGTCAGAGCGGTGTCGCAGTCATCAGGGCGTTTGCCTTGCATGTGCTAACCTTGGAAGAACCACATTTCGATCCCCAGCGTCCCATATGTTCCCCCAAGCCAGGTGATTTCTGAGCGCATAGCCAAGAGTAACCACTGAGCACCAGGTGTGACCCAAAAACCAAAACCAAAACAAACAAAAATAGATTCCTGGTACCATAGGGTCCCCCAACCCCCACTATTAGTGACACCTGATTATAGAGTGAAGAATAGTCCCTGAGGACCACTGGATACAGCCATGCTCCTCAAAAGCCAAAAAACCTCAGAAAGCCATGATCCCTATTTTGGGGGCAGTTCTTGCTGAGGTAGAATCTCATCAAATCCCTCAGCCCTTCCCTCGGTGATTAGAGCCAACAAATGAGACACCTGCTCAGCTGAGTGACCTCAATCTTCACTAAGATGTGCATTTTGCTTTGGGGTCATCTGGGCCCTATCCCCAGCCCCCTGATACGAATTTACATTTCCCTTATTATTCTGACTGGGGACTTTCTGGGGGTGTAGTGTGACCCACAAACCTTTTTCACATCCAGGTGACTGATGAAGGTCTCCTGGCTGGTCCCAGCTGGATCCCAGGAGAACAGCGCGTCATGCAGCTCCACAGCGGTAGAAGGTTCTGCAGGTGGATCTGAAGAGAGAAGTTACTCGGCTTGGGCTGCTCATTCCCCAACTACCTGCATAAGGTGGTCCACGGCCCACGTGTCCTCTATGGATCTGCCCAGCACTGATCAGTCTCAAGTCTCAGTGGAAAGCATCCCCCACCTCCCCTCAGGACCCCAGGGTTCTGCCCATTCTGATTCTCTTGGCAGCTTTTATATATTATGCCCAAGGCACCATAACCCACCATGCCCTGTGTGGAAACTCTCTAGTGCCTCAATTACCTGGACTGTAGTAGGCCTGGGGGTTATGGTTGGGAAGGTCGAGAAAGTGCTGAATCCGGTCCAAGGACACTTTGGCCTCCAGCAGGCCGTTGATGACCCAGGGGAAGTTATTGAGGGGAAGAATGAGCATGTGCACCAGAGCCAAGGCCGTGAACACCTAGGGAGAGGCGCGGGGAGGTGAGGTCCTCCAAGAGCCTGCTCTCAGGTGTCTATGGAGAGAACTTCGGGGCTGACTGCACCAACCCCAGGTGGATGGCAGAGGTAGCGGCTCTCCCTGAAACCCTAGACACTCCACCTGTGCCTTCAAACATCTCTAGGCTAAGTCTTGGTAACTAGCCAAGGAGCCCAAACTATTGTTCCTGAGGCAGGAATGTCCTCTGCACATGGGAGACCTGGTTCTCCATCCCCAACTGCAGAGACCAGAGCAACAGCACTGCCAGGCGTGGACCAAACACAATAGGTGTAGCTCATTCTGAGACCCTAAAATTTCAACCTGAGAGGGCTGGAGAGATAGTACATTGGGTAGTACATATGCCTTGCAAACCAGGTTTTCATGTTTTATTTTGCATTTTGGAGGCCATAACTGGTATCACTCAGGGTTACTCCTGACTCTGCACTCAGAAATTACTCCTGACAGGCTCGGGGGACCATATGGGATGCCAAGGATCAAACCTGGGTCAGCCCTCTGCAAGACAATGCCGGCCCCTGCACACCAGGTTTGATCCCCAGCATTTCATATGGTCCCCTGAGATCACCAGGAGGGATCTATGAGCACAGAGCCAGGAGTAACCCCTGAGTATCACTGGGTATGATCCAAACACTAAAACCAGAAAAGATCCTTCAAGAAAGAGTAAGGCAGCCAGTGCCAGGGACCTTCCCCAGCAGCGCTAAGGGCACAGCCTATCTCTGCATCCCCACGCCCCTACCAAACCATCAATAGTTGTTCCCTTCCCTCCTAGCCCTCACCTTAGTAGCCGTGAGTTGGTGGCCCATAAGGACATAGGTGATAAAGATGACAATGGAGATGACAACAGGCAGGGCGGCCCACAGGTACACACAGGCTGCGTCCAGGTACTTGATGACCCGGAGCCTGCCCAGCTCTCGGGCCCGGCAGGCCTCGACACGCGCCCCCAGTGCCTGCTCCCAGCCAAAGAATTTGATGACTCGGATGCCAGTCAGCAGCTCTGCCATAAGCTGGTGAGAGAACAGAGCATGAGGCTGGGGGAGTGTTTCATCCAGCTCCCCGCTTTCCCTACCATGCTGTCCTTCCTCGCTACAGTCCTCTCAGGAATCCTCAAACTCCTCTCAGCCCTGGTCTTTGACTTTTCTCCATCTGTGGGGCTGCAAAGGCAGGTGGAAGAGGGAATCTTCCACTTTCCCAGGAGACCACAGGGGCTACCACTTTGGGGTGAAAAGACCCTCTCTCTTTTTTCTTTTTTGGAGACCCTCTCTCTAATGAGGGGTTTACTTCCCAGAGCTAGGAAATGATGCAGGTTTTAGGGGCCAGTGACCGCACAGTACCAGCTTGCAGGAACCATTCCTGCAGCATCTGGTGCCTGAGATCATGCTACAACCGAGGGTTTGCCAGGCCTGTGAACTGGGAAGAAACCAGAAGAAACTCTAAGTCCCTAACATATGCCAGTACCCCATCTGTGAACCTGGATGACAATGTGGTCTCCCCAGAAGGCTCTAGAAGGGTGCTCAGTGGCAGTCATGGGTCAAGGGGTGGGACTTGGAAAGGCCTCAAGTCTTAGGAGCTCTCGGGGATACTCAGACACAGCCCCCAGCACCCGCAGGTGACAGCTTTGCAGTTTGGACCCCCAGGCTGACCTTTTCCCTCCATAAAGGTGCCCACAGTCTACAGACCCCAGAGCTAATTCAGGCAGTGCTCAAGAGCTCGACCCAACACAGGCAGTGCAGTCACCATCACCCTTGACACTCTGTTCCTAAGAGGCAGCTTGGGCTCCATGAGGCCTCTGCTGGGGTTCCCCAACACCTTCCCACAAGCCATAATGGGTCTATGAGTCAGAGGTGGAGGCCAGGATATTTGAGGGAGGCTCAGTGGGTTGAGCACATGCTTTGCACGGAGGAGGCCTGAGATCTGATTCCCAGCACTTGTTCAGTCTTGAGCACCAACAGGAGGGACCCCTGTGCATACAGCCAGGAATAACCTTACACAAGGTGTGGCCTCCCTCCCCCCAAATCATGAAGGCCAGGGATAGATATGGCTCAGCAGGGAAGCACATGGCGTGTGTGTGTGTGTGTGTGAGAGTGTGATGTCCTGGGATAGATATGGCTCAGCAGGGGAGCACATGACGCATGCATGCGTGTGTGGATATGACTCAGCAGGGGAGCACATGGCGCGTGCGTGCGTGTGTGCGTGCGTGTGGGTGTGTGTGTATGTGTGATGCCCTGGGCTCTATTCTAACACCAAAAACAAATAAAAATAAAACACATTGATCTGAGCCAGAGATTCAGAGTATATGCCTCCCAGGGGTGAGGTCTAGCATTAGAACTCTGGCTCTAAGGGGATGGATGGGATGGGTAACAATTAGGCTAGGACAACAAGCAAGAAGCTTGTTTTGTACAGCTGACTCGGGTTCATTCCCCAGCATCACATAAGGTCAGTCTCCTGAGTCTGCAGGAATGAGCCGAGTTCAGAGACAGAAAAAAGCCCTGAACACTGCCAAGTGTGGCTCGTGGCCCAAAACCCAAACCAAACCAAAACCTAACAAGATTCAATCCTGAACAGGCCACAACCTTGCTCTCCTTCCTGTTCAGAGCTCAGGAGTTGTATCATCTCACTGGGTGACAGGCACTCAACCAAGCATTTTCTCATCTGATCCTTGCCACCACTATAATAACCATCCTGATCCCATAGATGAGCAGTGGGAGGCCCACAGAGGAAATGGCTTGTCAGAGGTAATGAAAGTGGTAAGTTGGAGAATCAGGCTTTGAATCCAATCCTTTTGGGGAGAGGAGGGCACGCCAGCAGTGTTCAGGGCTTATTCCTGGTTCAACATTCAGTAATGTGGATACAAGGATACACCCAGGTCAGCTGTATGCAAGCACCCTACCTGCTATACTACATCAGATCTTACAACATTTGGGGGGGGAGGTTATGGGCCACACCTGGCAGTGCTCAGGATTTACTGGCTCTAAGCTCAGAAATCACTCCTGGCAGGCTTGGGGGACCATATGGGATGTCGAAGATCGAACCTTGTGTGCAAGGCAAATACCCTACCAGGCCCCCCCCCCCAATTTTTTTGTTTTTGAGCCACACCTGATTATGCTCAGAGATCATTCTTGGGATACTTAAGGGACCATATGAGATGCTGAAGCTTGAATCTACTTCAATCATGTGCAAGGCAAACACCCTACTCACCATTCTATGGCTCTGGCCTCCCAACCCTGCCTTGCTCCTCTCTGAAGTCTGTTATCTTCCAGGGCATTATGTGTGTGGAGGCAACTGGGATGGGAGGTGGGGGAGTAAAGGGGAAATGACACATGGGGCACTAGAGATGAGGTGTCAGGATTGCTGGGGCCCCAGGCTGTCCCTCACCTTCACCCGAGAATCCTTGTGCTGGAGCATCCCCTGGTTGCTGGCCATGATGCGGGTGGCGATCACTTTGTTGACAGGTGCCAGCAGCAGGGCCAGAACCAGCCCCCCTACAAAGGCTACGCCCACCTGATGATGGAGCAGGTAGAGGGTGATGGCCAGCTGCAGGGGCAGGCCCCAGGCCTCATGGAAGCTCCCCGCGAAGTTAAGTAGGCGCTCTGAGTCTGTGCCTAGCAGGTTAAGGGCTTCCCCCGTAGGGGGGCGCTGGGGCCCCAATTGCAGAGCCTTTTGGTACAGGATGCTCATCACGGCCCCCTGCACCTGCAGCGTCACCTTCCTGATCTCAAACCCATACTGATTCTGCAGCACTGCCCCCAGCACAGCTCCAACAGAGAGCCCCAGGGCATAGAGCACACCATTGCTCAGAGGCTCCTGTCCTTCCTCCAGGAAGCCCACCAGGAGGGACAGTAATAGCGGCCCAGAAAATCCCAGCATGGTGCCCACCAGCTTCAGCACCCCAAGGGCCAAGTAGCGCTGCCCAAAGGCCCCATACAGAGCCCGCCACAGCTGGGCTCCCTCCTGCCAGTGGGCCTGGAACAACTGGGTGAGGTAGGTGGGATGCAGTCTAGAGGGGAGACGGCACGTGTCCTGGGGCTGCTGGAGCTCTCCTCGGGCTCCACGGGCCAGCAAGGGGGTCAGCCAAGTGTAGGAGAAGCGAGACAGCCAACTCTCCCCGTCTTCAGCTATCTCTCGTTCCAGTTCCTCAGGCAGGAGGAGCTCCTGAACCCAAGGTTCCCGTGTGCCCCCAGGGAAGGCCCAGCCCAGCCCATAGGCCAGGAGGGCAGTGAGCTGCAGAATGAGAAGGCAGAAGCGGGAAAGGGGTCCTGGGAGAAGAGGGGGCAGAAGTGTTCCTCTCTGGCAGTGCCAGTGCAGGGTCAGAACAAGGGCTGGGGCTGGCAGGAGGGCAGTCAGAGCCAAGGCCAAAGGGCCACGGGAGCAGGCATGCGGGGAGTGGGACAACACCCACAGGGTCACACTATGGCTGAGCCAGGCCACCACTGCCATGCCACCGGCAAGCACCTCCAATCCTATGGGCCCCGGGCCAGCCCCTGGTGGCAAAGCAGCTGGGAGGAAGTCTAAGAGAGGAAAGATGGAGAGCAGGATGGAGGTTATGAGACGGAGCCTCCAGCCAGGACTGCAGGGCAGGTTGTAATGTGGATTCCTGGGGACAAGGGGAAAAGAAAAAAGGCACATCATGGCTGACTCAGGGCCCCACAAACCTCACTCACCTGCAGGAATCAACTTCCTTTCCTGCACTTAATGCTTTAAGCCTTAGACCATTTCACCTTGGAACTCAGGTTTCTCCAAAGACTTTTTTTGTTTTGATTAACCAAATTTCTGCACCATATATGATCCTTTAAGCGCCACAAGGGGTCACTACCGAGTACAGAGCCAGGAATAGTCCTTGAGCACCTCTGGGCATGACCCCAAACAAGACAGTAAAACAAAACAAAACAAAACAAAAGTCTTTCAAGAACTCCCAGTCAATGAGAAGGCAAGAAAGTGTTTCTTTAGTCTTTATGGTTGTCTCACTTATTAGATCTTTGGGCCTTCCTGAAGTGGGCTCAAGAGGATCACATCTTAACAGTAAAAACCTCATGGGGTTTAGGTTCAGAGTACTGATTGCTCAAAGCATTGATAAGGAAAATGGGACTCTGAGTGGCAAGAGTGGCCAGTCGTAAGATGGGTCATGGCCAACTTAGGGCATGTGTACCAGTTTCCAAGAACCAACACCTTTTTTCTTTACATTTTATTTAGTTTTGGGGTAACATCCAGGGGTGTTCTGGGTTTTTTATGGCTCTGTGCTCAGGAGATTTGAAGCAGAAGTTGACAACATGCAAATAGAGTATTTTATTTCCTGTACCATCTCTCTGGTCCCCATCTGCTTCCCTTAATCTAGGAACACAGAATTCATGCTAGTGGTCGAGAAAGCAGCTAGCCTTACAACATCAGTACAAGTTCAGCATTCTTGAACACTGCTCACTCAATTTTTGCATCTGCTGTGTTTGGGCATCTAAAAAAATGCATTAATATAACTATTTGTACCATACCTTAGGCCTTCAAATATGTGTCAGGAGCAGTTATATACATAAATACACTATCTGCTTTAAATCTCCCAGCAATGCCATGAAGCTCAGAACTCCTTTTTTTTTAGGGGGGGGGGTCACACCCGACAGTGCTCAGGGGTTACTCCTAGCTTTGCACTCAGAAATTGCTCCTGGCAGGCTCGGGGGAACCTATAGATGCTGAGATTTGAACCACCGTCCTTCTGCATGCAAGGTAAAACACCTTACCTCGATGCTATCTCTCTGGCCCAGAGGCTCAGAACTCTTAAGACTTGCCCAAAGACATTCACACTGCTGCAAAGCAGCTCAGGCCCAGATTGATGCTACTTTGGTTCTACTCCAAAAACCTCATTCTTCCTTTTTTGGGGGGAGACAGAGGGGAAGCCGGTGGACAACAGCCAGCAATGCTCAAGGCTCACTCCTGGCTCTGCATTCAGGAATTACTCCTGACAGTTAAGTACTAGGTACCAGATGGGATGCCAGGGTGGGCCACGCATAAGGCATAAAGCCCTAATGGACTGTACTATTACTCCTGCCCTGACTTTTCTCTCTCTAGGTTGGGTTGGAGAACTGTCACTCTGCTGACAGTGCAGGGGCTGGAGGGAAGGTGTGACTTGGGTTCCTGCAGGCACATCAGGCCAGATGTGTGACTGGGGCTCCTGCAGGCACCCCAGGCCAGATGTGTGACTTGAGTTCCTCCTGCAGGCACATCAGGCCAGATGTGTGTCCTGCCCCCCGCTACCCACCTGGGCGTGCCCCAATGGCAGGCACTGAGCACCGCGAGCAGCGCGTGGGGCAGGGCGCCGAGCCCCAGCTGGATGAAGCAGCGGCCGGCGGCGTCTCCCTCCCACACGGGCAGCGGCTGCGACCGGCTGGTGCCGCACAGCTGGGCCAGGAAGGCCTCCATAGGGCTGCACCTGAGGGGAGAGAGAGAACGCAGCAGAGCAACGGGTTCCCCGCGAGTCGGAGGCCCCGAAGCAAGTGTCAACTTCCCCGGAGCCAGCCGCCGGCTCCCCGGCCCAGCCTTCACCGGAAGCCTCCCCGGTTTCCCTGTCCCCCCCGCCCGAGATCCGGAACTACTCACCTGCGACTGCTGTTTCCCGCCGGAGCCGAAGTGCAGAGCACCAGGACGCAAACGCGCACGCGCAGCGGCGGAAGTGCTGGGCAGGCTGCTGCTCCGGCGCCCCTAGAGGACGGAGGACCGCTGTGCGCTTCTCCCGATCGGAAGCGCGCCTTAAAAGGCTCCTTCCTGGGGGTCGGAGAGATGGCTGGGAGACAGGGCGTTGGTCTTGCGTGCAGAAAGACGGGGGTTCGAATCCCGGCATCCCATAGGCTCCCCCGAGCCTGCCAGGAACTATTTCTGAGTGTAGAGCCAGGAGGGACCCCTGAGCAAAGCCGAGTGTGGCCCCAAAACCAATATATATATATATATATATATATATATATATATATATATATATATATATATATATATATATTCACAGCAACATCTAGTGTGATATTATTTAACCAAAAATTGCTAGCTAAATTGACACAAGTTCAACCATCTTGCAAGCATACCTTAAAATATTTTCAATTTGGGGCCGGAGAGATAGCATAGAGGTAGGGAGTTTGCATTGCATGCAGAAGGACGATGGTTCGAATCCCATATGGCATCCCATAGGGTCCCCCAAGCCAGGAGAGATTTCTGAGCGCATAGCCAGGAATAATCTCTGAGTGTCACTGGGTGTGGTCCCAAAACAAAACAGTATTTTAAAAAAATACTCCCTTCTCTGGGATGTAGGGCGTTTGCCTTGCACTCTGCTAACCCAAGACGGACCAGGGTTCGATTTCCGACATCCTATATGGTCCCTGAGCCTGCAGAGTCAGGAGTAACCCCTGCATTAGGCCGGGTGTCCTCTACCCCCCAAAATAAAGGTGGTGTTTGCAGAGCAAGGGGTCATCAAGCCTCTCCGGAGAGGATATAGGTGGAGTGGCAGTCTGAGCGGAGTGCTTGGGAGCAGGGAAGGGAGGGCAGGCCCGGTACCTCGCGGTGCAGAGCCTCTCCGCCAAGTGACTTTCCAACGCAGCTGTCCCAAGCCCCCTCCTTTCTCCTTGATGCCTGCACTTTGCTCTGCAGTTATCTGCAAGGTGGTTTATTTGAGGACAGCAGAGCAAGGGAGACTAGAGTTGGAGCTGGGCACCGCCCCAACCACACCCAGGAATTCTTCCCACCCATGGCACCTTCCTAACAGGCCACCAGTGAGAGCCTGGGGAGCCAGGTCCACAATCGAGGGGACCCTCTGTGTAGGTCTGCACGACCACCAACTTGACTGCCTTGCACGTGGGGCCCCCAAATTAAAATAATAATAAATAACAACAACAACAACAACAATAATAATGATAAGAACAATAATAAAAATAAGTCAAGAGGTAGAGGAGGTAAATAAAGGAAACTAGTCTTGCTCTGGGATAAAGTAAAGTACTTATGTATGAAAAAGAGAAAGAAGAAATTCTTTTTTCTGGGCGGGGGGGGGGTCACACCCAGTGGCGTTCTTGGCTCTGAGCTCAGAAATCACACCATATGTAAAACCGGGAATTGAACCACCATCAGTCCCAGGTCGGTCGCATGCAAGGAAAACGTCCTACCGATTTCTTCTTGCCTTTCTTCCTCCTCACATTTCCAAGTGGGTGGTGAATATATGGAATCTGAGGTCCTGACCTTATCTGGTCACTTGCATGGGGTGCCAAAGGTGACTATAAACTGTCCTAGAACTAGTGAATGTAATTTTGATAAGTTATAATTTTTTTTTATGTTTTGTTTTTGGACCATATCTAGCTCTGCAGTCAGGAATCACTCCTGGTGGGGCTTGGGAGACCATAAAAGGCACCAGAAACTGAACCCAGGTAAGCTGCAGACAAGGCAAGCACCCTACCCATTCTAATATAGCTCTAATACAGCTCCAGCCTCAGATAAGTCGAAGTTTTATAATGATTGTATCATGAGCTAGAGTTTGGTCAGAGATCACTTAGGACTGACCTTGCTTGTCCCTCTGGTTACAACAGAGGAGGAAACTTTTCAGGGTGTCATAAAACTCCAGTGAAGTTTTTTACTACCATAAGTTAGGATTGGTGCCTGTTTTGACCTCACTGCCCAAGATGTCATTAACCTTGATTATCTTTTTCCAACTTCTCATGAAGTCACACAAACTGTTTGCTATTTGTTCTAACCACATAAAAGTAAATATTTGAAAAAACTAAGAGAATTGCTTCATGGCTCAGAACATCCACCTGGGGGCAGGGAGATCATTCAAAGGGTAGAAATGCATGCTTTCATGTTGAAGATCTAGATTTAATAAAATGCTTTTTCTAGGGTGGTAGCAATAGTAGAATGGGGAGGGCATTTGTCTTGCATGCAGCCCACTCATTGTAATCTGCGGCACCAATCTGAGCACCATCCCCTGAGTACCATCAGGAATGATCCCTGAGCACAGAGCCAGGAGTAAGCCCTGAATATTGCATAGTGTGGCTAAACAAACAAACAAACAAATAAATTATATATATATATATATAGGGGCCGGAGAGATAGCACGGAGGTAAGGCATTTGCCTTGTGTGCAGAAGGATGGTGGTTTGAATCCCGGCATCCCTATGGTCCCCCAAGCCTGCTAGGAGCGATTTCTGAGCGTAGAACTAGGAGTAATTCCTGAGCTGCTGGGTGTGACCCAAAAACAAAAACAATATATATATATATATACATATATATGTATGTATATTTTATTTTATATATATACATATATGTATATATATAAAATAAAATAAAGTTCTTTTTGTTCTTCTTGTGTAGTGCTGCATATTAAACCCAGGGCTACACATACAAGGCTGTAATGCTGAACTACATGCCATGCCAAGCCGCTGCTATTGAGATGGTCATATAATTCTGTGATGTGAGAGTTCCCAGAAGGTGCTAAGGAGGTCCAGAGGCCTCATTGGTGATTCTCCTCCAAGTGAGCTTTTGGTTCATTGCAAGGGCTCAAGGACATGATGCTTTTTGGGATATCTTGGCCACCTGGTGGCTGTGAGCCCATATAATTCTTTGAAATATTTATGTGATCTGCAGAGACAGTACAGATTAAGGGATTTGCCTTCCTTGCTCGATTTGATCCATGGCAACACATGAGCCCCCAAGCACTTCAGAGTAAACCCTAAATACCACCTGTTATCTTGGAACTAGAAAGATACAGCAGAAGGTAGTGTACCTGCCTTGCACATAGCAAGCCTGGATTGGATCCTGGGAATCCCATATGGTCCTCCAGCACCACCAGGAGTGATTCCCAAGTCAGAGCCAAGAGTAAGCCCTCAGCATTGACAGATGTGGCCAAAAAACTAATTAAAAAGCCTCAGGAGCCCCTCCAAACAAGTCATCAGTGTCTCTTACTCCTGGCTCTGCACTCGGTAATCACTCCTAGCAGAGTTCAGGGGACTATACGTGGTTCCTGGGATCAAACCTGGGTTTGATCTTCATGCAAGGCAACTGCCCTACCACTGTACTATTGCTCTGTCCCTCTTATTCATTTAATTTATTTATTTCTGGTTTTGAGACTACATGCAGCAGTGCTCAGGGTTTATTCCTGGCTCTATTTTCAGAAATCACCCCTGGCGTGTTACGAGTTCATATGGCATACATGGCATATTGGGGGAATCTGGGTCAGCTATGTAAAAGGCAAGTGCCCTACCCACTGTACATAACTTAGTTCCATCTCTTTTGACCTTTTTTTTTTGTTTGTTTGTTTTTGTTTTCAAATCACACCAACAGGCACTCAGGGGTTACTCCTGACTCTGTGCTCAGAAATCGCTCCTGGCAGGCATGGGGGACCATATGGGATGCCGGGATTTGAACCACCATCCGTTCTGATCTGCTGCATGCCAGGCAAACGCCCTTCCGCTGTGCTATCTCTCTGGCCCCTCTTTTGACCATTTTTAAATTGAGTTGTTTTGATAAAATGCCATGTCGTTGCCTTACCTCCATGCTATCTCTCCAGCCCCATAGTCCACCTTGTTTTAAGATCCTTAAGTACAACCTTAAATTCTGCAGGTCCACTTCTGTTAAGGAGTCCACAGAGTGCTTTGAATGATGCACAAGCAACAATCTTTGGCAGTTCTTGGGGAAGTCGGATCCTAGGCTCCCTTCTACTCCATGCTTTACGACATGGTGCCAGAGAACACAGTTGGCAGGAGTCACTGTTGGTGGACACATGTTATCAGGAGGCAGAGGAAAGGCGGGAAAACCTGGCAGAGACTGTAGAGCTTTTACTGGGTCTTCCAAGGGAAAGACAAAGCAAGTAGGAGGAACTAATTTGATGAGCATTGGATAAATTCTTGCCTTGTACCTGGCCAATTCTTGTTTGATTCTCAGTATAACATATAGTCTCCTAAATCTTACCAGGAGTGATCCCTGATAACAGAACTAGGAGTAAGCTCAAGCACAACTGGCAGGGCCCAACATGTTTTCCTTACAAAATGATGTCCCTCCTTGTTCAGAACCCAGCACCCCACATTCCCTCCTCTTATGGACCTGAGTCAAATCCTTGACTCTCCTTAAGGGTCCTCATTCCTGTCCCTGTTGATGGGTACATATGGGACCTTAGCACAAGCATTTTAACTTCACCTATGTATTTCTGAATAAAGTGGGTGAGGAAATTAATTATGCAAGAACCTATTAAGAGCATCACAAAAAGAATAAACATGGGGTCAGAGCCATAGCACAGCAGTAGTCCACCTTGTTTTAAGATCCTTACATGCAGGGGCCGGGCGGTGGCGCTAAAGGTAAGGTGCCTGCCTTGCCTGCGCTAGCCTTGGACGGACCGCGGTTCGATCCCCCGGTGTCCCATATGGTCCCCCAAGCCAGGAGCAACGTCTGAGCACATAGCCAGGAGTAACCCCTGAGCATTACCGGGTGTGGACCAAAAACCAAAAAAAAAAAAAAAAAAAAAAAGATCCTTACATGCAGCTAACTTGGAACCGACCTGGGTTCGATCCTTGGTGTCCCATATGGTCCGCCAAGCTAGGAGCGGTTTCTGAGCACGTAGCCAGGAGTAACCCCTGAGTGTCAACAGGTGTGGTCCAAAAAGAAAAAAAGAAAAAGAATAAATAGTAGCCTAGCCAAGGCAGTTATCCAGGATGATTGTTTGAAACATTGTTCTTACTGGGAGGTGGAATATTTTTATTCCTGCAAACTGGCCTTCACCTGTTGCAGCATCCCCCAGATGACCGCTGATCTATTGTTCCCTTTGGGACATACACAGTCCACCTTGTTTTGTTTTGTTTTGCTTTCTGGTTTTGGGTCACACCCGGCAATGCTCAGGCATTGCTCTTGGCTTTACATTCAGAAATCGCTCCTGGCAGGCTTGGGGGACCACATAGAATGCCGGGATTCGAACCACTGTCCTTCTGCATGCAAGGCAAACGCCTTATCTCCATGCTATCTCTCCAGCCCCATAGTCCACCTTGTTTTAAGATCCTTAAGTACAACCTTAAATTCTGCAGGTCCACTTCTGTTAAGGAGTCCACAGAGTGCTTTGAATGATGCACAAGCAACAATCTTTGGCAGTTCTTGGGGAAGTCGGATCCTAGGCTCCCTTCTACTCCATGCTTTACGATGTGGCTTACACCAGTACCTTAAGGCAGTGTTGAACTGCTGGCTCCCTTCTTATCTGTCTTAACTGATGCTTCCCTTGAGCCAGAGTGATAGCACAGCAGTAAGGCATTTGCCTTGCATGCAGCCAACACAGGACAGACCCTGGTTCAAATCCTGGTATCCCAAATGGTCCTCGAGCCTGCCAGGAGTGACATTGCCGTGCAGAGTCAGGAGTAACCCCTGAGCGCAGCCGGGTATGAGCAAAAACCAAAAACAAACAAGCAAACAAACAAACAAAAAAAAAACCCTGATGTTTCCCTATGAGGAAGTTAGTCTGAGAACATTCTCTTAAAGACCCTACTGATATTTGGGTCAGACAGCTCTGGTTAACAGAAAGAAGAGAAAGAGGAAGAGAAGAAGAGGAAAAAGAAGAAGAAAAAGAAATCTGTCCTGGGGCCACAGAGATGGCACAGCGGTAAGGTGTTTGCCTTAGATGCAGAAGGACAGTGGTTGTGAAAAGTTCGAAAGTCCTAATTTAGTTACCCGGCGCAGAGAAATGAAGAGGCTTATGAGTTCCAGCAGATGCTTTAAAAAGTGCTTTTAATACTGACCATTATGAATGGTCAGGGTCTATGAATTCCCACCAGAACCAAAGACCTCATGGGTCCCTCGTTACCCCCTTATATAGGATGGGAAGTGGGAGGGGAAGAAGAGTCCTTGAGGGCTGGACTTCCGCTACAATAACACCAATGATTCGTGAGGTAGGGGTAGAGGTGGGGCCGAGGCAGTGACGACTTCCTTAAGGGTGGGGCCAAAGCCGTGACAACTTCCCTAAAGGGCGGGGCACCCACCAAGGTTGGTGGGGGGGGGGGCTGATTTCCCTTTTCAATCCCCACTTCTTGTACTGGAGGCTTCTAATCCTAGAAGCCAATGTGATTTTGGGGCCTTTACTTTTTGATATTACTGGTTATAATTATTTGCATGAGCTAACCCTGCATGGGCCAATGGCTACCAGAAGTAAAAAGGCTTAGGAGGGGCCCCAGTAGGAGTATTAGATAGGGGAGAATTCCATTCCATAAAGACCATAAGGGACCATTTAATAGCTTTGTATCTTGGCCAGCTACTCTTGATGGTGCTTGATTCTGTCCCACACATTTGAAATTAACTTTTGTGAGAGTTTGTTATTTCTGTTTAGCCCTGCTAGTTTTGCTTTTCCAGTTACCAATTTTCCTGCAACTTTTGAGCCCTACCAGTAGAGTGCTCAGACCTAGGAGTGCCTAAGAAATGTATGCTAGGCAGAGGGATGGGCTCTGTTCCTGGGATGATGTTAATGTTGGGGAGCACTAATGCTGGGATGCATAAGCCAAATTTTTACCACATATTTATATCCGTTTCGGAGGTAAATACCCTGGGCTAGAGGGATTAGGCAGGACTTTTGAGCACTGAGTACCTTTTACCTGACCCAGGTTTACAGATTTGGTGCTGTTATGAATAGCAAACAGAAGATTTAAAGCTAAACGGGATTACCTTTTGACATAAGTACAGCTAGAAGAAGCAAAGGTTAGATTACCTAGTGAGACAGGGACAGCCAGAGGCCAATTTCCCCCACCCCCAAGAGGGAGTTAAAGGCTGAGGTTTTGCTTTACACACCCATTCCGGCTCCCCCAAACACACACATGGGAAGTAGAGGACCGGAGGTAAGCAGTTCGAGCCCTTCCTTAGCAAGTGCCAGGGAGAGCATTTTCAGAGTTAGTGAGTGCATTAGGGCTGAAGTGTGCCCGCCGGACCCGTATCTTGAGAGGATTCTCAGTGTGCTTCACTTTTCAGGTTTTAGATGGAAGGCGTGAACCCAGGAAGCATGCAGTTCACCTTGACAGCAGTTCTTCTCACATAGGCTGTGAATTCCACAACGAAAATAAGGAGGTTTCTGCTTTCTTTTCTTCATTTCTGCAACTTAAACAGCTGTTGGGGTAGAGAGCCCTAAACTTCAGTTGCCTTTCCTGCACTGGGTTAGACAGAGATGAAGAAATTTTATTTTTATTAATGACTGTTTTACTTTTTAACATTACCAAGAGAAGCATAATTTTTGCTACCTGCTTTAACCTCTGGGATAGATAGGCATAATGTTATTCTTAGTAGTTAACTTGGCTTATTAATTTCTGCGGCCTTTATTTTCCCCTTATAGTTTTTTTTTCTTTGATGACCATTTTGCTTTAGAGATTTTATTACCCTAGAAGTTATTAGAGGGAACGTGGTCGAAGATCAATCTTCTGTAGCTACTTCAGGCTGACAGGGGACTGCAGTTTCAATCTTTAGATAGGGTGAAATCTCATATTTCCCTAAAGGAGCAGTTAACTGGTTCACTTTTGCAGTTTTAACACCTGAAAAGGATTAGATTAATTATACAGGGGAATATTACTTAACCCACTCAGGCCTTGGAGCAGTAAATAGCACAACTTGAATGGCACAGCTGTTCTTATTGTCTGTAATGATAGCACAAATTAATTAACAGAAAACAAAGCATTATAGCATTATGAATAAACACAGTTTTGAGTTACTTCAGTTAGACTAACATTTGCATTTACAATTTATGATTTGGTTTAATACAACTAGTAAGAGCATTTTTACATAAGTTACTTCAAAGAAGTGGGTTTTAAATTAGGCCCACTAGAATTTTAATTAGCTACCAAAAATGGTTTTTCTCTCCACCTTTACCTTGTACCTTACCCGGTATTTGAATAACTTGGCTTTTTTTTCTTTGCACATATACAGCACTGTTGGAGAAATCTCCATCTGGGGCACCCCCATTACTTACAGAGCTTTTCTGAGGATAGGTTGTAGACACAGCAGGGTTTTTCATGTTAGTCACTCAGGTTTGGCTGATGAGTTGGTCGGTTCAGCATGAGGTTCTTCTGGCTGGGCATCTCACCCTCTGCAGGAATTTTTAGAGGTGACTTGTCTGTTCCACTCCTCTCCAGGTTTGGAAGAGACTGACCTCGAATTCTCTTCTGAGCTTGAGGGAGAGAGCAGGGCCCACAGGCTGTGATAATCTTCTAGGAAAATCTTCAATTTCCTTACTCAGGCCATTTATTTCAGTTTCTCGCCGGTGCCTGCTTGTCACACCGCCTCAACTCCAATTATTCCTCTGAAAGAGGGCTTTGGGGTTCCCTTACTAATTTTTTTTTGATTTTCTGTTTGCATGAGGACTACTCCCCATGCAGAGAGAAAAGCCATTTGCTTGTATTCTGTGCAAAGCAACATGATGCCATGACATAAATGGTACTAAAAGGTTCTGGGAGAAGAGAAAAAGCAAATATTACTTAAATTACTTAGATAATTTTAGAATTTTTTTTTTTCTGCAACGAAACATTTTATACATTTTTAAATAAAACCATGACCAATTTTATAAAACCTCCTGTGATACAAATATTAATGTTCTTGGTAACATATAATGAAAAATTGCAAAATAATATTTTAATTATGCTTAATTCTAAATATAGAAATTCACTTAGTTTTCTAAACAGAAAACACCAGGAATTTACGTTACACAAATTAATGTTGAAAACCAGAAAGAATGAATACTTACTACTTTTGGTAGAACATGCTTAAAAACATTTACATTTTTTTAACCTAGAGACATATTAATAATTATTTAGATTGATTATACACATTTTTTATTACACATTTTTAATTTCTTTTACACCACTTTCCTTTTTGCATGCAAGGCAAACGCCCTACCATTTGGCTCCTTCTCTTTTTCCTCCCCTTTTTTTTTTTTTTTTTTTTAAGCTTCGCCACTCATTCTTTTGCAGTGGTTCTGCTGCTAAAAATTTTCACGTGCACCGAAAAACAAACAAAAATAACAACAGTAATTTGCAACATTTTCTTATTAATTTTTTTAAGAAACCTTTAAGTTAGAAATTTAAATGCTTAAAAAAAAATTTTTTTTTGACTTCCAAACCATTTGCTAGATTTATCTTTGATATGTAAATGACCTACATTCCTCAGCCAGGTGGAGCTGGGAGGACAATAGTTTGCCCTGGGGCGTGGTGAATTTCTTCACCACGTGGTGAGTTAAAAAGCATTTTTTTTTTTTCCGGCTAGAAAAAAAACGGCCAGTTGCTCTTTTTGGCCTGAACGCATGGCAGGATAGTTGGGGAATTGCAAAGTTCAGAAATTCTCCAGGAAAATTTATTCCCGATGGCCATTTGAGAAATCTGGGATTTGCAATTTCCAACACCCCCCCGCCAAGTCCCTAGCGTGGACCTTGCACGCGCCAGCTTCCTGGTTGGGTGGGGAGCGGGTTAGGCGGGTTTCGGGCGCCCTCTCGCCGCGCCGCGGGCGGCGGGGGTTGCGCGTTTCGCTGCTGGGACGACTGACGGGCGAGGGAGACGCGGGCTCACCAGCGGTCGGCCCCTTTCCCCAGGGGTCGGCCCTTGAGAGGGGGGTCGGGCTTGCGTCCCGTGGTCAGACCAAAAAAAAAAAACATAGAACACACAGACAAGAAACAGACAGACAAACAGACAGCGTGGCGCCACAAATAACCAAGCAAAATGCGTTCAAGTAATCTCTGCATTCCACAATAAATCCTAGACAGACAACTATGCCAGTGACCAAGTTCTTGAGCTCCACAAATCACAAGCAGACAACCTCTCTAGCAGCAGCGGGAACGTCTTCCCGCCGCTCTTACTGAACCCCTGGGGTACCACCAGGGTCGTGACCTAAGCAGCCAAAGTTCGTCAACCTCTTGCCCACCTGGTATACGCATCAGATGGGGAACCACACACACCTGGAAACGCATCAGGTGGAAGATTCCTTAGTCACCCGGGGGGACTCTAACCCCCCTATGAAACAAAATCTGCTTCTACTCGGTTTCCACATCGAGTAAAGAGCTTAAGCCACCACAAACTCAGACAGACATGAAGCAAAGCGCGCGCTTTCACACACACACATACACATCAGAACTCACCAGACACCTATTCATAACTCCGTGCCGGGCAGAATGAGGACTCCTGGCTGGCTCGCCAAAATGAAAAGTTCGAAAGTCCTAATTTAGTTACCCGGCGCAGAGAAATGAAGAGGCTTATGAGTTCCAGCAGATGCTTTAAAAAGTGCTTTTAATACTGACCATTATGAATGGTCAGGGTCTATGAATTCCCACCAGAACCAAAGACCTCATGGGTCCCTCGTTACCCCCTTATATAGGATGGGAAGTGGGAGGGGAAGAAGAGTCCTTGAGGGCTGGACTTCCGCTACAATAACACCAATGATTCGTGAGGTAGGGGTAGAGGTGGGGCCGAGGCAGTGACGACTTCCTTAAGGGTGGGGCCAAAGCCGTGACAACTTCCCTAAAGGGCGGGGCACCCACCAAGGTTGGTGGGGGGGGGGGGCTGATTTCCCTTTTCAGTTGGAATCCCGGCATCCCATATGGTCCCCCAAGCCTGCCAGGAGCGATTTCTGAATGTAGAGCCAGGAGTAAGCCCTGAGCACAGCTGGGTGTGACCCAAAAACCAAAACCAAAACCAAAAACAAAAAGAAAAGAAAAGAAAAGAAAAGAAAAGAAATCTGTCCTGTAGTGGGATATAAGGAAACATAGTAAGTAAAAGAACAACCAATAGTCGAAGTCATGGGAAATGAGATTGTTTATCAAACTGAGCTTATAAGGGGGAGCGGGGTTAGGAGGGGTCCTTGGGACACTAGTGGAGGTTAGTGGACACTCTGATGGGTCTGGTGTTGCAATGATGTATGCATAAAATGTGTTAGAAATCCTAGTATCTCAATGAAAAAGGTGTTTTAAAATTAAATGCAAATTGAGACTGCCAAGAAAGTAAAGCAGGTAAGATACTTGCCTTGCACATAGCTGACCTGGGTTTGATCCCAGACATTGAATATGGCCCCAAATAGTATCTGGAGTGATGTCTGAACACAGAGCCAGGAGAAAGACCTGAGCACAGTCATGAGCACACCCCAAACCCCCAAAATAAATAAATAAAAATAAAAATTAAAATTAAAGAATCAGAGTGCACGTTGTAGTCATTGTGATCAGCCATGCATCACACGCAACTTTAGGCTACACAGACATCCCAAAAGAGAAGTTAATTAGAGATGGAATATTCATGCTGTTTCAGGGAAAGAGATGGTGATTTGGAGCCACCCAGATCCTAATCACATTCGGTAATTTTCAGCAGTTACCATGGCTTTACATTCAATGGACTCTGGGTTCAATCCTCAACACCCAAACCAAACAAACTAGAAGAGTATTATTGGAAATGAAATGAATTAAAAAGACCAAATTTTGGCTAAAATATCAAGAAAAAAACAGGGACTACCTTAGACTGGACTGATAATACAGTAGATAGGGCACTTGCCTTGAGCACAACCCAATCCCCCCTGCAAGGCGTGATCCCTGATCAGAGAGCCATGAGTAAGCCCTGAGCAGGTTGGGTGTGGTCTAAAAGCAAAAAATGAAACCAAAAGGCACATGTGCTCCTGGGGCCTCTGCACATGATGCTCAAAGGCTTAAGTTGCTGGCATCTTCTCTTTTGAGATGTGGTTCTCTACTTTTACTATGAGATGTGTGGGACATTCTCTTGAAAGGTAAAAGAAATGAAATAATTTTTCTCTGCAGCTTCTGGAGGACTTGCCCTTGACCAAAAGGTACATTTTAACTGTTGAGCTTCAGGAGGACCCCACCCTCTCCTAAATTCCAAGGACTTGCCCTTGACATTTTGGCTGTTGCAAACCTTGTGACTTCTGGTTATTTAAATCTTGCAAAAATGTAACTGAGCAAATGTCAAGTGTCAGTACTCCCTGAAATGACCACCCTACCTGAAATGGACCACCCTACCGTAATTTTCCACTGTCTGAAAAACTATATCAAGGCTTGTTAAATCTGGTTCCGAGCTCTCATCCTCTGGGAAAGCCCCTGCATGCTTGTATAATAAAACCCCTTGCTTTTGCGTGGTCTCTGCCTCTTGGAGTCATTAGAGGGGTGCGTGTGGAGTTCCCGACCTTATCACTCTTCACCTTTGGAGAAGCCCACTCTGTCTTGGACTTTCTCTCCTTTCTCAAAATTTCCAAATAAAACCTGTTTTTACTTTTTTTTTTTTTTTTAAGAAATACCAAATAGGGGGGTGGGGAAAAAAAAGAAAAAGAAATACCAAATAAACCATTCTAGAAACTGAGTTTGAAAAGAGGCAGGTAAAAAAAAAAAAAAAAAATGAAAATAGGGGGCCGGAGAGATAGCATGGAGATAAGGCATTTGCCTTGCATGCAGAAGGACAGTGGTTTGAATCCCGGCATCCCATATGGTCCCCCCCCCAGCCTGATTACTCCTGGCTACCTGCTCAGAAATAGCCCCTGGCAGACATTGGGAGGGGGGGAAACCATATGGGACTTCAGGATTCAAACCAATGACCTTCTGCATGAAAGGCAAACACCTTACCTCCATGCTATCTCTCCGGCCTTATGCTAGGAGCGATTTCTGAGTGAAGAGCCAGGAGGAACTCCTGAGAGCTGCCAGGTGTGACTCAAAAACAAAACAAAAAACAAAACAAAACAAAACAAAAAAAAAATTGGGGGCCGGAGAGATAGCATGGAGGGTAAGGCATTTGCCTTTCATGCAGAAGGTCATCGGTTCGAATCCCTGCGTCCCATATGGTCCCCCGAGCCGGCCAGGAGCGATTTCTGAGCATGAAGCCAGGAGTAACCCCTGACTGCTGCTGGGTGTGACCCAAAAACCAAAAAAAAAAAAAAAAAAAAAAATTGGGGCCGGAGAGATAGCACAGAGGCCTGCCAGGAGCTATTTCTTTTTTTTTTTTTTTTTTTTTTTTTTGGTTTTTGGGCCACACCCGGCGTTGCTCAGAGGTTACTCCTGGCTGTCTGCTCAGAAATAGCTCCTGGCAGGCACGGGGGACCATATGGGACACCGGGATTCGAACCAACCACCTTAGGTCCTAGATCGGCTGCTTGCAAGGCAAACACCGCTGTGCTATCTCTCCTGGCCCCAGAGGCTATTTCTGAGCAGATAGCCAGGAGTAACCCCTGAGCACCGCTGGGTGTGGCCCAAAAAACAAAAAACAAACAACAACAACAACAACAAAAAGGGGCAGGTCAATAGCTAGTCCTTCCAGTGCTACTGTCTGAGTGGGAGATAAGATCAGGTATCTCTGGTGGCTGAGGACTTACTCAGTATTTGTCATTGGGAAACTGGTTGCTGACATCTCCAGATCACTTGTACTGTAAACACTCTGCCCAACTGGACTGGCTGCTCTGGCTGGCTGGCTCTCTCTCTCTCTCTCTCTCTCTCTCTCTCTCTCTCTCTCTCTCTCTCTCTCTCTCTCTCTCTCTCTCTCTCTCATTTTTGGACCACATCCAGCTCTGGATGGCTGGCTCTCTCTCTCTCTCTCTCTCTCTCTCTCTCTCTCTCTCTCTCTCTCTCTCTCTCTCTCTCTCTCTCTCTTTCTCTCTCATTTTTGGACCACATCCAGCTCTGGATGGCTGGCTCTCTCTCTCTCTCTCTCTCTCTCTCTCTCTCTCATTTTTGGACCACATCCAGCTCTGGATGGATGGCTCTCTCTCTCTCTCTCTCTCTCTCTCTCTCTCTCTCTCTCTCTCTCTCTCTCTCTCTCTCTCTCTCTCTCTCTCTCTCATTTTTGGACCACATCCAGCAACTTACTACTTGCTCTACACTCAGGAAAAACTACTAGCAGTTCTCAGGGGAACATATGAGATGTAGAAGAAACCCTGGTCGGCTGCATCCAAGTCAAGTACCCTAGCAGCTGTATTATCACTCTGCCCCTACCCCACCCACCCCACTCCTGCGTGATCTCTCTTGAACTCATAGTCCTTGCAGTCTCCCTTTACTTGCAACTTTCTTTTTTCTTTCTTTTTTTCTTTTTTGTTTTTGGTCACTCCTGGTAAGGTGCTCAGGGATTACTCCTAGCTCTGTGCTCAGAAACTATTCCTGGCAGGCTTGGAGGACCATACAGGATGCTGGCATTCAAATCTGAGTTGGCTTCGTGCAAGGCAAACACCCGATCCTCTGTGCAATTGCTCCAACCCCATCTTTCTCTGTCCTTGCATCTTTCTAAGTTAGGGTCAGTAAGAATTGTCTTGATTCGCCAAAAATAAACTAAGTTAAAATAAAATTAAAGTAAAAAAAATAATAATAAAATAAAATAAAATAAAAGTACAAACTAGGGGCCTGAGTGATAATGCAGTGGGCAGGGCATCTGTCTTGCATGGAGCCTCCCCAAATCTTCTCCTCCAGGAGTGAATCATGAACACAGAGCTAGGAGCAAACCCTGTGCACAATCAGGTATGTGCCACTCCCACCCCACCCCACCCCAAGTTACTGAACAGCTGAGAAGAGGAAATCTATGAGCTGGAGCACACACTTTTTATGCTGGTATCTTGGGAATCCACCCCTGACATTGTCTGGTCCCCCAGCACGGGATTGTGCTCTCCCACCAAAAAAGTTACACAGATCATGGAACCAGAGTGGTAGTACAATGGATATAGAGTATTTGCCTTGCACATAACTGACTTTGCCTTGATCCCCAACACAAAACATGGTCCATGTCAATATTAGAAGGGAATAATAGAATGTATGTTTAGAATTAACTGCTGTTTCACTTCTGAAACCTTGCTTTGCTTTAGACATTGGGACATAAACGGGGCATTCCAAGAAATACCAGGATGGTCAGATAGTTTAAGTAAGCCAGCAGTAAACTAAGGAATCTAATTGTATCCGGGGACTAATAATATCCAGGAACCTGAGGACACCCAAATAGAATGCAGGTCACATGCAGGCACCCAAATAGAATCTGGGCCTTAAGTTTATCTAGCCAGCAAAATCTATTAAATCTATCTAGCTCATACCTGAGTCCTTTCTTCATTAACCAGATTACCCCTAAGCAATGATGTAATGTGTAGCCAATCCATTCTAAAATTGTATACAAAGCAAGAAACGTAGGGGCTGGAACAGAGAGAGACACAAGTGGTAGGGACAGACCATGGTTCCAAGCCAGGAGCGATTTCTAAGTGCATAGCCAGGAGTAAATCCCTGAACATCACCGGGTGTGCCCCCCCCAAAATAAAAAGAATGTAATATGGGCCAGCAGCATACCTGCGAGAGGTGCAGCCCCAGAATACTGGTATTTTACTTTATTTTTATTTTTTTGATTTTTTGGGTCACACCCAGCAGTGCTCAGAAGTTACTCCTGGCTCTATGCTCGGGAATCGCTCCTGGCAGGCTTGGAGGACCATATGGGGGTGACAGAATTTGAACCACCTTCTGCATGCAAGGCAAAAGCCTTACCTCCATGTTATCTCTCGGTCCCCCGAAATACTGGTAGTGTTAAAATAAACTCCTTTGCTAATTTTGCAGTACTGTTTCATCTCTTCATGGTTTTTGTGGGGCCCGATCTCGAGTCTGGCTGCTAGCAATAGGAGTGAGCCTGAGTGCAGAGTCAGAAGAAAGCCCTAAAGACCATGGAATATGACCACCAATAAAATTTTCTTTAAACAAAGCAAAAAATGAGAATACAACACTAGCCTAGAAATAAGTCCTCCAGGCCTGGCATTAGAGTGCTCTGAACTTTCACTTTGTCTCCTTGCTAATTGCATCATTGACAAGATCAATACTGTTCAAGTGTAAACGAATGTTTACTGTTTACACATTTATTTCCCTTCCCTGTTGAGTTCATTCTTTTTTTTTTTTTTTGTTTTTGGGCCACACCTGGTAACGCTCAGGGGTTACTCCTGGCTATGTGCTCAGAAGTTGCTCCTGGCTTGGGGGACCATATGGGACACCGGGGGATCGAACCGCGGTCCATCCAAAACAATCATACTTTTTTTTTCTTTTTTTTTTTTTTACATTTTGGGCCACACCCAGCCGAGTTCAGGTTTTTTTTTGTTTTTATTTTTTTTGGTTTTTGGGCCATACCCAAAGGTGCTCAGGGGTTACTCCTGGCTGTCTGCTCAGAAATAGCTCCTGGCAGGTACGGGGGACCCTATGGGACACCGGGATTCGAACCAACCACCTTTGGTCCTGGATCGGCTGCTTGCAAGGCAAACACCGCTGTGCTATCTCTCCGGGCCCTCAAGAAATGAGGTCTAAATGATGAACACTGAATTATTTATGCTCTATTTCTATAATCTTTTTTTTTTTTTTTGGTCATACCAGGCAGTGTTCAGGGGTTACTCCTGGCTCCATACTCAGAAATTGCTCCTGGCAGGCACGGAGGACCATATGGGATGCTGAGATTTGAACCAATGACCTTCTGCATGAAAGGCAAACGCCTTACCTCCATGCTATCTCTCCGGCCCCTGTTGAGTTCTTTCTTACGAAAGGCTATGAAAGAGATAGTGGTCCTTGAACCATGCACGGAAAAATGGGAGAATGAATCATCAATAGCTTTCAAGATGTCACCAAGTCTGGAGAAGCCAAATCCTGTGACTTGTGACTACAAACCAGCCACGGCCAATAAATAAGAAATCTAAATTCCTTGAATTGATTGAAACCCTGCCTTGAGACCAAGATCTCATGAGGCCTTGGATTTGAGCCTTTGCTGTCTTCTTTGCCAGAGCAAATAAACTTTTCCCCCTTTCCCAGAACTGTGTTCTGTCATTTACTTGAAGGCACTAGGCGACAGGGAGATTCAATATCACTGGGACAAGGATGGACAAGGCTGCGGACAGAGAGGTAGAATCCTGGTATGTATATTGAGAAAAACGTTGTCTGGCACTTCATTCAGCAACAAATATCTTTGAGACTGCAGGATCCAACCGAGGAGCCAGAAAACCATTGAGATGCAAAATTCCAGGCCCAGAGCTAGGCTGGACTCCTTGGGAAGACCTTTCATAGCTTCAATTTTACCACCTCCTGAGCAATCACCCTAACAACAGACTGGGGGGTTCAGTTTGGGAAAACTATATAAGCTTGGTAGAGGAAAAGGCATTAAATTGCCAACATTTTTCCTTAGATATGTTCTTTCTTACTTGTGGGTGCATTTCTTTATTTTATTTTATTTTATTTTATTTTATTTTATTTTATTTTATTTTATTTTATTTTATTTTATTTTGTTTTTGGTTTTTGGGTCACACCCGGCGGTGCTCAGGAGTTACTCCTGGCTGTCTGCTCAGAAATAGCTCGTGGCAGGCACAGGGGACCATATGGGACACCGGGATTCGAACCAACCACCTTTAGTCCTGGATCGGCTGCTTGCAAGGCAAACACCGCTGTGCTATCTCTCCGGGCCCTCTTTTTTATTTTTATTTTTTTATTTTTTTAAAAATATGGGACGCTTCACGAATTTGCGTGTCATCCTTGCGCAGAGGCCATGCTAATCTCTGTATCGTTCCAATTTTAGTATATGTGCTGCCGAAGCAAGCACAAGGTTCATTTCTTCATTCTGGGCAATGGCCCACACATCCAACTGTGGATGTATACTTGGCTTTCTATTCTGGACAAGTCAAGTTCTCTCAAAGCCTGTATCTTTTCTTACTCTTCCTTTATTTTTATTATTATTATTATTATTATTTTTTTTTTTGGTTTTGGGGCCACACCCTGCGGTGCTCAGGGGTTACTCCTGGCTGTCTGCTCAGAAATAGCTCCTGGCAGGCACGGGGGACCATATGGGACTCCGGGATTTGAACCAACCACCTTTGGTCCTGGGTCGGCTGCTTGCAAGGCAAATGCCGTTGTGCTATCTCTCCGGGCCCTCTTCCTTTATTTTTTAAATACACTTGTTTTATTTCATTGCTTATCTCCTAAAATTCTTTTTCTTGGGTTAAGGTCTTGAGTAAGATTTAGGACTGACTTTTCTTTCCTGCAAAGCCCAATTTCTCACTCCAACCTGAGTTCCATGGCTTCTGAGAAATTATTTTTGTTAATGAGTCAACTGCTGGTAACAGACTGGAGGGAAAAAGGTGGCATTTGGAGACCAGAGAGATAGCACAGCAGTAGGTTGTTTGCCTTGCATGCGTGAGCCTGCCAGGAGAGATTTCTGAGCACAGAGCCAGGAGTGACCCCCCCCCCCCAAAAATACTACCCAATCATACTATTTTTACCCAACTTCTTTGTCATATTCTTCCCTGTTAGCTCACTTTTTTGAGGGGTGGGGGGTGGGGAGTTGGGCCATACCTGGCAATGCTCAGGGATTATTCCTGGCTCTATGGTCAGAAATTACTCCTGGCAGGGCCAGAGAGATAGCATGGAGGTGGTGTGTTTGCCTTGCGTGCAGAAGGACCGTGGTTCGGATCCCGACATCCCACATGGTTCCCCAAGCCTGCCAGGAGCAATTTCTGAGCACAGAGCCAGGAGTAACCCCTGAGCGCTGCTGGGTGTGACCCAAAAACCAAAAAAAAAAAAAAAAAAAAAAAAAAGAAGAAGAAATTACTCCTGGCAGACTTGCAGGACCATATAAAATCTCAGGAATCAAATGAGGGTTGGTTTCATACAAGGAAATGACCTAACCTCTCTGCTATTGCTCTGGTCCAGTTAGCTCACTCTTGACCAGATCTGGATCCCAAATCCAGCACTAGATGATTTCCCTTTGTGGTATGCAAATTATAAATCGTCATTTTGCTCAACTTTCTGTGAATTTCCTTGTACCAGCAAACATTTTTAGACTGAGAAATGCTTCATTATGTTATTTGTACCCCAAGACCACTGAAAACAGGAAATTTCCAAATCCATTCCTTTGCTTTAAGTCTCATAATGTCACCTTGGGATTTTCCTGTCTTGTTACACTGTCTGCTACATGGAGAGTGAGTTTACCCACATGTGCCATAAAAGGCTCTTAGTATTTATCTTTTCTTTTTTTCTTTTTTTTCTTTTTGGATCACACCCGGCAGTGCTCAGGGGTTACTCCTGGCTCTATGCTCAGAAATCACTCCTGGCAGGCTCGGGGGACCATATGGGATGCCAGGATTCGAACCAATGACCTGCATGAAAGGCAAATGCTTTACCTCCATGCTATCTCTCCGGCCCCTATTTATCTTTTCTGAAAAGGCTCTTTTTGTTTTGTTTTGTTTTGTTTGTTTTTGGGTCAAACCCATCAGCGTTCAGGGGTTTCTCCTGGCTCTGTGCTCAGAAGTCGCTCCTGGCAGGGATCATATGGGATACCAAGGATTGAACCCTGGTCTATCCTGGGCGGTGGCGCTAAAGGTAAGGTGCCTGCCTTGACTGCGCTAGCCTCGGATGGACCGCGGTTCGATCCCCCGGCGTCCCATATGGTGCCCCAAGCCAGGAGCGACTTCTGAGCGCATAGCCAGGAGTAACCCCTGAGCGTCACCGGGTGTGGCCCAAAAACCAAAAAAAAAAAAAAAAAAAAAAAAAAAGAAATAGCTCCTGGCAGGCACAGGGGACCATGTGGGACACCGGGATTCGAACCAACCACCTTAGGTCCGGGATCGGCTGCCTGCAAGGCAAATGCAGCTGTGCTATCTCTCTGGCCCCTTGTTTTTGTTTTTGTTTTGGGACCACACCTGACTGTACCTGGGGATTACTCCTGGCTCTGTGCTTGAAGATCATTCCTGCCAGTACTCAGGAGACTGCATGGGATGCCAAAGATCAAATCAGGGTTGGCAGTATGCAAGGCAAGATCCTTAAACCTCAAAAGATCTCTCCATTCCCATTTCATTGTTTTTTTTTTACAACCAATGAAACTGGGAACCAGAGGTAAACTTGGTGGGAGTGAGTGACTGTAGCCGGGGAACTTAAATATAGAAAGTCTGAAGAGAGGGGAATGCACAGGTACAGAAAGCACAGGGTAATTTTGGACTAGCACAGCTGTTTTAATTGATGTTTTGTTAACTGAACAAGGACAAACAGACCAGAGATTTTTTTCCCTTGGTGGAGTTACTTTGAACCACTTAAAATAAATACGGGAGGGAGTTAAGATTCTTTTTTTTTTTTTGGTTTTGGGCCACACCTGGCAGTGCTCAGGGGTGACTCCTGGCTATCTGCTCAGAAATAGCTCCTGGCAGGCACTGGGGACCATATGGGACACCGGGATTCAAACCAACCACCTTTGGTCCTGGATCGGCTGCTTGCAAGGCAAATGCCGCTGTGCTATCTCTCCGGGCCCAAGGAGTTAAGATTCTTAATGCAAGAGCACAACTTTGTGAGGATGTCAGGATCTAAACTTTCATTTAGAAGTCAAACTATAACCTAGCTTTGCTGTGAACCTAAGTACAACCATGACAGGCTCAAGGCTTTTATTGTTTCTTTCAGTTTTGGGGCCATACCTGGCTGTGCTCAGGGATTACTCCTGGTTCTTCACTCAGAAATCGCTCCTGACAGGCTCAGAGGACCATATGGGATGCAGGGAATCGAACCTGGGTCCGTCCTAGGTCGGCTGCGTGCAAGACAAACGCCTTACCGCTGTGCTATCCCTCTGGCTCCTGACAGGCTCAAGTTTTTTTTTTTTGTTTTGTTTTTTTTGTTTTGTTTTGTTTTGTTTTGTTTTTTGGGCCACACCTGGTAATGCTCAGGGATTACTCCTGGCTATGTGCTCAGAAGTTGCTCCTGGCTTGGGGGACCATATGGGACACCAGGGGATCGAACCTTGGTCCGTCCAAGGCTAGCGCAGGCGAGGCAGGCACCTTACCTTTAGCGCCACCGCCCGGCCCCGCAGGCTCAAGTTTTAAGGAACAAAGACTAGGCCCAAAAGAACAGTCAGTTCCTGGAACCAGACCATAGGGGTGTGTACTTGGAAATACAGCAATGGACAGATGGCCAGGCAACCACACTCTGGGTCTGACAGAAATGACCACAGCACTCTGGATCTGGAGGTGCATGAGTTCCCCTCCTGAGCCTATAGCCCACCCTAGTTGTTTTTCTGATAAAACATATATCCTACAGCCAATGCTAGCTATTTGTCTGATGCAACTTTGTACTAAGAACCTATCATTTTAAAAATCAACTACCCAGAGGCAGGAATACCCTAAGTTCCCTATAAAAAGGGGGGCCTGTGAGTCCACCCTGGGTCTCTATTTCTTAGGAGGTGGTCAACACCAGCATGCTGAAAATAAAAGCTCCCTTGCCTTCTTGCAGTGCAATCTGTCTCATTCAGTCTTTGTGAGATAGGTCTTGAGTCTGTATTTAACAACTATGAGTTTGTTGTTGTGGTGGTGGTGGTGGTTTTGGGGCCACACTCAGCAATGCTCAGGGGTTACTCCTGGCTCTGCACTGATTGTGCTTAGGGAGACCATCTAGGATGCTGGGGCTCAAACCCTGGTTGGCTGTGTGCAGTGTAAATTCCTTACCTAATGCTCCAGCCCCAATTTCTTGAGCTTTTCAAGTGTGCAAGGAACTCAAGTGTGGCTTTAAGGAATGTCTTGTGGCTCTTGGACTTGGTGACAGAATCCAAGATTGTGAATGAAGCAAATGAAAAGAGTTTGTAGGAAGGTGGATGATCCCTCTCCAGAGCATCCCTGGAGCACAGACAGCATTCTCTGTGAACACAGAAAAGAAGCAAGAAGGGGTGAGAGAGAGAGAGAGAGAGAGAGAGAGAGAGAGAGAGAGATGAGAGGAGGGGAGGAGAGAGAGAGAGAGAGAGCGAGGAGAGAGAGAGAGAGAGAGAGAGAGAGAGATGGAGAGTCATTGGCCAGAGATGTGGGGGAGGCCTGGGTTCAAAAAAGAAAGGGAAAGGAATAGTTACAGAGTAGGCAGCATCTCTCTGATGCTTTATCTCTACCCCCTACTCCCAGCAGGCACAGCTCTGGTCACTATTCCAGGCCCCCCTGCAACTGTGCAAGTTTTTCCTTTATACCTTTATACATTTCCTTATATACAAGGGGCGTTCCAAGTCCACCTGCCTTACATCAACATTTCCAACATTTTATGTTTTGCTGATTTTTTTTGAATTATATGGAGAGTTATCCTCAGCAGTCAGGTGAAGGTCTGCAAAAGCCATGGTGGTTGTCAGCTGCATTTCACTTCTTTACTGTTTATTTAAAAGCTTCAAAGCCGAGAGACAGGTGTAGGAAGAAATGAAACAGTGCTTAAGGAACAAAACATTAACTTTGTGACTTTTTATAAAGCCTAGCCTAAGAAAGTGGAAAAAGAAAGACCCAGTGGTGTGCTGGATTTACTCCTGGCTCTGCTGTCATGGGTCGCTCTTGGTGAGCTCAGAGGACCATATGGGATTGCTGGGTATTGAACCACATGCAAGGCCAAGTGCCTTATCTGCAGTGCAATTGCTCTAATCCCTGCCCCCCCAACAGCCCCCATAAATCCTAAAATAATCCATTATACTAGTACACAATTGACTCTTGACTTCCAAATATTAAATTCATGTCCTAGGGGCCAAAACCCAAACTAAATATACCTAATAAACCTATACCCTACCAGTGATGGCTAAACCTTTTGAGCCCAAGTGCCCAAACTGGCGCACAAGGCCCAGTCCTTCTAATTCCCAGTCCGGCCCTGTTGCCAGGTGAGCCAGCCACCGCTGGCACGCATGCCATGGGTTCGCCATCGAGGTTAGACCCAAGGTTTCTGGAGTCCTCACACACAGCGAAATTGTGCTAGACTTGGAAATGGATGTTGCTTCTTTGTTAATAAGTCTAGACAAACCCAGAACAATTTTTTGGGGTTAGTTTTTAGACCATATTTGGTGGTGATAAGGATTTACTTCTGGATCTGTGCTCAGAGGTTATTCCTAGTGGGGTTACCAGGAATCAAACCTGGGTCAGCCTGTGCACAGCCAAGCCCTGCTTCACTATCTCTCCAGCCTTCTCTTAATTTAAGTTCTTTATTCATATTCAGAGGTGCTTACACCCAGCTGTGCTCTGAGGACCAACCCTTGCGAGTATTAGTATGAGCAAGACAAGCAAGCACCTAGATGTTGTATTCCAGGTTGTCAAGGATGGAAGCACTTGGCAAAGCTTACGCCAATCATTCCTTTTTTTTTGGGGGGGGGGGCACATCTGGCAATGCTCAGGGGTTACTCCTGGATCAACGCTCAGAAATCGCTCCTGGTAGGTTTGGGGGACCTATGGGATGCTGGGGATGGAACCCAGGTCTGTCCCTGGTTGGCCACGTGCAAGGCGAACACTCACCACTGCGCTGTCACTTTGGCCCAAGTCAGGAATTCTTTATTCACCTCATGATGACTGCACTTCACCCAAAGAAAGGCAAAGTGCAGCCCCAACACAGTCATTCCAGTTCTTTTAAAGTGTGGAGAATAGGGGCCGGGAAGGTGGCGCTAGAGATAAGGTGTCTGCCTTGTAAGCGCTAGCCAAGGAACGGACCGCGGTTCGATCCCCCGGTGTCCCATATGGTTCCCCCAAGCCAGGGGCAATTTCTGAGCGCTTAGCCAGGAGTATCCCCTGAGCGTCAAACGGGTGTGGCCCAAAAACCAAAAAAAAAAAGTGTGGAGAATAGTTTTAAAGAAGTCTGGGTCACTGGTATATTTTTCTCCCCTGTTCCCAAATAATTTAAAGAAAAAATTATTTAAAAGCACATATACTGGGCCTGGAGAGAGATAGCACAGCGGCGTTTGCCTTGCAAGCAGCTGATCCAGGACCAAAGGTGGTTGGTTCGAATCCCGGTGTCCCATAGGGTCCCCCATGCCTGCCAGGAGCTATTTCTGAGCAGACAGCCAGGAGTAACCCCTGAGCACCGCCGGGTGTGGTCCAAACCCCCCCCCCAAGAAAAAAGCACATATACTGGGGCCAGAGAGATAGCATGGAGGTAGGGCATTTACCTTGCATGCAGAAGGATGGTGGTTGGATTCCCGGCGTCCCATATGGTCCCCCGAGCCTTCCAGGAGTGATTTCTGAGCTTAGAGCCAGGAGGAACCCCTGAGCGCTGCCGGGTGTGACCCAAAAACAAAACTAAACAAAAAAAGCACATATACTATATAAATTCCCAAGTATTTGCCATCAACTTTAACAGACTTATTACTTTATGCCTTAAAAAAGGGGAATTTGCCAGCATGGAGGTTGGAGGAGACATGGATGAAAGAAGTTAAGATGCAGGGCAAGCTAAGAATGGCAAATGCTTAAATAGGTTTAAGATATAGGCCACACACATGATGGCCAGGGCAAATAAAACTGATATTTCCTGAAAAAAAAAAAAAAAAAAAAAGGAAGTAGTAACCAAAGAGATAGTACCAGTGCTTGCCTTGCTTATGGCCAACTCAGATTCAATTTCAGCACCATATATGGCTTTGCCATTACTGCCAGGAGTGGTTCCTGAGTTCCTAAGCACAGAACCAGGAGTAAACCCTGAGTACCAATGGTTGTAAGCCAATTAATGAAAACAAATTGATTATTGAGCCAGAGAAATTTTACAAGAGGTAAGGTGCTTGCCTTATATGTGGCTGACCCTGGTTCAAATCTTCATAACACATTTGGATCCATAACTGAGTACAGATAGGGATCAGTCTGAGCACAATGTCAAAAGTATTCTTTTTTTTTTTTTTTTTTTTTTTGTCATACCAGGCAGCGCTTAGGGATTACTCCTGGCTCTATGCTCAGAAATCACTCCTGGCAGGCTCGGGGAACCATATGGGATGTCAGGATTCGAACCACTGACCTTCTGCACGCAAGGCAAATGCCTTACCTTCATGCTATCTCTCTGGCTTCATCAAAAGTATTCTGAGTATGGTCAGGTATGCCCCCTTTGACAAATATTGCCTATCAAAATATTAAAAATACCAAATAATTCACTGAACACTCACACGAGTATTCACATACCAGAGGAACTATATTTTTTATAATTTCTTTTTTTGTTGTTTTTGGTTTGGGTTTTGGGCTACACCCAGAGGTGCTCAGGAGTTATTCCTGGCTTTGTGCTCAGAAATTGCTCCTGGCAGGCTCAGGGGACCATATGGGATTTCAGAAATTGAACCAGGGTCTGTCCTGGGCTGGCAGCGTGCAAGGCAAATGCCCTACCACTGTGCTATCACTCCAACCCATAATTTCTTTATTTAAGCACCATGGTTAAGAAAATATTTCTGGGGCCGGATAGATAGCCTGGCTTCCATGCAGAGAAATGGTGGTTCGATTCCCCACATCCCATAAGGTCCCCCGTGCCTGCCAGGGGCAATTTCTGATTGTAGAGCCAGGAGTAACTCCTGAGTGCTCGCCCCCCTAAAAAAAAAAAAAAAAAAAAAAAACCAGAAAAGAAAAAAGAAAATATTTCTAACTGGGTTTTAGCCATAAAATGCACACACCCACTTCACTAGTGTAACTTTTCCACCACCCCTGAGCACCGCCGGATGTGGCCCCCCCCCAAAAAAAAAAAGAAATACAACTTATCATCAGTGTCAAACCATTATGGTAAAGTTCACTATGGACACTGTACTTCATACTGTAAAATTGCTGCAAAACAACACTGGATCAATTTTGATGACAAGAAGATCAAAAAAGTCCCTAATACATTGGTGAAATCTACAGCAGCATACATCCTGTTTTATACTTCTTAAAGATCTACAATGAACACCAGATAATCATTTCACTTCCTTTTCGGTTGCTATTGATGCTCTAGGATTCTTTCCACAGGCATGATCAATGAATATGGATTGAAAATCATGGACCCCCAATGTGTTTCTTTGTATGATGGATTTATGTCTTAATTTCATTATTGCTCTAGGTCTCAGTTAATCATGAAATCTTACAATTTAATTTAGTCAAGGTTCACCTGAAAGAAAAATTTCTCATCATATTAATGTTGTTTTTCTTTCTAGGTATACTCATTTAACGACTTTCACTCTTTTTATTTTAACATCATTGCTTTATTTCCCTCAATTTAGGTTTTTTTTTTTGGTTTTGTTTTTTGTTTTTTGGGCCACACCCGGCGGTGCTCAGGGGTTACTCCTGGCTGTCTGCTCAGAAATAGCTCCTGGCAGGCACGGGGGACCATATGGGACACCGGGATTCGAACCAGCCACTTTGGTCCTGGATCGTCTGCTTGCAAGGCAAACGCCGCTGTGCTATCTCTCCGGGCCCCCTATTTCCAATTCTGAGTATGAACATCTTTATTCTTGAAGACTTGCTATCACCATCAAGCTTCTGCACCACTTCCTAGGCTGCAGTGCTTTGGGGGTCTAGAATTTCTGGAAGCAGAAACTTGTTCTCAGGAAGGAGAGGCGGGTAACCGAAGGACGATGATTGGTCTCTATTGATAGTCTTATCAGGGCTATTGTTCTTTGGAAATACTCCCCTGAGGGGGTCCTGCATTTGACTTTGAATTGATGTCCTCAGTCAAGGGAGGGGGTGGGGATATCATAACTTAGATCTTTTTTTTTTTTTTTTTTTGGTCACATCTGGCATCGCTCAGGGATTCCTTCTGGCTCTACACTCAGAAATCGCTCCTGGCAGGCTCGCTGGACCATATGGGATGCCGAGATTCGAACCACTGTCCTTCTGCATGGAAGGCAAACGCCCTTCCTCCATGCTATCTCTCTGGCCCCTAGATTTCCTTTTGTTATTTTTATTTATTTTTTCCTCATTTGAAATCTCATGTAAAAAATATGGAACGCTTCATGAATTTGCATGTCATCCTTGCGCAGAGGCCATGCTAATCTCGGTATCATTGCAATTTTAGTATATGTGCTGCTGAAGCGAGCACTAGATTTCCTTTTTTTTTTTAATCCAAGCTTATTAAAATTAAAAAAAATGGAATCACCTTTGATCTGCAGAGTTAAAAAGTTGTTGATGGGGGGCTGGAGAGATAGCATGGAGGTAAGGCGTTTGCCTTTCATGCAAGAGGTCATTGGTTCGAATCCCAGCATCCCATATGGTCCCCCGTGCCTGCCAGGAGCAATTTCTGAGCATGGAGCCAGGAGTAACCCCTGAGCACTGCCGGGTGTGACCCAAAAACCACAAAAAAAAAAAAAAGTTGTTGATGGGGCCGGAGAGCTGGAGGTAAGGTGTCTGCCTTGCAAGCGCTAGCCAAGGAAAGATCGAGACCGTGGTTCGATCCCCCGGTGTCCCATATGGTCCCCCCAAGCCAGGGGCAATTTCTGACAGCTTAGCCAGGAGTAACCCCTGAGCATCAAACGGGTGTGGCCCGAAAAACCAGAAAAAAAAAAGTTGTTGATGACCTTCACCAGTGTTCATTACTGGCCACCAATTCCTACAGTTACTCTCCTGTTGTCTTAATATAAATTAATTAGTCCTAGTGTTGGTGTGGGGAGATGGTGAGGCCTTACTGGATTCGACTCAGCTCCCGCAGCCCCTAAAAGGTCTGGCAGGTCTGAAGATGGCAAGATGAGGGTGGAGAGATTCACAAAGCAATCAGATGAAGCCTGCCAGGAGCGATTTCTGAGTGTAGTAAGGCATAAAATAAAACAATATGATACATTGAGATAAAATACAATTTAAGTAGTAAGACAATGAGTGGTGCAAATAGTCAAAAGATTAGCCTAGAAAAAAGTTGATTTTTTGAAGGTAACCCAGGTTCAAGAAGTTCTAAAAACAGCTTCTTCTTTGTTGATTTTCAGCTGGTCTTGGATCCTCCATCTTCTTCATCATCACCTTCTGTGTTAGGCTGCTGGGGTCTATTAGATAATTCGCTGCCGTTTTGGGGTCTGGGGTCCTCACAAAAGGTGCCTGTCGTAGAGGAAAAATGGTAGAGAGTGGTGTTTGGGATGCTGCCCAGAGTCTTCAACTCTTTCCCCTTCACTCCCTGCATCTGTTTCATCTGTTTCACGAACCATAGATGGTGGGCTAGCTGAGTGAGTCTGAAAGATGAATTGACAGACCCTATGTCTATTGGGAGCATATCTACTACTTTTCACTGGCATTCCACCAGGTCCAGTTACATTAGCAGCTTTTGGTTCCCTCTCTCCTTTCACAGTATCAAACCCCAGTGTCTCCCCATCACCAAAGCTACACAGAAACTTCTTGGGATTGTTTCTCTTAATAGCTGTCCAGTGAACAAAGACACTCTCCCACTCACCACCAGCCTCTAAGGCAGACACTTATTTTCTATTTTTCCCTTTTAGGCAGACTTTGTTGCCATTGGAGGTCCCCAGGTGAAATGGAGAGGAGGGAGCCTTGAGAAGGGAATCTGCCATTTTCTCTCTACCTTTGCCATCCAGGAATGTCAGGGGAAACCTAAGTTCAGAAAAATCTGCGTTGAACCCCTGAACAACATGAACCCGCCAGCCTCACTAGGAGGCCATCAAGCAGCGCCTGACATCAACTTGGTCTGTCTGACTAATGTGGGAGTTGATCCCTGCTACCCAATTTTTAGGGGAGCTGTGGACGCAGGTTGAAGTGAAGAGTTGCCCTTTGCAGGAAAGTCAGTCCTAGTCCTTACCTAGGCTACAAGCCGTACCTCACAGAAAACAATTTTAAAGAAAAGTTGGGGCCGGAGAGATGGCAAGGAGGTAAGCATTTGCCTTGCATGAAGAAGGATGGTGGTTTGAATCTCCACATCCCATATGGTCTCCCCTTGAGCCTGCCAGGAGCGATTTTTGAGCACAAGGCCAGGATTAACCCTTGAGCACTGCCAGGTGTGACCCAAAAAAAACAAAAACAAAAACAAAAAACCAAAAAAATTTTTAGAAGAAAAGTAAAAACAGGTTTATTAGGTATTAGGGGTGTGTGTGTGTGTGTGTGTGTGTGTGTGAGAGAGAGAGAGAGAGAGAGAGAGAGAGAGAGAGGGGGGGGGGGGAGAGAGAGAGAGAGAGATCTCCAAAGGGGGAGAGAACCCCAGTACACAACAACCCAGTAGAAAAGTATGAAAAATACACATCAAGAGAGGAGATGCGGGCAATATGTACATGTATGCACCCAAGAAACACTTGTGTGTGCGTCTCTTCTCTTTGTTCCAAGTTGGTTTACGAAGCAGGGATCTCAAATTCGAGGCCCTCCACAAGATTTTGTGGCCCTGCCCTAGAGGAATATTTTTTTGTTTTGTTTTGTTTTGTTTTAGTGTTTGGGTCACACACCCCCATGTCAAGGCTTACTGCTGACTTTGCACTCAAGGATCACCCGACTCAATTGAGTTTGAGGCCCCTGGTAGGGTTTCTCCAAGTCGTTCAAGCTGGGCTTTGTATCTAGTGAAGAGCCTGTTGCAATGGAGGTGGCCAAAGGGAAGGGGTGGAATCAGTGCATCTTCTGTGACCTTCCGGTTCCAGCATTGTTCCTTTTGGGGCTCCTCATACCCAAGGTGTGTCTTGGGAGCTTTGGGGTCAGTGACCGAGGAACTTCTTCAGGTTCCATCTCTTGATTTTGTTACATTCTAAGAACTCAATGTGCCTGTTTCAGCACTGAGATTTGCAATTTAGTTGTACTTTTTTTTATTTTTGGCTTTTTGTTAGTTTTCTGTCACACCTGGTGGTGTTTAGTTAACCCCGTGGCTTAGTCCTGGTTCTGAATTCAGGGATCTCTCCAGACAGAGATTGGGAGATGGAACCCAAGCCAACTGCGTGGAAAGAAAGCGCAGTCCTATTGGTTCAGTACAGGGTTTTGTTTGTTTGTTCGTTTTGGGGCCCTAGCAGTGCTTAGGGATGACTCCTGGCTCCGTGCTCAGAAATTGCTCTTGGCAGGCTAGGAGGCTCATGTGGGATGCGGGGAACCAAACCTGGGACCATCTCAGGTCTGATGCGTGCAAGGCAAACGCCCCCCTGCTTGGTTTTTGTGTTTGTTTTGTTGTTTGGCCCACACCCGGTGACGCTCGGGTTCAACTCCTGGCAGGCGTGGGGGGGCGCCCTATGGGACGCCGGGAATCGAACCGCGGTCCGTCCGAGTTTAGCGCGCAAACTACAGCGCAAGGCAGAGACGCCCGGCCGCTCGCGCCGCCGCTCCGGGTTTCCCTTCCCGCGCAGTCTTCATGCTAATGAAGCCGGAAGTGGGAAGGGGGATCCCAGAGCCCGGCCGGGAGCGCCTAGAGCTTATTCATTGTCTTTCCCGCCCCTGGGGCCGGACGTCACTCGGGCGCGGGCAGGGGGCGGGAAGGGCGGGCCGAGAGCATATGGCTTCGGGGAGGGGCGGGACAATGACCGTGTGACCTCGGGGGGCGGGACTAGGACCCTGCGACCTCCCGGAGGGGAGGGGCGGGGCGAGAGCCACGTGGCTTCGGGGAGGGGCGGGAGACAGACCATGTGACCTCGGGGGCGGGACCGGGACCCTGCGACCTCAGGGAGAAGAGGGGCAGGGCGCGACCACGTGATCGCGGGCTGGGCGGGGCGAGAGCCCCGTGGCTCCGGGGAGGGGCGGCACGAAGACCACGTGACCTCGGGAGGGGGCGGGGCTCGAGGAGCACGCGGCCTCGTTTAGGGGCGTGACCGAGCGACCACGTGATCGCGGAGTGGGCGTGTCGGCGGGGCGTTCCCGGCCGCGTCTCAGCCGCGCCTCACTTCGTCTCGCCCTCCCCCGGCGTCGCGTCGCCTCAGCTGGTCTCCCGCGCGCGTGTGTGCGGCGCGCCATGGCTGAGAGCCCGGGCGCCGCGTCGGCCCCGCGCGGCCGCGGCCGCGGAAGGCGGGGCGAGGGCGGGCTGCTCGGGCCGGGGCCGGGGCGGCCGTGGCGGGCGCGGCGGCCGTGGCCGCGCCCGAGGAGCCCGCGCGGGGGCCGGCGGCCGGAGGGGGGCCGCCCGCCTCAGCGCTGGGGCCGCGGCCGCCGCCCGCGCGCCGGCCCCGCCGCCCCGCGCGCCTTCGGCTTGGCCCGCGGCCCGCCCGCCGCCTCGCGCTCGCCGTCTGCCCGCCCGCTTCCCGCCGCCGCTCGCCCGCCTCGGCCCGCCGCCCGCCCGCGCGCTCGGCCGGCCCCGCCGCAGGGGCGTGTGTCGCGCCGACTTCGCCCGCTACGTCCGCGGGGAGCCGCTCGGGGGCCCCGCCGGCGAGGTGAGGGCCGGCCGGGCGGGCGGGCTGGGGTCCCTCCGCGGCCCCGCGGCTCAGGGTCGAGGCGCGTCGCACTGGCTTTCTCTCCCCCCAGTCCGCCGAGTCCCCGGCTCCGGGGAGGCGGCCCTGCAGAGTTGGGGACCGCCTCGGGCACCAGCAGGACCCCCAGGCTGCGCCCCGTCACACCTAATCCCCCCTCAGCCCCCCGCATCCTCTGGGGAGCAGCAAGACACAGGAGGCGCCCCGCAAAGTCGGAAGCCGCCCCAAGCCCAAGCGGGACTCCCGGGGTGCGCCTAGGGGTCCCCCGGGACGTCCTGAGCGGAGGGTCGAGGAAGCCACGTGCTAAGCAAGCTCCTGATTTGCAATTCTCTCCCCCCAACTCTTTCTTTTAACTTTATTGATCTGTATCTTTTGGGGGCCACACTGTGGCGATCAAGGGTCTTAACCGGCAACACTCAGGGGATCCTGTGTGGCTCCTGATGCTGCACTCTGGCAAAAATGCACGCCCGCCCACGGAGCCTCGTCTTTGTCCCCTCGTCTGTTCCTTTTGGGTCCTGGGAGACTGGGGTGCTGGAGATCGAACGCCCGTTGGCTGCATGCAACGCAAGGTCCTTACTTGTGTACTAGTCCTCCAGTTCCTACAAACTAATTTTGTTGTTTTTGTTTTTGTTTTTAGTTTTTGGATCACACCTGGCACTGCTCAGGGGTTACTCCAGGCTCCAGGCTCAGGCTCCGGGCAGGCTCGGGGACCCTATGAGGTGCCCGGATTCAACCAATGACCTTCTGCAAGAAAGGCAAACGCCTTACCTCCATGCTATCTCTCTGGCTAATTTTTTAAATTTGACTAAATCTTGGGTTTTTTTGTTTGTATTTCTTCTGGTGGGCTTAGGGATCATATACGGTGTTAGGAATGGAACTGGTGTTTTCCACATAGAAGGCAAACACCTTTCCTGCTTCATTACTTTATTATCTTCATCCCCAAACCAAGTTTTCTTTTTCTGTTCTGTTTTGATTTGATTTTGGGTCACTCGGGTTTCTCCTGGCTCTGCACCCAGAAATCGCTCCCGGCAGGCTCCAGGGATCATATGGGAAGCTGAGAGTCGAATTGGAGTCTGTCCTCCTTTGGCTGAGTGCAAGGCAAAACTCCCTAATGCTGTGTGATGATGACCCTTAGGCGCTCTACACTCAGAAATTAAACCTGGCGGGCTCAGGGGTCATATGGAATGTGGCAGATCGAACCCAAGTCAGCCACGTACAAGGCAAACACCCGTTTTTTCCTTTTGCTGTGCTATCGCTCCACCCCCCAAACTTGGTTTTCTTGAGTATCTCTTACATACAGAGCTTTAGATACTCTGGTCCCAGGTGAATTGTTAACTTGTCATTGCTAATACTTTAATAGCTGAATAGAGACTACCAAGTTAAGTTCCTTTCCTGTGTGCTCTCACCTGAACAGCGATCTTTGCTTGGGGAAGCATGGAGAAAGGAAAACTTACTTCTGTAACTATCCTCTCCCGGGCAAGGCACAGCTAATTTGCTTGTCTTTCTCATTAAATGACATTACTCATTCATTAGAAACATTTCTTTTGGGGGGTGGGGTGTTTTAACAGGCAGCATTTCTCGGGGACTGCTCTTGGGGCTCAAGGGACAATATAGGGTATCAGGGATCAAGCCCAGGTTGACTGCATGCAAGGCAAGTGCCTACCTGCTGTACTCTCTCCTGCCCCTCAGAAACATTTCTATTAGATTCTTATTAAAACTTGGCTTTGGTTGCATCCTTTACTAAATGTGCTTCTGTAAACAATTCGTTTCATTCATCCCACATAGTTTCTATGAATGAAAGGATCCTTAGTGCTTGATTTCTGGAATGATTTCTTCTCAACCATTAAGAAATGACTTGTGGGCCCGGAGAGATAGCACAGTGGTGTTTGCCTTGCAAGCAGCAGATCCAGGACCAAAGGTGGTTGCTTCAAATCCCGGTGTCCCACATGGTCCCCTGTGCCTGCCAGGAGCTATTTCTGAGCAGACAGCCAGGAGTAACCCCTGAGCATCGCTGGGTGTGACCCAAAAACCAAAAAAAAAAAAAAAAAAACCAAGAAATGACTTGTTGGGCCCCGAGAGATAGCACAGCGGCTTTGCCTTGCAAGGAGCTGATCCAGGTTTGAATCCCGGTGTCCCATATGGTCCCTTGTGCCTGCTAGGAGCTATTTCTGAGCAGACATCCAGGAGTGACACCTGAACACCACCGGGTGTGGCCCAAAAACCAAAAAAAAAAAAAGAAAGAAATGACTTGTTGGGGCCCTCAGTGATTGTACAGTAGATAAAATGCTTGTCCTGCTTGCAACTGACCCAGATTCAATCCCCAGCACCACATCTTATATCTAGAGCCTTACCAGGAATGTTCCCTGAGTGCAGAACCAGGGAAAAAAAAGCATCACTGGATATAGTCTCCCCCCAAAAAGTGCGGGGGGGCTTGTTGGGCTACTCCTTGGTCTGGGAAGATATGCTCTTGGCATAAGGTTTTCTTACTCCTGTTTATTATGTGTTGTCTTTTGTAGATAGACTCTCCAAGTCTCTGTTTTAACTTACCTAAGGACCATAGTTTAAGGATTACAGTTCACAACGAACACTACTGTGTAGGCATGCCAGAAGGACAGAGGCTTAATGATCGACGTGGGCCATCAGTGGATAATCTGAAGGATGTGCACAGGTAGGCTTCATCTGAGACTTGGTGAACTGTCATGATATTAGAGTAGAAATGTTTACTTTGTTTTTACAGTGTTTTACTTTGAAAAAATGATTCCTGTATTGAAGTTAGGCAGTATGTTGTATGTCCAGTATAGAATATAATTTTGAAAAAGGCTCTCTCTGGATGGGGAGATAGCACAGTGGTACAGCACAGGAGACCCTGTGTTTAGTCCATGGTACTATCTTCATGGCCGCAGGGCGTCATGAATTTGCCAGATTAGAAGAAGGCACTCCAAGTGCTTTTGGGTGGGCTTCTGACCCTTAACTTCTGGAGTTATAGTTCAGTGGGTGAGAGCTCTTGCTTTGGACCAGAGAGCTGCCAGAAGCGACTTCTGAGCATAGTCAGGAGGAACCCCTGAGCGTGGCTGGGTGTGACCCAAAAACCAAAAAAAAAAAAAAAAGTTCTTGCTTTGTGTGCAGGAGGCTATTCTTGGCACTGAAAACTATTAGGCGTGATCCCAAAACTGAAAAAAGGGTCCAGAAAATAATCCCAGGGGCTTCAAGCATGTGCTGACATTGAACCTGCAGCATTGCTCTCTGGTCCTTGGATTATCATGTGATTTCCTGCCTTAACATAGTCAGGTGTGAGCCCCATAAAACTGAGGTGCACCTCAGCAAATCTGTTTTCTTCCTTCCTTTCCTTCCTCCCCCATCATTCTTCATTCTTTTCTCTTTTTTGGGGGGTGGCACCCGAGGATTCATCTTTTTTTTGGTTTTGGGCTTCACCCGGCAGCCAGGCACAGGGGGAGACTATATGAGATACTGAGATTAGAACCACCGTCTGGGGCTGGGCGGTGGCGCTAAAGGTAAGGTGCCTGCTTTGCTTGTGCTAGCCTAGGACCGACCACGGTTCGATTCCCCCGGTTCGATCCCCCAGTTCGATCCCCCGGTTCGATCCCCCGGCGTCCCATATGGTCCCCCAAGCCAGGAGCGACTTCTGAGCACATAGCCAGGAGTAACCCCTGAGCATCACTGGGTGTGGCCCAAAAACCAAAAAAAAAAAAAAAAAACCACCGTCCGACCTGGATCTGCTGCTTCCAAGGCAAATGCCCTACTGCTGCGCTCTCTCTCTGGCCCCCGCATATCATATTTGTTTTGTGTTTTTTTTTGGTTTTTGTGTCTCACCCTGCAGCGCTCAGGGGTTACTGCTGGCTGTAAGCTCAGAAATTGCTCCTGGCAGGCTCGGGGGACCATATGGGATGCCGGGATTCGAACCACCATCCTTCTGCATCTAAGGCAAATGCCTTACCGCTGTGCTATCTCTCCGGCCCCACATCATATTTGTTTTTGTGTGTTTATTTTGTTTTGTTTTTTGGGGTCACATCCAGAAGCACTTGGGTTTTTCCTGGCTCTTGGCTCAGAAATTGCTCCTGGCAGGCTCAGGGGAGCATATGGGATGCCGGGATTCAAACCACTGTCCTTCTGCATGCCTGGCAAACACTTTACCTCTATGCTATCTCTCCCGCCCCTGCGTATCATGTTTTGTACCTTTATTTCCCCCCTGGTTTTTGGGTCACGTCTGGCAGTGAGTGCTCAGATGTTACTCATGCTTTGCACTCAGGAATTACTCTTAGCAGGGCTGGGGGACTATATGGGATGCCAGGGATTGAACCCTGTTTGGCCGTGTGCAAAGTAAATGTTTCCCTATGGCCCTTCCAAGTTGACTTGATAGATTTTCTAACAACCTACCCCACCTGAGGTTTTATACCCTGCTAAGAGTCCTGTAACTAGGGTGGTTGCTGGCTGGAATTAGGGTTAGGATAGTTGATGATCTTTGATATTCATTTCCTGGCCTTTGTTCCTGATGTTCTCAGTAGTGGGTCTAGTCTTTGCTGTGGCACCTTATCACTGATGAAGTAACTCCTCCAAACCCTGTCTCTTGGTTTTATTTCATCTCAAGAATTCATTGCTTTGGGGGCTTGGGATGTTTCCCTTCCCTTCCCTGCCTGCCTGCTTCAAAGAAGAAAAAATGTGGGCCGGAGAGATAGCATGGAGGTAGGGAATTTGCCTTGCATGCAGGACAGTGGTTTGAATCCCAGCATCCCATATGGTAGGGGTCTCAAACTCAATTTACTTGGGGCCGCAGGAGGCACAGTTGGGGTGAGGCAGGGCCACATAAGGGATTTCGCTTACTGAATATTTGCAATAAAAAAATCGCATTAGTAAGAAAAAAATGGCAAAAAATCGCATTAAACATTTGCATACCCTGAATGGAACCTGCTTGGGACTATGCGAATTTTTTTTTTTTTTTTTGGTTTTTGGTTTTTGGGTCACACCCGGCGGTGCTCAGGGGTTACTCCTGGCTGTCTGCGCAGAAATAGCTCCTGGCAGGCACAGGGGACCATATGGGACACCAGGATTCGAACCAATCACCTTTGGTCCTGGATCGGCTGCTTGCAAGGCAAACGCCGCTGTGCTATTTCTCCGGGCCCTATGCGAATGTTTAATGCAATTTTTTTTCTAACTAATACGGTAAGCGATATATTCGGTAAGTGAATAATTGCGAATACTGAGATATTTGAAGGCTGGCCGCGGGCCGCAAGTTTGAGACCCCTGCCCAAGCCTGCCAGGAGCGATTTCTAATCATAGAGCCAGGAGGAACTCCTGAGCGCTGCCCGCTGCGACCAAAGAAAAAAAGAAGAGATGTTGTATTTGATTATAAAAGGTTCATAATTTTTTTTTTTCTTTTAAACTCTGAAGCGAGGGGTTGCAAGGGGTCAGGTCATATAATGGGCCCCGGGGCCTTAGTACGCCTGGCCAGAAGAAAGGCCCAGACTCCGGGGCGGCAACAAGAAAGAAAAAGAAAGAAAAACAAGAAAGGAAAAGAAGGGGGGGGGAAGGTGGGCCCTGCAGTAGGAGGGTGGGAGGAGGGTGGGCAGAGCTCGGGGCTGGGGAAGGGGCAGGGACGGGGAAGCAGAAGGTTCATGAATTTAATGACACAGTATTTGGGACTGGGGCTGTGGGTAAAGTTTTGTGGGTAAGGTTGTTGTCAAAACCAATCAGGTTTTGTTTTTTGTTTTTTTGTTTTGTTTTGTTTTGTTTTCAGCTTTTGGGCCACACCTGGCATTGCTCAGGGGTCACTCCTGGCTGTCTGCTCAGAAATAGCTCCTGGCAGGCCCAGGGAACCATATGGGACACCGGGATTTGAACCAACTACCTTTGGTCCTAGATCGGCTGCTTGCAAGGCAAATGCCGCTGTGCTATCTCTCTGGGCCCAACCAATCAGGTTTTAATTACTGGCAACTCATGGTCCTCTGAGCCCAATTTAGAGTAGAGCACTGCTAGGAGTGTCCCAAAACCAGAAAAAAAAGCTTTTGGACTATGTGTGGTATATAGAGCTCTGAGCTGAAGACTGTCTATTCTATGGTTCTCCCTTTAGGCCACAATATTGGAACTTTATTTCTTTTTGGCCCACACCTGATGCTCAGCGTTTACTCTTGGCTATGCTCTCAGAAATGCCCCTGGCTTGGGGGACCTTATGGGACACCTGGGGATCAAACCTTGTGGTCCGTCCTAGGTTAGCGCTCGCAAGGTAGATGCCTTGCCACTAGCACCACCGCTCTGACCCCTATTATTTTTTTCTTCACTCACTTAATTGTACTAGACTTTAATTTTGGATTTCAATATTCCCTGTTCTCTGGCCCTTGGTATTAATTTTTTGAGTATGGGGCAGGGGGAGGGCGGGGATATGTTTTTGGTCATATCTAATAGTTCTTGGGTCTATTCCACTTTTGTGCTTAGGGTGGGGTGCTCTGGGTGATGTTTGAGGGATCCTATGGAATCAAACCAAGGTGTAAGCACCTTAACCCCTGTTCTAAATAATCCCTGTTGTCTTTCGTAAACATTCAGTAGTTTTTTTTGCTAAACGTCAGTCTCAACTTTATGTAGTTCTGCTTTTTTTTCTATTCCATTATATTCAGTGATCCTTATCTCCTTAGGATGGCACTGAAAGAGGAGTCTGTCAAGTGCTCTCCTGGTCTTAAACGGCACATTTCTCCAGAAGAGGGGCCTGTAACTCCAGAAATTCTGCACCATTCTGATTCTAATCCCCCTGTCTGCAGTGATGTCAAGCTGTTGCATGGAGTCACACAGAACAGAGACAAACGGAAAGGTTCCTACTCTACAGGACTTGAGGAAAGTAGCGAGGGGTCCAAACGGCTCTGTTATAATGACACAAAGATGGGAGATGATGATTTCGCATCATTGATACGCAGCTGTCTGCAGCATAGACAAAGCCATAGCCCTAGATTTCGAGACCCTGAGTGTCAAGAATTAGATCGTGTCAAAATAAAACAAGAAAACACGGAGTATCCAGTGAGCATTGATGGTGTTCCACCTGCACTGGAGCCAGGAGATTTTTCACATCAACCTAAGGAATTATCTATGATGCCCAAGAAGTCCATTCTCAAGAAGCGAATTAAGGTGAATACAGAGCCTCCCACACAGCTCTCTCCTCGGTTTGTTCAATCTTTCGCTGTCCTTTATTTATTTGGTTTTGGGCCACACCAGGAGGCACTTGGGTTACTCCTGGCTCTGCACTCAGAAATAGCTCCTGGCATGCTATATTGGGGGGTATATGGGATGCCAGGAATCGAACCCAGATCTGTCCTGGGTCGATTGAGTGTAAGGCGAACGCCCTGCTGCTTTGCTATCTCCCTGGCCTCTGTCTTTTATTTTAAAACCTGTATGTGGGGGGTGCACTCCCAATCATGACTTTATAATACTTGGCTATATTAGCATTGCCATGTCTTTACCTGCACCGTTCGGGACTCAAAACAATCTGAAATCTGGGCTCAGAGAGATAGTATAGCAGGTAGCTGGTTTGCCTTGCATGTGTCTGATCCAGATTCAATTCCTAGCACCTCATAGGAGTTCCCTGTTAGTGACAGTCAAAGAATCAAGATTGCAGCGAAAAACTAAAGTAAGTTGAAGAGAAAGGAGTTTATTCTTGCGGATCAAGAGTTACCATATTTTCCGGCATACAAGATGACCGGGCATATAAGACGTTAAAACATAGGGTTAGGCCTATATTCGCTGTATAAGACAGAGAACCTTCCTGTGCTGCAACTGTATGTACCACCCTGAGCCAATCACAACAAGCAAATGTTCAAAGGACATACTGTCATAGACTTCCTCTCTGACTGGCTGATCTGAGCAGGCTTTTGACAGTGTACATTCCGTCCAGAACATTGTCTAATTTGCATGCATCAAAAGCCTGCTTGGATTGGCTGAGTTAGAAAGGCGGTCTGAGTAGCCTTGCAGTGATTGGTGCAGGATTGAGTTGGAAATTCGTGTGATGGCAATATCCGGACGATTTTTGTTTAGTGGCAGATCGAAATGTTTTTTTGGATATACTATGCTTATAAGACGACCCCCGATTTTCGGCTGACTTTTTCCTTTCAAAAGTCGTCTTTTTTTTTTTTCTTTTGGTTTTTGGGCCACACCCGGTGACGCTCAGGGGTTACTCCTGGCTATGCCTTCAGAAGCCACTCCTGGCTTGGGGGACCATAAAGGACGCCGGGGGATCAAACCTCGGCCCTAGCGCTCGCTCGCAAGGCAGACACCTTACCTCTAGCCACCATGCCTGCCCCAAAGCAGTTTCTTTCTCTTTTCTTTTTTCTTTTTTTTTTTTTTTTTTGGTTTTTGGGCCACACCTGGTGACGCTCAGGGGTTACTCCTGGCTATGCGCTCAGAAGTCGCTCCTGGCTTGGGGGACCATATGGGACACCGGGGGATCAAACCAGATCAAACCGCAGTTCGTCCAAGGCTAGCACAGGCAAGGCTTATCTCTAGCGCCATCTCTTTCTCTTTTCTTTTCTTTTCTTTTCTTTTCTTTTCTTTTCTTTTCTTTTCTTTTCTTTTCTTTTCTTTTCTTTTCTTTTCTTTTCTTTTCTTTTCTTTTTGGTTTTTGAGCCATACCCAGTGGTGCTCAGGGGTTACTCCTGGCTATCTGCTCAGGAAATAGCTCCTGGCAGGCACTGGGGAGGATTCGAACCAACCACCTAAGGTCCTGGATCAGCTGCTTGCAAGGCAAACACTGCTGTGCTATCTCTCCGGCTCAAAAGTCGTCTTATATGCCAGAAAATACCATATATAGCTCTGGGGCTAGAGAGATAGCATGGAGGTAAGGCGTTTGCCTCCCATGCAGGTCGGTGATTCGAATCCCCGTGTCCCATATGGTCACCTAAGCCTGCCAGGAGCGATTTCTGAGCATAGAGCCAGGAGTAACCCCTGAGCGCTGCGGGTGTGACACCCCCCGACCCCCCAAAAAAAGAAGTTATATAGCTCTGGAAACTCCTGAACAAAGGGTCTACTCCAGTTTTTTGCCTTTGAAAGCTAAAACAAGCAAGCAAAGCAAGCAGGTTTACACAAACAAAATTGCAGTTGAAGCTAATTAAACGGTTTTGCTTCAGTCTCTACACTCTAGTGATTTGGATGGCTCTATACCTGCATATCTTCTTTATCTTATTTCCACCTCTCGTTTTGACCTCAGTCTTTTAGTTTCTTTTTTTTTTTTTTTTTTTGGTTTTTGGGCCACACCCTGTGAGGCTCAGGGGTTACTCCTGGCTATGCGCTCAGAAGTTGCTCCTGGCTTCTTGGGGGACCATATGGGACGCCGGGGGATCGAACCGCAGTCCGTCCTAGGTTAGCGCAGGCAAGGCAGGCACCTTACCTCCAGCGCCACCGCCCGGCCCTTTTAGTTTCTTTTTTAAGGGAGAAAGCATAGGGGTCAGAGGGCTAACTGCCTCATAAACAGAGAGCCTCGACTGGGTATTTAGACAGTAGAATAGAAAACAACCAAATTCTTTCTGTTTTTGGGTCACACCCAGCAGCACTCGGGTTATTCCTGGCTCTATGCTTAGAAATCACTTCTGGCAGGCTCGGGAGACCATATGGGATGCCAGGATTCAAACCACCATCCTTCTGCATGCAAGGCACATACATGCCCTACCTCCATGCTATTTCTCCAGCCCTCAACCAGATTCTTTTTTTTGGTGGGGGGTTGGTTTTTGGGTCACACCTGGCAATGCTCAGGGGTTACTCCTGGCTCCATGCTCAGAAATCGCTCCTGGCAGGCTCGGGGGACCATATGGGATGCCGCCCAACCAGATTCTTTAGTACTAACTAAACCTAAGGAGTTTACAATGTGAGGAAGGAAGAGGTTTTAGGTAATAATTTCTGGGCCGGGCGGTGGCACTGGAGGTAAGGTGCCTGCCTTGCCTTCGCTAGCCTAGGACGGACCGTGGTTCGATCCCCCGGCATCCCATATGGTCCCCCAAGAAGCCAGGAGCAACTTCTGAGCACATAGCCAGGAGTAACCCCTGAGCGTCACAGGGTGTGGCCCAAAAACAAACAAACAAAAAAAATAATAATAATTTCTGGAGATTTCCTTCCTCCAGGGAGAGGTAACAAATAATAGATTCTATAGGAGGACTCCCACCCCAGGGCATTTCTGAATGGCCCAGGCATTCCAATAACTGTGTTAAGAGCCCTTTAGTTTATTATCTGTACCTTTTCTTGGAATCCTGGACCTCTAAAGGTTTGGGTTTTCTAAGTCTTTTTTTTAAACGATTGATTGGCTTTTGGGCTACATCCACCAGCGCTCTGTGGTTACTCCTGGCTTTGCACTCAGAAATTGCCCTGGCAGGGGCTGGAGAGATAGCATGGAGGTAAGGCGTTTGCCTTGCAAGCAGAAGGTAGGTAGTTCGAATCCCAGCATCCCATATGGTCCCCCAGCCTGCCAGGAGCGATTTCTGAGCATAGAGCCAGGAGGAATCCCTGAGCGCAGCCGAATGTGACCCATAAACTGAAAAAAAAAAAAAAAAATCGCCCTGGCAGGCTTTGGGACAATATGGGAAGTAGGGAATTGAATTGGGTTCCTCCCTTCTGTATTTGCTGTGTGCAAGGCAAACCCCCTACACTGCTATTTCTCTGGCCCCCTTGACCTAAATCTTTACCACCTTTTTTTTTTTCTCTCTTTGATGCTATTATGTCCTTGTCAATTGTTTTTCATGCCCCAGTTTTCCTTAATTTCCCTTATATCCCAAGCACACCAGGAGTGATCCCTGAATGCATAGCCAAGAGTAACCCATAAGCATCATCAGATATAACCCCAAAACCAGGGGGGAAAAAAATCCTCTGTAGATCCTTCACGTATCACTAGAGATATTTTTGTCATATATTAAATCTAAGCAGTACTTTTGTTTTTGTTTTTGTTTTTGGGCCACACACACCCCATGACGCTCAGGATGTATTCCTGGCTGTGCGCTCAGAAATTGCTCCTAGCTTGGGAGACCATATGCAATGCCAGGGATCGAACTGCGGTCTGTCCTGGGTCAGCTGCGTACAAGGCAAACATCCTACCACTTTGTTGCTCCAGTCCCTGTAAGCCAGGGGTCTCAAACTCAATTTACCTGGGGTCCGCAGGAGGCAAAGTTGGGGTGATCCTTGAGTGCAAAGTCAGTAGTAAGCCTTGACCCAAACAACTAAAACAAAACAAAAAAAGATTCCTCTAGGGCAGAGCCACAAAATGTTGTATGGAGGGCTGATTGCACCTGCTGTGAGTTTGAGACCCCTGCTCTCTAAGTAATGTGTTTTTTTTTTTTTTTTTGGGGGGGGGGGCGCCACACCCGGCAGTGCTCAGGGGTAACTCCTGGCTGTCTGATCAGAAATAGCTCCTGGCAGGCACGGGGGGACCATATGGGACACCGGGATTCGAACTAACCACCTTTGGTCCTGGATCGGCTGCTTGCAAGGCAAACGCTGCTACGCTATCTCTCCGGGCCCTAAACAATGCTTTTGAGATTTAATGTTGTAAACTATATGGGCTATTTGGGAGTGAATTGAAAGTGCAAAGGGAAGAGAAAAGACTTTCTTAGAGGGCGGACAAAATACATGAGTGCTAAGACACCGGAAATCAAGGACTCCAATTCTAGACCTGTTTCTATGTCCAGTTGGCTATAAAACTTTTTTTTTTTTTTTTTTTTGGTTTTTGGGCCACACCTGTTTTGACGCTCAGGGGTTACTCCTGGCTATGCGCTCAGAAATCGCCCCTGGCTTGGGGGGACCATATGGGACGCCGGGGAATCAAACCGCGGTCCGTCCTAGGCTAGCGCTTGCAAGGCAGACACCTTACCTCTAGCGCCACCTTCCCGGCCCCTCCATAAAACTTTTATGGTTTTTTTTTTTCCCCTTGGTTTTTGGGCCACACCTGATGATGCTCAGGTGTTACTTCTGGTCTTGTGCTCAGAAATTGCTCCTGACTTGGGGGACCATATGGGATGCCGGGGGATCAAACTGCTGTCTGTCAGGCTAGCTCTAGCAAGGCTTATCACTTGCGCTACCACTTCGGCCCCACCATAAAACTTAGATAAATCAACCCACTCACTGTTCTGGGTCTTAGTATTATTACTTCATTAGGACGGTTAGAGGAGCAATAGTTGTTGTTTTTTTATATTTACTTAGACTACTTCCCCTCTTAGAAACCACGTGTGTCTTGGAAACTGTTAGGGGAAACCAAAGGAGGAACTTAACAAGAGGGAATACAGGTAAAAGGTGTTTATCTTGCATGCGGACTGACTTAGGTTCAATCTGGCATTCCTCCCATATGGTTCCTTGAGTATTGCCAACAGTCAACAAGAGCATAGAGCCAGGGTTTCTTTTGAGACATCCTAAAATTCCTTTTAATTGTCTCCTTAATAAGGACTACAAATGGCAAAAATGAGGATTTGATCAAATCTGCCTTATTTTCTATTTCTTCTTTGCTGTCGCCAAAACAACAGGAGAGAGGGGACCATTTATGGAACCATGTTAAGGTTATCTTATGTTGCTTTTACACTTAAAAATGGTTCGAAATGTGTTTATTGGGATAGTAGTATATATGTGTGACCCTGGTTTAATTCCCAGTATTGCAATATGGTCCCTTGAACATCGCCAGAGGTCACTCTTGAGGGGGCCAGATAGAACAGTAGATAGAATTATGTCCTGTCGACCTGAGTTTGATCCCTAGCATCCCAGATGGCCACCAGAGCATTGACAGGAGTGAACCCTGAGCAGAGAATAAGGAATAAGCCCTGAGCCTGGCTAGTAGGTATGGTCCCTAAACCACTCAATGGAACAAAACTTGTTTTGGGATAGTTTGCTACTCACCTTGATCAGAGTACTTTTGGTTCATATCTGTCTTGAGGGAGCATCTGGATTATCCTCTTTAGCCTTGCTGTTCCTGCTCTGAACTGGCAGAGGACAGTGGAACAGTCAATACACAGAATTATTGCTGTGTTTGCTGGAAGGTGATGGCCGTTTTATAGTATCCTGGGTACTTCATGTCGATGAAGTAGGATTTGGGACTACACCAGGCACTTCAAACCTTTCTGGAAAGGGAGGAAGATGACAAATATCCTTTGAGAGATTCATGTTCTCGTGGGGAGGCCATCACTGCCAGAAAGTCATGCTTATTTTTTCCTATTTCAAGAATAGCACAAAGGGTGGGGGATGGAGCAGTGATGCAAGTGGTAAGGCGTCTGCCTTGCATGTGCTAGCCAAGGATGGCTAGATGCTCAGGGGTTACTCTTGGCTACACGCTCAGAAATTGCCCCTAGCTTGGGGGAACCATATGGGACGCCGGGGGATCGATTGGTCCTTTCCTTGACTAGCGCTTGTAAGGCAGACACCTTACCTCTAGCGCCACCTCGCCGGCACTCTTGACTCTGCTCAGAAATTGCTCCTGGCAGGTTCAGGGGACCTTATAGGATGCTGGGATTTGAACCACGACCTTCTGCATGCCAGGCAAACACCTTACCTCCATGCTATCTCTCCGGCCCTTTAATTGAATTCTTTTTTGTTTGTTTTTGGGTCACACCCGGTTGCACTCGGGTTACTCCTGACTCTGCTCAGAAATCGCCCCCACCAGGCTCAAGGGACCATATGGGACGCCAGGATTCGAACCACTGTCCTTCTGCATGCAAGGCAAAAACGCCTTACCGCTGTGCTTTCTCTCTGGCCCCTGAATTGAATTCTTAATAGAGCTAATCAGGTGTTGTGTGTATTTGTCTTGCAGCTTGAGAATACCAGTTCCAGCCAGGATAGTTCTCTCCATTCTGAACACTCATCCCTTCCACTAAGTGACACTATTGCTGATGTTGCCTCCAAGCCTGACCATCAGACTGTGCTAGAAAGTCCTTTCAGAGAGGAGCTTGGAAGTTCTCTATGCAACAAAGAAAACTTGGATCAGAATGCTCAGGTCCCTGAGGAACATACAGACTTCTTGCTACCTCATGAACGAGCTATTCAGGATGGTAGTGGATTTTCTCGCATTCTGAGTATGTTGACAGATTCCACCAACATAGAGGGAAGAAAGTGGTTTAGTTTCTTTGATATTGAGGATGAGGAGAAATTTCTCTATGGAGACGAAGAAAACGTTTTAAATTCAGAATGTCCACCAAAGTCTCCTGTGGGCTCAGAGAGTGAAGTAATGAGACAGAAGGCAAGTTGCTACACCCCAGCTATTATGCGGAAATCGACCAGTCCTGAACGTCTCAAAATTCATGAATTGGTCAGGACTGTAGGTCTAGATACTGTGATGTCTGAGATTAGCAAACTGGCTTCATCCTCCCAGGATCTACAGTAAGGAGCACTGAGAACCTTAGTGTTCAGACCCATCAAATGAAGGTTCCTGGGTTGAACCAAAATACTAGCTATTGCAACCGTTGTCAAAATACAAAACATTGACAGAGATTGCTGCTTCAGACCGGACCCACTGAGTCTTTGAACCACCGTTGTCTTGTCAGTTTCCAGTGACAATGTCTTGAGGAACAGTAGATGTTTTTAATTTTTCCCCAAGCCTCTCTATTTTAATTGGGTCTGAGAAAAATCTTTACTTTGGAATGAATATCTCTACAGTGAAACTAGAACTACTCTTACATTATAGCATCCCCAATAACTTTTTGATTTTTTTTTTTTTTTTTTTTTTTGTTTTTTTGTTTTTTTGTTTTTGGGCCACACCCGTTTGACGCTCAGGGGTTACTCCTGGCTATGTGCTCAGAAATCGCCCCTGGCTTGGGGGGACCATATGGGACACCGGGGGATCGAACCGCGGTCCTTCCTTGGCCAGCGCTTGCAAGGCAGACACCTTACCTCCAGCGCCACCTACCCGGCCCCAACTTTTTGATTCTTAACGTATTCCCTTTGTTTAGGACTCTTAAGAAGTACCTTTCCTTTTTTGGTTTTTGGGTCCCACCCGGCAGCGCTCAGGGGTTCCTCCTGGCTCTATGCTCAGAAATCGCTCCTGGCAGGTTCAGAGGACCATATGGGATGCCGGGATTTGAACCACCAACCTTCTGCATACAAGGCAAACACCTTACCTCCATGCTCTCTCCGGCCTTTCTAGTATCTTAAAAAATTATTTTTTTGGGGGGGGGGAATAGGTGGGGGAGAGGGACCACACATGACGGTGCTTAGGGGGAACTTTGTGTGCTGGTGCTATAACTAGGTCTCTTTTCTGTGTGTGCATGTGCGCACATACTCAAGGCATACAACTGGCTTAGTTCTGGAATCCTAGTGCTGCTGGGGACTATATGGAGCGCTGGGGGATTGAACCTCAGTTTGCTTACAAGGCAAGTGTCTTACCCACTTTACTGTTTTTGACCCTAGTCTAGGTCTTTTGTATGCAAAGGTAGCATTCTAGCCATTTTCTGCGGTGTGGGGTAATTTAGGCCATATCAGCAATACTCAGGGTCAGGGATTCTCAGTTAACTCCTTGTACTACACTCAGGAATGACTCTTGATAGTGTTCAGGGGGTCATATGGGATGCCGGCATTCAAATCTGAGTTGGTTGCATGCAAGGCAAGTGCTCTACCAGTTATACTATCTATCTCTTCAGCCCCAGCACATTAGCCTTTTTAGCCCTAGCCCCATGCTGGCATCTCCAATAGGTGGAAGTAAATGTAGGACTTACCCAGTAATAAGGTAAATGAAACTTTGATGCTATATTTCTGATTCTGGAGACATGAATATTCCTGTTAAATTGGCTATCAATCTATCACTTCTTTTGGTTTTTGGGCCACACCGATGACACTCACGTTATTCCTGGCTATATGCTCAGAAATTGTGTGTTTTTGTTTTTTTTTGGGGGGTCACACCCCCTAATGCTCAGGGGTTACTCCTGGCTGTCTGCTCAGAAATAGCTCCTGGCAGGCACGGGGGACCATATGGGACACCGGGATTCGAACCAACCACCTTTGGTCCTGGAACGGCTGCTTGCAAGGCAAACACCGCTGTGCTATCTCTCCTGGCCCTATAGTTCTATATATATATATATATTTTTTTTTTTTAAGGTTTTTTTTTTTTTTTTTTTTTGGTTTTTGGGTCACACCCGGCGGTGCTCAGGGGTTACTCCTGGCTGTCTGCTCAGAAATAGCTCCTGGCAGGCCCTGGGGACCATATGGGACTCCGGGATTCGAACCAACCACCTTTGGTCCTGGATCGGCCGCTTGCAAGGGAAACGCCTGCAAGGGAAACGCCGCTGTGCTCTCTCTCCGGGCCCCAATATAGTTCTATATTTTAAGGAATCACTCTTATAGTTCAATATTTTAAAGAATCCTCTTTGTGTGTGTGTGTGTGTGGTTTTTGGGTCACACCTGGCAGTGCTTGGGTTACTCCTGGCTCCATGCTCAGAAATTGCTCCTGGCAGGCATGGGGGACCATATGGGACACCGGGATTCGAACCGATGACCTTCTGCATGAAAGGCAAACACCTTAACTCCATGCTATCTCTCCGGCCCCAAGAATCCCTTTTATAAGGGGTGGGATGATACAGTGGATAGGTCACTTGCCTTGCACACTGCTGACCTGGTTTTGATCTCTGGTTCCTCAGCTTTCTAGCAGTGATCCCTTAGTGCAGATTCAGGATTAACCTCTGAGCATTGCTTAGTGTGGCCTGCTCCACTCAAAAAAATATTCTTTTTAGTTTGTTTTTGGGTCACACCCCAAAACTGAGCTATTGACTTTGACCTCAGAATCACTCCTGATGAGTTCTGGCCATCATATTGGATGTTGGGAATCAAACTCAAATTTGCTGTGCATGCAAGGTAGTTTCCTCAGTGCCTTAGCTGGTACTAGCGCTGCCATTCCCCACCCCAATTTTCTTTTTAGTTTTGTTTGGGGCCACACTCCTCATTCTTTCTTTAGGGCTTACTCCAGGCTCTGCTTGGGGAATCTCCTGTCATTGCTTGGGAGACCATATGTGATGCTGGGGATTGAGCCAGGGATTGCTACATTTAAGGCAACTGCTTTTGTTAGGGTCTGGAGTTGAAGGATGAGACCACACAATTGGAGCAAAGCTACCAGCAGCTCCAAACTTCCTCTCTGGTCCAGGCCCAAGGTCATGAATCAAATTATATAGGGAGGGGATGTAAGGAGATTTTAGCTTTTTTTTTATAATCTTTAAATGATAGGCTATTGTCTTGGGTACCTTCCTACTGCTCCCTTGTGTCTTTTTCCGGTAGGTGGTCAGGAAGCTTGGGGTAGTGTTAATGAAAATAGGCTTGAGAAAACCTAACATGGTCCTTAGAAAATGCGGTTCATTGTTCAGAGCCTAAGAGAGGGCCAGAGAGATAGCATATAGGTAGTGTGTTTGCCTGGCATGCAGAAGGACGGTGGTTCAAATCCCATATGACATTCCATATTGTTCCCCCCTTGAGCCCAACTGCCAGGAGCAATTTCTGAGCACAGACAGGAGTGACCCCTGAGTGCTGCCGGGTATGACCCCCCTCCCCACAAAAAAAAAAAAAAAAAACCTAAGAAAAGCCTGATATGGCCTTTACAAAATGGTGTCCCTTGTTCAGAATCCAGGACCCCACACTGTAACCCCTGTACTATTACTCTGGCTCCTGTTTTTGTTTGGACCATACCTCACAGTACCCAGGGGTTGCTCTTCAGAGGTCCATTCTGTATGCAATATGCGATATGCAGGATCAAACTAGCCCACTGAGCTCTGCCAGCTCTGATGTGTGTTTATGGGGGTGGGGCTGGAACCTAAGGTCTCATACATGCAAGGTACTAAATGTTATATTGTGGAATTAAAAAAATAAAAAATTTACAGTTAAATTTAGTTTATCCATAATCTTCCACCTTGAACAGTCATTTCTAGGAATGGTTCCTAATTCTTCATCAGTTGATAAAATACATCCAGATAGTAAGTTATAGATGTATTGAGTATTCATTTGGTTTTGGGACCACATGCAATGGAGCCCATGAATGACGGCTGTCTAGGTGAACCTGCATGCAGAATATTTACTCCAACATACCTATCTATAGATAGGTTATATCTGAACCTATTAAATGTCCTTTTGTATTAAATTTTTTTTGTTTTTGTTTTTGGGTCACACCTGGCAGTGCTCAGGGGCTACTCCTGGCTCTGTGCTCAGAAATTGCTCCTGGCAGGCTCGGGGGATCATGGGATGCCAGGATTCGATCCACTGTCTTTCTGCAGGCAAGGCAAACGCCCCACCTCCATGCTCTCTCCAGCCCCTTGTGTTAATTTGGGGGGTAGGGGTATATCTAGTACTGCTTAAGTTTTACTCTTGGCTTTGTGCTCAGGCACCTCTCCTGACATTGGAAGACCATATGTGATACAAAGGCTCATATTGGGGTCAGCCTTATATAAAGCAATGAGCCTTAACTCCCTTACTTCTGGCAACTGTAGTCTTTACTGTTGAAGTTTGCTGGTCTCATTTTGTCTCCCATTATACAGTAGAATTCTTTACACAGATCAGCCCCCTTTTCCCCTTCTTTGTTGTTGACTTTATGCTGATTGCAATATTCTCATATACTTGCCCATTTGTTTGTAACCTTTGGAATTGCACATCACCATTGTGGTATTCACACATTTCCTGACTTTGGTGCTTGCACATTTTAATTTTGGTTGGTGATTGTGGCTCTTTTACCGTGCTTGCATATACTTAGCCCCAGTTGCAAAATTGCTTGTATTTTGTTGGGCAGCAGCACGGCCAGAAGAAATGTTCACTGCATTTTTCCTAAAGCTTAGCAAAAGGAGCATTTGTTACTTGTTTACTTGATAAGCTGGTTATTGCCAAAGTCAGACTCCAACTTTGGCCCAACTGCTATGTTTCAATTTGGGGGGGGACACACACACACACCTGGCCGTGCCTAGGGTTTACTCTTTTTTTTTTTTTTTTTCCTTTTGGTCACACCCTGTGATACTCAGGGGTCACTCCTGGCTTGAGGGACCATATGGGATGCCTGGGATTGAACTGAAGTCTGTCCTGGGTCAGCCTTGAACAAGGCATGCTCTGGCCCCCAGATGACTACTCTTAGGGATTACTTCTGGGGCTTGGGAGACTATTTGGGGTTACAATGATCAAGCTACCTTCCCTTCTGTACTGCCTCGCCTGCCTTAACCTCTGTGTTTTATGAAAAATCAATCCTAACAAAGTTCTGTAGGACAAACAAGATGACATGTGTTAGAAGTACAAAAGTTGAGGCGAGTCAATCAGTGAATTTTTGGAGGTTACTTTATTCAGGCGGGCCTGAGTTAGAGCACAAAAAGTCTCGAACCCCGAGTTCAGGGGAGAACAGGTCTTTATACTTTACAGATCATTCCATTACATCTTAGTTACACAAAACTATAAAGAGTGATATTTCAACATTCCACCGGTCCACATGAATTCCAACACACCACACGGGGTCCCCTTCCCTGGAACCGCTTATCTAGCTTGGCTGCCAGCGGGGGCAGAGGTGCCTGGAAACCTAGGAGCAGCAGGACAATGTCAGCTGCCTTTAGCATCAGGGGCCCTAGGAATGGTAATGAATTGCTTTATTCTTGCCAGGCCAGAGGTGCCTGGGGCAGTAAATCTTAGGAAGCAAAAGCTAACAGCATAGTTATTTCTAATATTACATGTTAAAACTATAGAACTACTAAAAAGAACTTTTAACACTTCATATAAGACTACTTAATACAAGTTTCCTTCAACATGTACTTTATTATGTTATTTTTTGGGCCAGATCTGGCAGTGCCAGAAGCAAGAAGCCCCCAGAATAAAGGCAGAGTAGACTTAAGAGCACTGCCAGTGCTCTAGATTGAACTGGTTTGGGACATATGCAAGGTTATTTGTAGAATAGACTTTTTGTCACACCCAGTAGTACTTGGCTATTCCTGGCTCCGCTCAGGACTGAATCCAGGCTGTGCTCATTTTGTGATGCTGAGGATTTGAGCCAGGGTTGTGACCACCTCACTCACATGCAAGGGCTTACCTTCTATGTTTCTCTCTGGCCTTTTTTTTTTTTTTGGGGGGGGGGGGCATACCCGGTGAGACTCAGGTTACTCCTGGCTTTGCCTCAGAAATCGCTCTTGGCTTGAGGGACCCTATGGGACTCTGGGGGATCGATCTGTGGTCCATCCTAGGTTAGCCAAGTGCACGGCGAACACTCAACCTCTTGCACTACCACTCCAGCCCCTCTTTAAATTTTTTTTTTAGTTTTTGATTTTTGGGTCACACCCAGTGGTGCTCAGGGGTCACTCCTGGCTCTGCTCTCAGAAATTGCTCCTGGCAGGCATGGGGGACCTTATGGGATGCCAGGATTCAAACCACCATCTCCGGCCCCACCTATTTAATTTCTTTTTTTTTTTTTTTTTTTTTGGTTTTTGGGCCACACCCGGCGTTGCTCAGGGGTTACTCCTGGCTGTCTGCTCAGAAATAGCTCCTGGCAGGCACAGGGGACCATATGGGACACTGGGATTCGAACCAACCACCTTTGGTCCTGAATCGGCTGCTTGCAAGGCAAACGCCGCTGTGCTATCTCTCCGGGCCCCCTATTTAATTTCTTTTTTTTTTTTTTTTTTTTTTTTTTTTGGTTTTTGGGCCACACCCGGTGACGCTCAGGGGTTACTCCTGGCTATGCGCTCAGAAGTCGCTCCTGGCTTGGGGGACCATATGGGATGCCGGGGGATCGAACCGCGGTCCGTCTCCTAGGCTAGCACAGGTAAGGCAGGCACCTTACCTCGAGCGCCACCGCCCGGCCCCTATTTAATTTCTTTTTATTGAATCACTCTGAGTTAGAGTTAAAAGATTGTTGATGTGGGGCCGGAGAGATAGCACGGAAGTAAGGCGTTTGCCTTTCATGCAGGAGGTCATCGGTTCGAATCCTGGCGTCCCATATGGTTCCCCCATGCCTGCGAGGAGCAATTTCTGAGTGTGGAGCCAGGAATAACTGCCGGGTGTGACACAAAAAAAAAAAAAACAAAAACAAAGTGTTGATGACAATGTTCCAACACCTATCCTTTCAGCAGTGTTCATTTCCTGCCACTCATTTCCAGTTTTCCCTCCTCTCCCTGCTGCCCCACCATCGACACAAGTACATTTGCACATTTGTAATACTGTTACTAAAAGTATGTCACGTATATCATTTACCTCCTTTCAGCACCCAGTGCTTGTCTAAAGAGAATTCCAACTGCTATCATAGTGGTCCCTTCTCTGTCCTAGCCACACCTCCATTTTCTTTCCTTTTTGGGGGGAGTATTATTATACTGCTATTTTTAATATGCTGCAAATGAGTGTGATCATTCTATGTCCCTCTTCCTTTGACTTATTTCAGCATAGAATCCCTGTATAAGCAAATTTCATGACTTCGGTTTTCCTAACAGCTGTATAGTATTCCAATATATAGATGTACCATCGTTTCTATATTTGCTCATCTGTTTTCTGGCACTTGGGTTGTTTCTAGATTTTTTTTTTTTTTTTTGGTTTTGGGCCATACCCGACAGCACTCAGGGGTTACTCCTGGCTCTCTGCTCAGAAATCGCTCCTGGCAGGCATGGGGGACCACATGGGGTGCTGGGGTTCAAACCACCTTTGATCCTAGGTCAGCTGCATGGCAGGCAATGCTTTATCATGAATCTCTCTGACAATAATCATGTTCTTTTTGATTTTTATTTTGGGGCCACATCTGGCAGCACTCGGTTATTTATGGCTCTGCGCTCAGGGATCACTCTTGGCAGTGATTGGGGGACTTTATGGAATACTGGGGATTGAACCCAGGTCAGCCCTATGCAAGGCAAATGCCCTTTTTCACTGGGCTAATTCTGGCCCAATAATTTTTTTGTTTTGTTTTGTTTTTGGGCCACACCCGGCGGTGCTCAGGGGTTACTCCTGGCTGTCTGCTCAGAAATAGCTCCTCGTAGGCACGGGGAACCATATGGGATACCAGGATTTGAACCAACCACCTTAGGTCCTGGATCGTCTGCTTGCAAGGCAAACACCGCAGTGCTATCTCTCCAGGCCCTGTTTTGTTTTGTCACACCTGGCAGTGCTTGGGTTACTCCTGGCTCTACACTCAGAAATCGCTCCTGGCAGGCTTGGGGGACCTTATGGGATGCTGGGATTGGAACCACCGTCCTTCTGCATGCAAGGCAAACACCCTACTTCCATGCTATCTCTCTGGCCCCAATAATAATTTTTTTGTTGTTTTTTTGGGTCACACCCCAGCAGTGCTCAGCGGTTACTCCTGGCAGGCTCAGGGGACCATATGGGATGCCGGAATTCGAACCACCAACCTTCTGCATGAAAGGCGAATACCTTATTTTCATGCTATCTCTCCAGCCCCAATAATAATTTTTTTTTTTTTTTTGGTTTTGGGTCACACCTGGCAGCGCTCAGGGGTTACTTCACGCTCAGAAGTTGCCCCTGGCAGGCTCGGGGGACCATATGGGATGCCAGGATTTGAACCACTGTACTTCTGCATGGAAGTCAAACGCTTTACCTTCATGCTATCTCACTGGCCCCCAATAATAATTTTCTTGATTCAAATTACTGCTAGAATTTGGAAGTGTATTGCCACTGTAAAGAATTATGTCTGAACCATATTTATTTTGGGTCTTACCCGATGTCCTCAAGGATCACTCTTTTTGGGTGGATTTTGGGTCATACCTGGTGGTGCTCAGAGGTTACCTCTGGCTCTGTGCTCAGAAATCTCCTGGCAGGCTCAGGAGACCTTATGGGATGCCAGGATTTGAATCACCATCTGTCTTGGATCTGCTGAGTGCAAGGCAAACGCCCTACCGCTTGTGCTATCTCTTCGTCCATCAAGGATCACTCTTGGCAGGGCTTGCAGACCTTATATGTTGTCAATTTTGAACTCGGGTGTAACAGGCAAACACCATACCTGCTGTACTATTGTTCTGGCCCCTAAGCCCTTTGTTTTTTTTAATAACATTTAGTTAGTTAAGTTTTTTTGGGCCACACATGACAGTACTGAAAACTTACTCCAGAATCTACACTCAGGAATTGCTCCTGGGGTGCTCAGGGAACGGTATAGGATGCTAGGGATCAAATTTAGATCAACAGCATGTAAAGCAAGCGACCTACCACTGTACTATCTCTCCATTCACTGAGCTTTATTTAATTACACCAGCCTGATAAAATGATGCTGACTGTAGCCTCATAACTAAACTGAGTTCTCAAAAAGGAAATGACACAAAAAAAAATGTTTCTGTCAGAGAATCTTTTCATCATCATGCAGTTCATGCAGAACACCTGAGCAACTCACTTTGCAAACCAGAGATTGTGTCTGTCAGAAAAGGCAGCCAGAAAGTCTCTTGGAGTGCTGGAAAGATAAAAGAGATGAAAAGATTAAAGAGCTAGAGGACATACTTTGCATGCCAGAGTCCCAAATTTGTGTTCTGGCACCACATATTCCCTAAGCATCTCTGAGTAAGACCCAGAATGAACCAAGAATGTTTAAAAAAGAAAATGTTGGGCCCAGAGAGATAGCACAGTGGCGTTTTCCTTGCAAGCAGCCGATCCAGGACCAAAGGTGGTTGGTTCTAGTCCCGGTGTCCCATATGGTCCCCCGTGCCTGCCTGGAGCTATTTCTCAGCAGACAGCCAGGAGTAACCCCTGAGCAACGCCGGGTGTGGCCCAAAAACAAAACAAAACAAAACAAAAAAAAAGAAAATGTTTTGTTGGTTTTGGTGCCATTCCCAGTGGTTCTCCAGAGTCACTCCTGGCTCTATACTCAGGAATTATACCTAGTGGCGATCAGAGATGCTGGGGATAAAACCCAGATTGACCGTGTGCAAAACAAAAGCCATATACACTGTACTATGGCTCCAACCCCTAGGTTGGACCTACTCTCCCTCTGGCCCTATCACTATCACCTGTATTACATGACATTGGAAATAGCACTGAGTCCTTTTTTTCTCACTCTGTGCCCTTCACAGAGAGTAATTTTCACATTGAGGGTGTTTTCAGTTGTTTAAAAAGAATAAATTGTCAGTATTCCTGATGTATGTTCTGATTTAAAGGCATTTCTTGAGGTACTGTATATACTTTTCACTAGGGGATGCTCCTGATTCTTGGGTGCTGCTTTGAGGTCTGGTGGCTTTGCTAGCACAATCGCAACCACCTTGGGGAGAGTGGTGGCCTGTTGTATTTTATTTATTTTTTATTGGAAACCACCCAAAGAATCCTTGAGGATATAGAATTCAGACTTTGTTAAGAAGGTGAGAAGTATTTTTTCTTTTATTATCTTTATTTAAGCACCTTGATTATAAACGTGATTGGGTTTCAGTCACAAAAAAGAACAACCCCTCTTCACCAGAGCAACATTCCCATCACCAGTGTCCCCAATCTCCCTTCTCCTTTCCCACCTCAATGTATTTGAGACAAGCATTCTACTTCTCTCACTTATTAACATTGTCATTATAGTTGTTAGTGTAGTTATCTCTAACTGCACTCACTACTCTTTGTAGTGAGCTTTATATTGAGAGCTGGTCCTTCCAGCCCTCATCTCTATTGTCTCTGGGCATTACTACAATAATGTCCTTAATTTTTCTTAAAACCCATAGACGAGTGAGACTATTCTGTGTCTATCTCCCTCTGACTTATTTCACTCAGCATAATAGATTCCATATACATCCACGTTTAATTTTATGACTTCATCTCTCCTGAGGGCTGCATAATACTCCATTATGTATACCAGTTTCTTTAGCCATTCATCTTTTTTTTTTGGGGGGGGTGTCATACCCTGTGGTGCTCAGGGTTATTTCTGGCTTTGTGCTCAGAAATCGCTCCTGGCAGACACAGGACCATGTGGGATATCAGGATTAGAATCACCTTCTGTCCTGGATTGGCTGCCTTCAAGGCAAGCACCCTACTACTGTGCTATCTCTTCAGCCCCAGCCCAGCCATTCATCTTTTGAAGGGTGTCTTGGTTGTTTCCATAGTCTGGCTATTGTAAATAGCATTGCAATGAATATAGGTGTGAGGAAGTGATTTTTCAATTGTATTTTTGTGTTCCTAGTGTATATTCCTAGCAGTGGTATAGCTGGATCATATGGGAGCTCAATTTCCAGTTTTTGGAGGAATCTCCATATTGTTTTCTATAAAGTCTAGACTAGAATTCCCACCAGCAGTGAATGAGAGTTCCTTTCTCTCCACATCCCTGCCAGCACTGGTTGTTTTTGTTCTTTGTGATGTGTGCCAGTTTGTGAAATAGCACCGATCTTGACTTTGATCTGCATTCTGTAAAACTGCTCTTGGTAAAAGGTTTCTAAGCAAGTAGAGAACACTGTCAGGTAAGTCTATTAGATTATACAGAGAGTGGAGAAATTCTTGAAAGCTCTCTGGGGCCGGGGGGTGGTGCTAAAGGTAAGGTGCCTGCCTTGCCTGCGCTAGCCTTGGACGGACCGCGGTTCGATCCCCCGGTGTCCCATATGGTCCCCCAAGCCAGGAGCAACTTCTGAGCACATAGCCAGGAGTAACCCCTGAGCGTTACCGGGTGTGGCCCAAAAATCAAAAAAAAAAAAAAAAAAAAAAAGAAAGCTCTCTATTTTCCCTTATTTACTGAATGTGATCTCAACAGATTGTCAGTTCCCTTAAGCATGGAATTCCCAAGAAAGTTCCTTCCTAATACCTAAAATGAAAGGAAACTGAATTAGGAAAATACCCAGTGGAATTAGAGAGTCAGAAGACAGTTTCTTTTAAAGGGAAAAGGGAGGGACCAGAGAGAGAGAGTCCAGCGGCTAAGGTTCAATTCCTGGCATTGCATGCCAGTGTCGTACATCCTACTCCATGCTATCTGATAAGATGCTATCGGATCTTATGTGGTTCCTGGAACTGAACCTTCGCCATGTGCAAGTGATTTGGCCTCACAAGGCCAGTCCTCTACTACTGAGCCATCTCTAGAATCAGTAAGTTATTTTTATTTTTTTATTTATTTATTTAGGTCTTTGGGTCACACCTGGCAATGCTCAGGGGCCACTCCTGGCTGCACGCTCAGAAATCAACAAGAGTTGTTTTTATTTTATTTATTTATTTTGGCTTTTGGGTCCACCTGGCAGGCTCAGGGGACCATATGGGATGCTGGGATTTGAACCACCTTCAGTCCTGGGTTGTCCACATGCAAGGCAAATGCCCTACCAAAGTGCTGTCTCTCCGGCCCCAGTTGTTTTTATTTTTGGTTTTTGGGCCACACCTGGTGACACTGAGGGGCTATTCCTGATTATGCACTCAGAAATTGCTCCTGGCAAACACCCCAAGAAGGGGGGTGGATAAAGATAGCATGGAGGTAGAGCATTTGCCTTGTGTGCAGAAGGACAGTGGTTCTAATCCTGGCATTCCACATGGTCCCCCGAGTTTGTCAGGAGCCATTTCTGAGCATAGAGCTAGGAGTAACTCCTGAGCGCTGCCAGGCGCGACTCAAAAACAAAAACAAAAAAGAAATCGCTCCATGGGTTGGAGAGATAGCATGGATATAGGACATTTGCCTTGCAAGCGGAAGGATGTTGGTTTGAATTCCAGCATCCTATATGGTCCCTGTAGCCTGCCAGGAGTGATTTCTGAATGTAGAGCCAAGAGTAACCCCTGAGTGGTGCCAGGTGTGACTCCCCCCCCCAAAAAAAAATTGCTCCTGGCTTTGGAACCATATGGGGAACCATATGGGACACCGGGGGATCGAACCCTGGCCCATCTTAGGCTAGCTTGGGCAAGGCAGACGCCTTACGGCTTGCGCCACTGCTTCGGCCCCATTTTTTTATTTATAATATATTTAAGCATCTTGATTACAAATATGATTATGATTAGGTTTCACTCATGTAAAGAACACCCCCTTCACCAGTGCAACATTCCCGCCACCAATGTCCCAAATCTCCCTCCATCCCACCCCACCCTCACCTGTACTCTAGATAGGCTTTCCAGTTCCCTCATTCATTCACATGGTTATGGTAGTTCTCAGTGTAGTTATTTCTATAACTGCACTCACCACTCAGTGGTGAGCTTCATGAAGTGAGCTGGAAGTTCCAGCCCTCCTCTCATTGTCTCAGTATTGTTGCAAAAATGACTATTTTTCTTAAAACCCATAGATGAGTGAGACTATTCTGCATCTCTCTTTCTCCCTCTGACTTATTTCCCTCAGCATGTAGATTTCATGTACATCCATGTATAGGAAAATTTCATGACTTCATCTCTCCTGACGGCTGCATAATATTCCATTGTGTATATGTACCACAGTTTTTTCAGCCATTCATCTGTTGAAGGCATCTTGGTTGTTTCCAGAGCCTGGCTATTGTGAATAGTGCCGCAATAAATATAGGTGTGAGGAAGGGATTTTTGTATTGTAATCTTGTGTTCCTAGGGTATATCCCTAGGAGTGGAAAAGCTGGGTTGAATGGGAGCTCAGTTTCCAGTTTTTGGAGGAATGTCCATATCGCTTTCCATAGAGGTTGGACTAGACGGCATTCCCACCAGCAGTGGTAAGAGTTCCTTTCTCTCCACATCCCCGACAGCACCAATTGTTCTCATTCTTTGTGATGTGTGCCAATCTTTGTGGTGTGAAATGGTATCTCAACGTTGCGGCCCCATTATTTTTAATTTTTTTCTTGGGGCCGGTGTGGTGGCACTTGAGGTAAGGCGTCTGCCTTGCCTGCGCTAGCCTAGGATGGATCGAGGTTCGATCCCCCGGCGTCCATATGGTCCCCCAAGCCAGGAGCGACTTCTGAGCGCATAGCCAGGAGTAACCCCTGAGCGTCACCGAGTGTGGCCCAAAAACCAAAAAAAAAAACTTTTTTCCTTGGGGCTGGAGAGATAGCACAACAGTAAGATGTTTGCCTTGCACGCAGCCAACCCAGGACAGATGGTGGTTTGAATCTGGCACTTATATGGTGCCCTGAGCCTGCCAGGACCGACTTATGAGTGTAGAGCCAGGAGTAACCCCTGAGTGCTGCCAAGTGTGACCCAAAAACCAAAATAAACATTTTTTTCTTTCTGGATGCTAGTGCAATGATACATCATGAAGGGTGCTTGCCCTTCAAATAGCTGACCTAGGTTTGACTCCAACACCCCAATGTTTCTCTAAGTCTTCAGGAGTTGTTTCTGAGCACAGAACCAGGAAAACAAAGATAAAAACCTTTTTTTTTTTTTTTTTTTTTGATCACGCCCGGCAGCGCTCAGGGGTTACTCCTGGCTCTAAGATCAGAAATCGCTCCTCGCAGGCTCAGGAGACCATATGGGATGCTGGGATTCGAACCACCGTCCTTCTGCATGTAAGGCAAATGCCCTACCTCCATGCTATCTCTACAAACCCCGCCTTTTTAAGTTTTGGTGTCAAACCCAGTCGTGATCAGGGCTTATTTCTGGCTCCTTTCAGAGATTACTTATGGCTGTGCTTCGAGGACCATATGTGGTGCATAGGATTGAACCTGAGTCTGCCACATGCAAGGCAAGAGCCATAACCCCTGTACTTTCTCCCTGGTTCTATCAGCTATAGTGACTTTTAATTTGGTTTTGTGTCATACATGGCATAGTGCTTGGGCACTTTCCACAGTTCCCTGGAGAGCATTTCGTACCATGGATTGAAGCTGCAGCTCCCATATATGAAAATGTACTTGAGCCCTCTGAGCCACCTCTCCAGTCTCCTAGAATTATTATTTTGTCACTAGAATTGTATTATTTGTCATTAATGGTCATGTTTCCAGCCTAGATTTTTCTTTTTTTTTTTGGTTTTGGGGCCACACCTGATAATGATCAGGGATTACTCCTGGCTATGAGCTTAGAAATTGCTCCTGCACTGGTGGTGGGGGGTGTTATTTACATGTTATTTACAAACCCAACCACAATCATGTTTTTATATATAAAGAAAGAAAGAAAGTGCTCCTGACTTGGGGGACCATTTGGGATGCTGGAGGATCGAACTGTTCTAGGTTAGTGCATGCAAGGCAAATGCCCTACCACTTGCACCACTGCTCCGGCCCTAGAATATTTTTGTTTGTTTTTTGGGCCACACCGTTATGCTCAGGGGTTACTCCTGGCTAAGCACTCAGAAATTGCCCCTGGCTTGAGGGGACCATATGGGACGCGCCACCTCACCGGCCCCCCTAGAATTATTTTTGAAGTGAAATTCATATTGTAAAATTTAAAGTTAAACATTTAGATGATGGGGCCGGGCGGTGGCGCTGGAGGTAAGGTGCCTGCGCTAGCCTAGGACGGACCGCGGTTCGATCCCCCAGCGCCCCATATGGTCCCCCAAGGAGCCAGGAGCAACTTCTGAGCGCATAGCTAGGAGTAACCCCTGAAGAGCTACTTCTGCCTCTGTGCTGACAGGTTGCTTCTGGCTATCCTCTGGAGATGTTATATGGTGGCAGGGATAGAATTGTGGCCTCAAGGGGCCAGAGAGATAGCACAGTGGTAGGGTGTTTGCCTTGCACACAGTCAACCCAAAACGGATGGTGGTTCGATTCCGGACATCCCATATGGTCCCCTGAGTGTGCCAGGAGCGATTTCTGAGCTCAGAGCCTTGAGTAAATCCTGAGTGCTGCCAGGTGTGACTCAAAAACAAAAAGAAAACAAAACCAAACCAAAACAAAACAAAAGAACTGTGGCCTCTTGGATGCCAAGCATGTGCTCAACCATTGGGCTATCTCGTTGACCCTGGCACAGTCTTTTATATCATGTGGTTCTAGGGTCGGAGAGCTCAGTGGGCTGAGTACAAACATTTTTTATTTGTGTTTTGTTTTTTGTTTTGGGGGCTACACCTGGCAGATCTTTTTTTTTTTTTTTTTTTTTTTTTTGGGCCACACCTGGTAATGCTCAGGGGTTACTCCTGGCTATGTGCTCAGAAGTTGCTCCTGGCTTGGGGGACCATATGGGACACCGGGGGATCGAACCTCGGTCCGTCCAATGCTAGCGCAGGCAAGGCAGGCACCTTACCTTTAGCGCCACCGCCTGGCCCCACCTGGCAGATCTTGAGTTACTTCTGGCTCTGTGCTCAGAAATCACTCCTATCAGGCTTGGGGACTGTATGGGATGCCAGGGATTGAACCCAGGTCAGCTGCATGCAAAGCAAATGCTCTACCCACTGTGCTATTGCTCTGGCCCCTGATTGTATGCTTTGTGTTTGGGAATCCCGACATTACATGGTCACCTAAAGAAATGTGTCTTCCTAAGAAAAATAAAAATTGTAGTTCTTTTTATTTGTTTGTTTGTTTGTTTATTGGTTTTTGGGTCACACCCGGCAGTGCTCAGGGGCTACTCCTGGGTCTATGCTCAGAAATCACTCCTGGCAGGCTCGGGGGACCATATGGGATACGGGGATTCGAACCACGGTCCTTCTGCATGCTAAGCACGCCTTACCTCCATGCTCTCTCTCTGGCTTCTCTCTTTTTTTTTTTTTTATAATATTTTTATTTAAGTAACATGATCATATTTGGGTTACAGTCATAACCAGAACACCTCCCTTCACCAGTGTAACACTACTCCCTCCCCCTTCCCATCCCCTACCTATATTTGAGACAGGCATTCTACTACAGTTATTTGTTTTTAAGTTCAGTAAGTTGTATTTTTTTTTCTTAAAGGATAAGAGTAAAATAATATATTAAAGGTGTGATAGTGGGAATCGCCATTGTTTGCATAGGTCCAGAAAATGGGAAAATGGAGAAAAACTCCTTGACCTGATTACATAAAGGCCTTACCCTAGAAGTTTATTGGCCTAAGACAGACTCTGGGTTCCAGGCATACCAGTTCGTCCAACTCCAGTCATTCTCAAGGTCCCGGTGAAACTTTTTTACACTTTAGCTATTGTTGGTATCAGATTCTTATATTTTAAGACTCTGGATTCTGTGTACTTCTTTCTTTAATGTCAGGCTGATGTGGAACATCCTCTAGTTTCAGCATACCATTAAATGCAGAGCGATCTGCCCTGCATGCAGACTGTTGCTGAGTCGTCTGGGTGTTGGGAACACTCTTTGGAGTAAGTCTATGCCAAAGCAGTGGTAGGTCTTCCCTGGTAGAGGCTTGGATCCTGGTAATGTTGAAGACAATTGTGGTTGTTTCCATAGATGGTATCCATTGTTCAGGTGTGTGTGGGCGATGCCCATTCTTCTGAGGCCTGAGCCAAATCATTATCTGGCTTCTCTTTTTATTTATTTATTTTTTTTGGGGGGGGGCACACCTGGTGACGCTCAGGGGTTACTCCTGGCTGTGTGCTCAGAAATTGCTCCTGGCTTGAGAGATCGAACCTAAGTCTGTCCTGGGTTATCTACATGCAAGGCAACGCTCTACCACTTTGCTATCACTTTGGCCCCAAATACTATAGTTCTTAGTAGAGTGATACTGGCCTTTGGCTTATCTTTGTGTTTTTGTTTCTTTTGGGACTACATTTGGCAATGCTTAGGGATCTTTTCTGTCAAGCTCTGGGACCTCATTGGGTACCAGGTATCAAACACAGCTTGTCTGCATGTAAGGCAAATATCATAATATTTGTACTATCGCTCTGGTCCCTGT